>NC_052629.1:11075000-11389038 GCF_016161935.1 Mauremys reevesii
TCTGAAATTTTTAATATTCGCTTTTTTATTTTAGGGTTTCAGGGTTTATTTTTTCTTTAAAAAATGGTTTCAGCAAGATAATTCAGTTCTGGATATTGTCAGAAATTTTGGGGAAATTTTAGTTGGCAAAAAATATGTACAGCGGAACAGTCTTCTAACTTTACCCAAATTTAAATAGATTTTTTTTCCTCATTGAGTGGAATCAAATAGCCATTAAAGCTTAATTTCACCGGAGAACTGCAAAGCCCTGCTTTCACCAAGTTAGGTGAACTTCTTTGGAGGATCGAGATTGCCTTTATATTTGCCAAGTCGGCAAACAAAATATCAGCTTTTGTTCTTTTGACTGAGTACGGGGTTGAGGGGAAAAAAGAGCTTCCCCCCCTTTTTTCCCTCCTTTTTTGGTGGATTGTTATTGAATCGGGGGAAGATGCAAGTTATTGTGTCCTTCCCTACCAAGCGAGATAATTCTATGAATGGGACTGAACTTGAGCATCTTTTCTGAAGAGCTGGCGTTGTAGAGCTGGCTCCTGTGTGTGTTTATCTGTTCAGTGCAGCTCAGTTGTGAATGGTTTAGGTAGGGTGCTGCCCTCCAGTGGATCAACCAACTGCAGTGTTATTGCACATCATGTAGGTACGTTAATATACCAAACGGCAGCATGCTTGAAACCAGGCAGCGTGAAGCACCCTGATTAAAACTGTTGTAAATGGTAAGCTATACCTTTTACTTCTTTCACATGAGTGCTAGGAGGACAGGGATGTTGATTTGTTAATGTAGATCTATATTTTAATTTCTGTTGCATGTTTGATTTCTTTAACCTCCAGCATGTTCTCTGCCAGTTGGAAATAACTTAAGATTGATGTACTTATAGCTAATGATATTACATTTGGAGTTTTAGGAGATAAAAATGCCTTTGTGTTTTTCCAACTTTCTCCTGTATCGGTGGAAACTTGCTGCATTATTTTAACTTGGAAATGCACAATGTTTGTGGCATTTATGTTTTGTTCTTTCCCCCTCAAGGTTAAACTACCAGAGCAGTTTCCCCCTACCAAAACATTGTCTGAGCAAGCAAAAGGTTTTTGGTTTGGTTTGTACTTTTTAGAAAAATGCCATGCCATGCGTTTTCCCCTCTCTTCCCATAAATATCAAACTTTATTTTAGCATCTATGTTCTGGATCTAGGACCCGCAGCTCTGTTTGGTCTCTCCTTCCCCTGTGTGATTGCAATTTCATGCTAAGGAGAGAGTTTCATACTTTCATAGAGGAGGGTCTGGCTTCTGCCTCGTTCTTCTACTTTTCCTAACATTTGATCATTTTGTTAATTTCGTTATATTTCCTTTTCACTTAGGGCTTCACTCCCTAACATTTTGGAAAACGTAGTTGCAGGACATCCCAACCGGAGCACTGAGCCAGTTGAGTCATTAGTAAGTTCAGGCAGGAGCTATTTTGAAGAAACTTACTAGATTCATGAGCTGTTTAAGGGGAGGGGGTGGAAACAGGAGGTCTGGGATGTGTTGGCTCATCATGTTGTTTCCATTTTCCTCCTGTCTTTTTGGAAGAACCAGAAAGCAAATTTCTAGTTTAAAGCCCATCCTATGTGCTGCATTTTATAAGTTATTGTTGCTAAATGATTGGGAACTGTCCATCACCAGCAAGAGAACTTTCAGTTTACTTAAGAAATTGCACGTGTGACAAAGGCAGCCGCTGGAGTGTGGTGGCCGCTGTGAATAGAGGGAGGGAAGGCAATTAGTTGCCGTGTTGTTGGGGCTTTTTACTTGTCAAACTGGAGTCTCGTTGCTTTTGTTATTGCCATGTAAAGGGAAATCGCGGGGTTTTGTTTTGGTATTAAGGCCCTTAAAGATTGCTGGCTGGCACTTTGCACGGGAAGGCCAGATAAATATAGAAAAGGGGGAATGGGTGGTAGTAAGAAAAGAAAATTGTTAGAATTCTCTCTCTTTGATTATATTCCCTTAAATCTTTCCAAATTCTTGGTGTTGGATTTTTTGTTGTTGTCTTTTTTTAATCCACATTCATTGCAGATTAAGCCACTGCTTAAAAACATACATCACAAAAATAAACCTGGAGCTATTCAAGGTGTCGCTGCATGAAACAGTGTCTTAATTTAAAAAAATAAAAATAAAAAACAAACTTTGTGTGAGTCGTCGTACTATCTATAGGGAAATAAACGTTTGCAACTCTTCTTTCTTCATGTCCGCTCCAAAGGTGTAAATCCCACATGATGGTAGCTTTCAATATGTGCAGTGTCTTTCTGCATTAACAAGCTCATTCACTAAGGATGGTGGGTGATGGTTTTGTAATTGCTGGTGGTTATATCTTTATGGCGTTTGCTTGCAGAGTGGTTAAACGTCAATACAACTTAAAAAATTTTTTAATGAAATTGTCCGAAATTACTGTTGGTGAACTGGCCACTGTGGATTGCACTTGCTACTCAGCTCAAATTTAGAACGCAGTCCTTGCAACTATCCATCTTAGGTGACTATGTATCAGGCAATAATAGTCTATTTGGCGAATTTACAAGATGTCGGGAGACTGTCACTGTTGTTCATTTCACTGATGATATATGGGAATCCTTTTGGTCCTTGCTCAGGGGCAGCTTGTGAAAATACAGTAGCTGTGGTGAACTTCTTTAGACGCTGAAACTCCAGCAGTACGGAAAGCTCCTCTTGCATTTGTCTTCTACAGTAGGGGTCAGTTTAAAAAAAATCTCTAACACTGGAAGGAGGGAGGGGGACGAGAGCTAATGGCAAGGACCTATAAAGTGTCATTTTTGTGTTACAGTGACAGGAAAATATAGTTTTTTATTTCATAGCTCTCGCCCTAAGAAATTTGTTTTGAGAGATATGACAATCTGGTAGATAAAGGGACTGCTTGCTACATACACTTAGCTGATCAGGCTCCCTCACGACCGGCCGTTGTTTCCTCGCTTCACTTAGTGGTACCTGTACAACCTGAGCTGTAGTAGCATTGTCATTGATTTCCAAGGTAACTGCTTTTTTAGCTGTCCTTAGCAGGCATATCTGAGCAGGAAAATGAGTCTTCCCCTCCACAACCCCCCTCCCTGGCAGGATGGTGAAGTGGTATATTAGAAAATAGAGGAGGTTTTTCTAAATTTTGATATCCACAGCTGACAATTTAGAAATAAGACACTTTTCGCAGCCAACATGACAGTGGATTTTGAGCACTCAGAAAGCACCAGGCCAAAAAACTGGAGACATCTTGATCTTTTAAGACAGCTTTTCCAGTACTTTAAGTGAAAGAGTGGTGGGGGGGAGGGAAAGAAAATAAGAGAGAGAAAAGCTGCAAGGAAAATAATACAAAGCCGGCACAATTGGCATCTAGACATTGAAGAAAAAAGTTTTTGAGGTTAAGGGAAGGAAAGACAAAGCTGTTATGTACCCGAGGGATGCAATTTTAGTGGGAATGGAAGATTTGAGTGGTAAAGGAGGAGCGCTTGCCTCTGGGTTCTCTCTATTCCAGCAGTTCGGCTGCTGGCATCTCAATTTGAATTGCTGGGTGAGTAGCACTTTTTTGCGTGTGCGCGCTTTTCAGTCTTGACCACTGAACTTCTTATGTGACTCCTTTTTTTTTTTTTTTTTATTCTGGTCCGTGCGAGGAGAAAAAAGATAAAGCCGGCGTCTCAAGCTGTGACCTTTGTTAGATACTTTTTTTTACAGTGAGCGTTTTTTTTAAGGGCTGGTGGTAGCATGACTTTTCAGTGACACTTCGTAATGCTGTAATAGTTGCAAAACAATGTGAAGCAAGACTCTGTCCACATACAAAGCTGTGCAATAATCCAAAGATGGTCTGAGGGTTGTTTCCCCCCCCACCCCCATCGTTTTGTTTTGTGTTTTGGAAAGGGAGAAAATTCCTTTTCTTTTTTTGTGGGGGAGGGGGTTGGGGTATGTGTGTGTGTGTGTATGTTATAAACTATTGAACAATGTTTAACAACAAAGGGAAAATATGAATGTATTATGTGTATATTATATACGCAGTAACATATTCACAAGGATAATGTGACTTCACCCTATATCTTTCATTTAAATTTTTTTTTTTTATGTTTTTAGGTCAAAGCTTTCAGGAATTCAGTCCTGTTATTTCTTTTACTGAGAACCCTGAATGTGAAAATTCTTTGTTTTTAAGGGAAAAGGTTGATTTGAAGCCTGGCAGGTGTATAACAATTAGGAGTTTTGGAAAGGACATTATTCAACACTTGAGGTATAAGAATAAGCCTAAATTTCTTTGGAAAGCATTAAAAATATTTGTTTAGTGGTTTTTAATCCCTTGTTTTTGTTGTACTTTGTAAAAAGCATTTACATTTTATAGGAAAGGATTCTTCAAAAACATAGCCCGGGCGTGTAAGATGCACATTTTAGGAAGTCCGTATAGAAATGATTCTTCACTCAGCGATGAAAGAAAAAACTTGTTTTTATTGAACTATAAAACAGAATAGAATGTGCTTTGCTGCAGTGTTTCTATATTCATAATCAAAAGAATTCCATCGGTTGTTTTCTCATATTAGTATATATTATAAAAAGTACACCAGCCAATTTAACCAGTTGTACGCTCTCCTTAATTATACATGAGAGAGAGAAATTATACAGTTAGTGTTTTTAGAAGGCAGCCCAGTTTCACAGGAAGTTTTCTTTTCCTGTCTGCTGTATTGTCACTATCTTTAGGAAGAGGGAGTTATTTTATGCCTTTGGCGTAGAGGCGGTGATGACTTTCCCTTGATAGTGGATGTATTGCCTTTTCTTCTACAAAGTCTTGATGTGGTGAAGTGTTGTAAAGGTGTATATTCTCTTCCAGTGGTGAAAATGATAGTTATTCATATCTTTCTTCTTTCACAACACAATTTCTGTGAGACTAGTGAAAAAGTCCTTTGGCTTGTATTTTTAGGGGAAGCTCTCATTGGGGTTTGGGCGAAAGGCCTGAGAGTTCTGTATAAATTAATTTCTTTCCTTCTACGATATTTTAGAGTGTGTTCAAATTCTAACATACTTGGCCCAACACACATTTATGTAACCGTTTAATGTCTTAAAAATAATTGATCGTAGCTTAATTTCAGGCCATTTTTATGACTCCTTTGTTTTCTTGCATTGTATAACATTTTTAGCACATGAGCAATGATCACAGTTAAAAATGGAAGTGTTTTGAAGATGAAGTTTTGTCACTTGGTACAGTCAGATATTATCATTAAATAATGCTGTATGTTGGGTCCACAGTGCAGTACATCATGATCTGTGAATTCTGTATTTTGAAAGAAATATGACGTCACATTTATTTAATTCATCTTTATCTGCATTAATGCTTTAATCATTTTGGTATTACTGAAATAGTCAAAAATGCATAAGGATACATACACAAGTCCTTCCTTTTATTTTAAGAAAGTTACTGGGCTTTTTAAGATAAAACCTACATTCTGGCTGTCGCTTTAGATACAAGTAACTGATCTCTATACAAAATCAATGTAGTGATTTCTCCTGCAGCATATGCCTAGTGCTGAAATATGTGTGATTTATATGTAAGAGGTGAAACTCCATATGATGTGGCAGTTACAGGGACACAGTACTATGCGGTGGGTAAAAGCTTAATCACTTTTAAAGTACTGTTGGAACTGTTATGTTAAAAGTTATTCGTGCTAAGTAAATTGAGATAAGGTAGTTGCATGATCACCCATTTGTTCAGTCCCTTCTACCTCCTCCCCACCTTTTCTGAATTCTGATCCATAGATTTCTTTTCTCTCCCCTTCTCATCCTTAAATTAGGATCTGTGTTTTTCTTCTCTTATGCCTGTTTCAATTTCATTAGCCTCTGTGATTCACATTTCCTCCTGTTCCGGCCCTTATGCTGTTCCTTTTCTTTGCTCACTGTTAAAGTGGATCGTGTCTGTTCGGGAATCAACTACGGTATTTGAAAAGGGTGAAGAATATTTGCCAATTTGGGAAAGGAACAATGTATCCTCTTTCTCTCATGTAAGATACGAGAAATGGTCTTTGGTTTAAAGGTTTTTAATATGCTCAGCTGCCTCAACCTTCAGGAAACCAAGCATCTAGCCAGTGGCGCTCATATTGGAAATCTTCTTGTTTACCTAATTTGTTTTAATTTTGTGATGCAGTAACATAATGGTAAGAGAAGTCTGGATTTGTGTAGGCCACGACTCACTTACACGAGGGTGGCTGATTTGTTCAAGTGTTGTAAAGATTTGGTAGAAGAAATGCAACTGAAGGCTTTCTCTTTTATTGATAAAAAATTGCGAATGAGCGAGGCAAAAATTGACTTTCATAAACTTTATGGGAATCAGTTTTTGAAGGACCTCTAAAGGTTCTACTCTCTGTCTGAACAGGCGCTTTTCTTTTCTGACCTGGCATTACTGTAGGAACTATAGCACTCTTTACCTTTTAAAAGCCCAAGTATCATTTTTTCACTCTTTTTTTTTAACTTCCGCGAAAGGAAAATTAGCATCCCAGCCAGCTTTAAAAGCGAGATCAGCACTACAGTTCTTCTTTTAATAATAATAATAATAATAAATAATAAGGCTTTATTAATATTTTAAATTGTTCTGTATAATACATAACAAGCAGTAGGTAGGCATGCAAGATCTGGTTTCCTTTCTTTTAAACTAGCCAGTTTGTAATTGTCACCAGTTTGGTTTCCTTTTTGCGAATTTAAGTGGAAATTTCCTGCGAATCTTAAAGATTCACCCCCCCCCCCCGCCTTCCCTTCAATGCCTCTTCCTATAGGAAGAATGCAGAAAATGTTGAGTGTGGAGCGGTTAGTGAACATGTGATGCTTCAAAACTCAGAGAGGAGTTCAAAAGGAAAAAAGAATTCACTTTTCTTAAGTGAATTGCGGAGCGTTACAAGCCAGGGAGCTCTCTTTGTGTTTGTTTGAGAAATTCGGGGTAGGCCAGATTTTGGAAAGCTGGCTGATTTGTGCTATAGCAGGTAGGCCCTTGTTTGTTAGAACAATTCTGCAGCTCCGAAGAAGTCATTGAAATAGAGAGAGAGAGAGAGAGAGGAAGCAGTTAGAAGTGCAAGAGTGTTTGTGGTTTGGGGGGGAAGGGAGTTGTTAGGGGGGTGGGTTTTGTCAAGCGCTGTCTGTGGGGGGTATTGTCCCTACACATGGTTGTCTGTGCGTCTGTCATCATTTGTGTGAAGGAAGAAAATGAGCCTTTTTTAGTAGGGAGAGTTCTGGTTATCAATAGAGGCCTTGTCCTCTGTTACAATAGGCAGTTAGCTTAGGGCAGGACCTTAGGCAGAAATGAGCTACGTTAAACTGCAAAAGGGCTCAGGCCACTGTATTTGCTATAATGGGGCAAGGGGAAGTAGATTTCAGGAGCAAATGCTTAGTCAGGTGTGAAAACATTCTTTAAAAAAAAAAAAAGAAACATTCCAAGTCCAGTTAGTAGCCTAAGCAGAATTGACTTAAATCTTTATTCCTAAAGGAAATTCTCTATCTGTGTTGTTTTTTGTTTTTTTTTAATCTTAGTTTAGTGTGTGTGTGTGTTTTGTTTTGTTTTGTTTGAAATCAGTATGAATTATTGATGTTAAGGCACTTTGGGTTTGGTGTTACCTTGTGAAAGTTAACAGTGCCCAGCAAGAGCTGTTACTTGATCATTTTGAAGAAGATGGCGAAGAAGGCAGTAGCGGTTGTCTACAGGTGGTCTGATTTGTTGGGCACACTGAAACCCTGGGAGAATATTTCTGTTTGTTAAGACTTTTCTGTTGATCTAGTTTCCTGATAAAAAGATTCACCCTTGTGTAAGACCAATCAAAGATGTCAACCTTTAGAAAAGACAGTTCTTTACTCTTTAACTGGCTCTCTGCAGCTGTTAACTTCTGTTAATATTTTACTGGTTGCAATCAGCATAGCTATAACAGCAGCACCTGGAAAACACTTAGGCGACCAGGTATACACCTATTTTTGATGTAAACTGGTCCTGAATAAGTACCCTTAGCTGGCGGAGAGAGAGCAGTCCCTGGGAGGGCCGCGTAATTCAAGACCACTGTAGATCTTCTGCATCCACCCTGGAGGAGGGGAGAAGACTGACAAACCCTCTTCTGTGCTGCTTTTGTTTTATTGTACTAGGCTCATAAAGGCACTTTCAGACCCCATCTTTCTTCTGCAGAAAGGGAAAGCAATAGGGGAGTATTGAAGAGGAGGACATGGCAAAAAAGACAGGCGGAGCTATCGCTCCATTTGTTTTCACTATCTGTTGATTAATAGGTTTAGAGGTGAATGGCAAGCTTTCATTCCTCTGAGGTCACCCATCGTGGAGGAAGGGTGGGGGGTCTTGGATATAAGTGCCTAATCAATCTTTCACTTGCCACGTTCCAAATTATGAACAGTATGGGGGGTGGGTAGGGGTGTCTAGGATGGTGGCAGAACATCTCCTGCAGGCTAGCAGAACTTGACGCTTTAAGAACACTTGAAAGGTTAGGGGTCAGCCAAGGGGGTCTTTCCCCACGCTGTAGTCACAGGAACTGTGTGTATAGAACGGGAAGGTTTTAAGCTTTGCTTCTTGCAAAAAGCCCCTTTTGCCCTCCATCGTTAGCTATTCAATGTATAATTACGGGTATTGACTAAGAAAACAAGGGAGATTCAAGGTTAGGGTGCCTGGCTTGGTAGTTAGGGCAAGAAAGGCTTCTGCATCAAACAATGTAACAGCTACAATCCAAGTTCCTTAGTGTCTTAAGGAATTTTCAGTGTTTTTGTATTTTTTGTGTATCCGTTTTTACAGATGCCATATTAACCTGGCACAATAGATTTCCTGTTTTCTGTGCTACACTTTTCTCTGTGTTCATGTTAACATTACTTTGAATATATACCGAGTTTTTAATCACCTGAGTCAAACTATGCCCTGATATACAGGAATTACAGTAACAGAAACTTCCTATTATAAGTTTTTATTTTCGCATCTCCAGTAAAATGAACAAAGTGTGATTATTATGTTCTCACTTGGGCAGGCAAGGATTAGAGGGCTGGGTGTTTTTAGTGATTGAGGAGCTATTAATCATTATACATCTTATATTAGCTTCTTCAGTAGATTGAAAATATTAATTGGAGGGATGTGTTACCTTCATGGCAGACGGTTCTACACACATATATAGCTCTTTCATTTTAATGTCGTTACCATGCAGCAAAGACTAACGCACAATGATTTCACACGCAATTGCCAGCAAGTTTCACCGAAATTATTCAGATTCTTTTTGGGGGCACCTGTCGGCATTTAATGCACACCCATTTTAACATCCCCACACCCTGCATGTCTCCCCAATCCACTTCAATCCACAATTCAGCTTTGCTTTTTAATACTGAAGGTTCAGTTATGGTTTGAGTCATCTTTGGTTATGCATTTCCAAAACCGTTATCAAATTCCTGGGTAGAGATTTAGTTGTTGATTCCACGTGGGTCTAATTTCATCTTTCCTGCATCAGACATAGCCAGTCAAGAAAAACAAACTTGTGATGTAATTTGTATTTTGTCCTCTTCCCCGCTTCAATCCAAAGCACTAAATACCTTGCTTTAGAAGAATGGGGGAGGAGGGGCTTCGTAGCAGGGTCCTTGGAACGCTGTAGATGTGTATTTTGTGTTTTGGGTTTTTTTCCTGCTGTTGCATACATTGTTGCTAATCTGTATGTAGTGGTACAGCTCCACTTTTCACATACGTCATACCATGAATGGGATGTTTAAAGTTGCTGTTTCCAGAAAAGAAATTCCATTTTCTCAGAATGGCTTTTATCTTATATCTTAAACTCTCCTGGGCAAAGTACTAGAAAATACACTACAGAGAGCAGTCATGCATTGACAAGAGGGGATGGGCTAAAATGATCTAGTAGGTCTTTACTATCTGTAACTTTTATGATACACCTGGTTATAGCCATTGGGGAGTGTTAGGGACAGCACTTGTGTTAGGGACAGGCAAAGCTCCCATTGACTTCAACGAGAGAAGCAAGTTCAACATTAAACCTGCCCTAGCCCGCAAACATAATCCTGTCTTGTGCTGTTTTTCAAGGACACTTATTTAATATAGTTCAGTAATGTTGCTTTTAAAGACTAGCTTGTTTAGTTGGTTTATGCATAACTGGAGTTCTTCTAAACCATTCATCCCTTCCTCTTGCAAATTATTGGCTATCTTCACACTGAGGCAAGACCCCTCCCCCTTCTTTTTTGATCTGCTAAATTCAGAATATTAAATATAATACAAATGCAGAGAAATCTAGGTTGGCTGTAGTGTAGTGATACAGTTCCGACCTTACTTGAAGACAGACACTGATTGGTGTTTGTTTGTTTGTTTTTTATTTTATTTTATTTTATTTTGCCTTGTTTAAGATGCAACTGTAATTTCCCCATCCTCCCCAAATCCACTCCTCCCTGTTCCCCGCCTCCTGCAGCATGATCACAGTGCTGGGAAGAGCCGAAGGCCCAGATCCTATAAACCCATACTCGCATGAGTCGTCCCTTTGACTTAAGAGGGACCCAGTTGCATGAATGAAATCTATTCACCTGAGGAAAGGTTTGCAGGCTCAGGCTCCGACTTCTGTTCTTTGTTGGCAAGGTGTTACGTAAAATGATGATTTGTCTCTTCATGCTTGACTCACGCCATTTTGCAGCGGTGTTGCATGGGCTCTTGGAACATCAAAGCAGTAGGTGGTGGTTTCACACAGTTTACATGCGCTGTCAGAGCCAGGCCACCACAGGGGCTGATAAGTATTCAAAGCCAACGTTATTCTAAATGTTGTTATTTTTGTCAATTTGTCTGACCCTCCAAAGTTGTTTCTTCAGTAATTTTTTTTTTAATTAATCAGCTTGGGTTGCTTAGTGGTTTCTATCAAAAAATTAACCTTCTGTAAAAGCCATACCTTATTTTGTTAGCATACTGGGGTCTGGCTGAATGCTTTTCCAACCTGATGTCTAGCAGTGCCCTTCCAGTTGCTCCTCTGTGCCACTCTTACCAGCCGCACCACGTGTTACCCAATAATAAAGATTCACAAATCTCTTGGCCAGTGATTCCCTCTTGTCAGGAATTATAATTCTTTGTGATCCGTAGTTTTCAGACGGTTGCTTTGCACAGAAGGTCACATGGTGCTGCATGGAAAAGCCTGGTAGTTTGGACAATGTCTGTCTCTTTGGACAATACCTAATATGACTTATTTGGCCAAAGTTTTCAGTGTTGCCAAACTTTCCCAGGATAGTTCACTCTTAAGAGCACAGAACTTTGTTAGGCTTTTTCAATTGACTTTTTTCACATAAGGGGCCAAATCCAGCCCTCGGATGCCCTGGCATAAATGCAGAGTAACTGTTGTGGTCAGCATTGTAGTCTGTATGACACGCCTATGATCCTGTGAGCACAATACACTGGAATTGGCAGCACTGGATTTCACATACTAGCCATGATCTATGTCACACAGCTACTATTTGGCATGTGCCACTGCGTGAAGAGATTAAAAAATAAATAAAAACAAAGCAAAAGTTATGGAAAATAGCTCACAAATTATCATTTGAATCTGTCCCCAGTAGAAGATGACATTAGACATTAACCTGCATTTGAGATGTGTGGTACTTTTCAAAAATTCAGTATGCTTTTTTTCCCTCCTCCTGTAGAAATTATCACCCTTTAACAAAAGTTGGGAATAAAAATAAATGTGCTTTTAAGAGATGCACAAAATGATCAGACTGAGCTCAAGTAATATTTTGTTTAATACAGCGCTGGGGAAAAATATCTGCTTGACAACTTGTACCAGCAAGTTTCAGTCCTGAATTCTAGTGCCCTTCAGGAAAGGGGATTAGAATGAAAACGCTGACAGACCCTGAACTGTAGTGGCGCTAGTGGGCGCTGCTGGAGTATCACTTCTTTCTTTTAATGTGATTCCTTTTACTTGATGTTAATGCAAGCTGTTCCTTACTTAAAGTAATAAAAGGAAATGAAGACACATTCTAAAATGAAACTTGACTCTAATCCATTCATCATCTAATACTAGCCTCTTTATCTTTGCTGGTACCTAATCTGGTTAAATGTCCCTGTTGTAGGATTTTAGTGAAAATCCTCTGTGGGGAATAGGGTTTTTTGCAATTGGATTACTTGCAGTAAATGGTCCAGTAGTTCACTTGTTTCAGCTTAATTTTTTCTTTGTGATCTTGTAAGGGTAAGTTACCAACCCGCTCTTTCTTTCTCTCTGTATTTCTTTTTTTCCTGAAGAAAGAAATACAGAGAGAAAGAGAATAATTTTGCCACTTATGAAAACATAACAAGAAAAATCTCATGATATATCTGCATGACTTTTGTGGTTTTTATTTCTTTTTTGGCCAAGTGACTTTTTCATTTCAACGTCTGTATCTACATTCCTGCCGTTATTTGAAAATCTGCATGTTTTAGTAGCACAATTCATCAGTATCCAGTTAACTGATTAGTGCTATCTGTTGAATTGATAATTAATCAGGTCTCTTATAATATGCATAAGATATGCAGGTGATCATCTGGCAGTTTAGTGCTGCCGGATGAAGGGAATACTCCAAAATTATGAGGACTTTTTATGCAGCCTCTTTATAAAAGAAGTGTAAAATGTAGACTGGTAGCTGGGAGAGAAGAGAAAGACCTTCAGGTCACTAAGCATTTGGGTCTCGTGCTAATTAAACTGGGGGACTCCGTCAGCAGCTCACTGAAGAGCTTGCATGCATCACAGAGGTGAAGCGTGAGGAGTCGTAAGAAAAAAATCTACTGCCCCAATAGGGAGCACGAAGGGTCAAAGAGAATAAAGAAAGATTCTTACCCATTTACTTGTGAACAGGATGGGGCGGGGGAGGAGAAAATTGCCGCAGAAACACGGAGGGAAAACATAAGAATCATGTTACAACTCTTGGCAACATACATTTCTTTAGATAATTCCCAAGGCTTTAGCGGGGATGAGTGTGCAGCATCGTTAACAAAGGGTGTTCCCCCACATCCCCTTTTTCTTTTGACAGTCTAACAAAGTGCCAGTTGTGCAGCACCCGCACCATGTACACCCTCTCACGCCGCTTATCACGTACAGCAATGAGCATTTCACACCAGGAAACCCTCCTCCACATTTACCAGCCGACGTAGATCCAAAAACAGGTAGGTGGGGAGTCTGGTTGTGAGGGGGTTGGAGAAAGTCGTCTTTGTGGTTTGTTTTGAGGGGTGAATTTCCCATGCTGCAGTGGCAAATGGTTGTGAAATATGCTGAGAGAATCCAATTTGCTTTTGAACCACTCTCCTAAATTCGTGAGGCTTTAGATCTAAACCTGTTGGGCTAAGTTTTCATAAAAAGCCCAAGAAGCTGCACATGGAACGCTGGGCCTTCAGTCATCTAAGCCTGTATTTCTGTGCAGCAGAGGTGGAGCAAATAATGCACATTTAGATCTCTGTCTGATTTGCCGGAGCAACCCAAGGAGTTAAACATGTTCATTCTGTGATCTGCACTTACAAAATTGCAGCTGGAATTTTAAAGGTGGAAGGTCGCAGTCAGTTTCAAAATGAATCTCTCTGATTCCCCAAAACCCATTGTTTCTGTGTCAGAGGTTCAGCCATTTTTCTCTTATAATCTTGAATTTCCATCCACCCGCGCTGCTTTAGTTCCATCTGCACACTTGCAACTTTTTTCCCCAAATGTCAGTCTACCCAAGTCTCAGTTCACCCTGAAGAGCAATCTTCTTGAATATAGAGCAATACAAAACCCTGCTTAGATTTACTGGTCTTAGCAGAATAGATTTTACATGTTATTCTAACTTTAAAAAAGGGGGTCTCTGTTTAACATGTGGCCCCACAGAAGTCATATAAGATATGTCTATACTCCAGTTAAACACGCACCGCTGGCCCATGTCAGCTGATTTCGGCCCAGAGGGCTTAGGCCATGGGGCTATAAAACTGCAGTGTAGACATTCGGGCTCAGGCTGGAGCCTGGGTTCTGAGACCCCACAAGGCTGGCAGGTCCCAGAGCCCAGGCTCCTGTCTCAACCCAAACATCTACACTGCAATTTTACAGCTCCAGAGCCTGCGCCCCACGAGCCGGAGTCAGCTGACCCCGGCCAGCCATGAGTGTTTTACTGCGTGTCCTGATACCGATAGTGTCAGTCTTCCTTTCTTCAGCCTCCATAGAGTTCTCAGTGGCAGTGTTTTGTTGTTGTTAATCCAAATCCCTGCTAGTTAATTAGAAGGCAAATTTGAAACAGGGAATACGTGTTAGAGTTTGTCGAAAGAATTGCTCTATCATATGCAGATAAATTATCTAAACCCCAGCTCGTGAATGAGCTGGTACACTATTAGCTGTTGTTCACTTTACACACCGCAGCTGGGGCTTCCTTTTAATTGTACTTAATGCTAACTTTGCATGGCTTAAAAGGAGCCGTCTAGCCATTCCTGTAAAGTGAATGGCATAGTCAACCACTCATTTAAATAATGGCAGTACAGGGAATAGCTTTTAAATGGTTATCGTAAAACATATGATTAACGTCTGTAGACTGTTTACTTTTCTTCTGTGAACATTCTTTCAAGTGTGCAAATAGCTCACTGTATGGTTAAAGCTCAGTTAATCTGTTTGGTTTTTGTAATGGAGAAAAAGCAGCGTCTGCATGAAAATGTCACACAGGGAGATTTAATTTAGAGATTAAAAGCTTCCTGGGTGATTTAAAAAAAATACTTTTCAGCTATGAATGCAGTGCCCCTGCCTTTTAATGCTCTCTGTTTTAATTCTGCTTCTGCCATACTATTTGAAGGTCCCAGTCTTATAACCATTACCTGCGGAAGTCCCATTGACTCCAAAGGTAAGGGTTGCAAGATCAGACCTTATATTTGGAGCTGAATTCCTTTAGCTGTGAATATGCACAGCAACAGGACTAAAATATCCCCACGCCTCTTCTTTTTATCAAGCACTATCCAGGACTCTGTCTTCTCACCTTCAAGATTTTAGGGTAGAGTGGAGACACAAACCCAAATGCCTCATGCTCACCCAAAAGTGGGAACCACTTAGAAATATAATGGTTTATTTTGGAGGTTTACTCGGAATGGAGCACAAGGAGGGGAGTGGCTGGGGGCTCCATCCTTTCAGGCCTCTCAGAGAAAAATCCTGAGTGATTGTGGGAGGGGACCGTCTTTTTTGTTCTATTTGTACAGCACCTAGCACAGTGAGGTCCGGGTCTCTGATGGGACTGTAAGGACTATTGTACTACAAATAATTAATAATGGTCTTTGGTGGCAGGGTCGAGAGGATCAAACCTCCCCTGTCATTTGGTGAATCTCATTTACTTACAATATAAAGTGGCCCGTTCTGGCAAGTGCAGGTTAAGGCAGTGGGCCGACCGTTGGAACTAGTAACCAAAATCACTAGCATAACCATGGCATAGAAACCGATATGATTTTTCTACCCCCTTTTATTTCCTTTCCTGACCCAATATTTATGCCATTTCACTTTCCTCTTCCCTAGGAATTCCAAGGCCTCCGCATCCTCCGGATATATCTCCTTATTATCCGTTATCACCAGGCACTGTAGGGCAAATCCCCCATCCGCTAGGATGGTTAGTACCACAGTAAGGAGTTCCATTTTTTTATTTCCATTTTGGGTTTTTGACATGTCTAATTTTTAATGTAAAAACAAGTGTGTATATGTATTGAGATAAGTGTATTTGCCAGCTGCCACTTTATGATGTGGGTGAATTGATAACTGCTCAATTAAGATTAAATAAACTTGGGGCTCTGATACCAAGTCATATGGTATTAAGCAAATATGCGCACTCAGATATCACTACACATATATATTGTCTTTAGCCAACCGATGGCCTGTGAGACATAAATTCATAGCCCCTCTGTTAAAACACTTTATAAATACATCTTTGCTGGATGTCTCATTTTTCACAGTCCCCGAGTTTGATTTTGTGGTGGTTGATGATGGTTTCAGTGGTGTGGGTTTTTTTTAAATAATGTCACCATTAATGTAACTCTGTAATTACAACTGCATTGCTCTTCTACGCTATGAGTCCCTGTTTTCCATGTGGGGATGGGCAGAGTTTATGTTGACTGGTGAAATGGGTGACATCTGGTTGAAAAGGTAGTAACTTAGGAGTGAATTTTTATTAAAGACAAGAAAAATGAATTAGTTCAGATTAAAGGTGGCCAAAAAAAAACCCCAAAACCCACCCACGGGGAATGTCCATTTGTTTATTTTTTGCACGTGTAGAACTTGTAGGGAATGGGAGTCCCTCAGATAAAATGCTGTGAGTCATTGGTACCTGCTGCCTCTATGTTGCCATCTCTGAAATGGGTTTATAATACCTCCTTGCCCCACAGTTTAGTTGATTATTGTTTGTAAAGTGCACTGAGGTCCTGGAAGAAAAGGGTCTCTGCATTACAGTATAATTTTTTATTGCCATAAGATGTGTTATTCACATATAAAGGATATTTCAGGCCTCACTGATATTGGGAATCTCAGGCTGAGTTTCCCAAGGGCATGAGTACTGCATTATGCTCTAGGTTATTTGCTCTAGCCACATAGGATGAAGTTCACCTGTCTTTGAGGAAATGGGGTATCTATAAGGAACTGAGTAAGGGGTAGAGGCCATAAAATTCATACATACACCCAGACCTGAGGACATGAATTGGGGATGGAGTGCAGTCCTTCCATGGTCTCTATACCAGCTATGAGGAGTCCCTGGTCACTGGATATGCATATGTGGATTCAGGGAGACCTTGACATGACCTGGCCTCAGTGATCCCTCCTCAGAAGCCCACATGAGAGGTTGTTTCACACACTTCCCCTCCTCACAGGGTTATGGTGCTTGGCGCTTACAGGGCATGAAGGGGTCTTCACACTATAAAGAAGAGAGGTTGAAGTTCACCCTCGTGCTGGCCCTGTCCAAAGGGGTGAATTTCACCAGAAATGCACAGCTCTAGCAGAAACAGAAACACAAGGCATTGTTCTATCTAAACCAAATCCCTGTATGTATGTGGCGATTTCTCTCTTGCTCAATAAGCCAGCTTACCTTTAGGATGCAGGCCCCACACTCGTATGCACTGGCCTTTTTTCTCACAGTGGCTAGTCCATCCAACCTGTATTGTTCTCAGGCATCACCTGAGTCTTGTGGAATAGTTGTTTATTTTAATGGAAGAGGTTTGTACAATAAAGAAGATGGCACTCCTGACACATAAAATAAATACACTCAGCTTGTGACTGAAAACGGAAAAAAGTTAAAGTGAGGGAGTAATGGATAGAAGTGCCCTCATCTCTTACCAATGGCCAGGTGTCCCTTTTTTCTCCTTTCCAGTGGAGCCTTGTTGTGTCTTGGCATTTTGTGGACATACATGTCACCTTTGGGCATTAGATCATGTCTGCCATATGCAGGTGCTTATAATCACAGGATGTGGTGGCCAGTTTCCTAATGCATGTGGAAACACTCACCTGCATGTCAGGTAGGAGGCTTACAACCCAAATCTTCAATTTACCCTGCTGTATTTATTTACCTATTCACAATTTTTACATTCTTTTTGTGGGACCTTTTGTTATGGGTTGATACCAATAATCCCATCCTTTAAAAAACCGAATCCTTTTTTAGTTTAATCAATCATACAAACATCCAGCAAAGGTAGATAAGGGTTTTCATTTTAACTTCTCTACCTCTTTTGTTTCACAATCAGCTACTGGACCCACCTATCCTAAACTGGCCTGGTTATCTCATATGGGTTATGCTTAAAAAACAAAACAAAATAAGTATCCTACCAGCAGAGCTGATATCTGTTTGAAGGACAGATAAAAAGAACTAGCCAGCACAGACAAATCTCAATCAGAAAAAGTTGTGTGTCTTTCATGAGGATGCTGTTTTGCATGTTGCTGTATTTTTTAATTATTGTAATGAGGTGTGATTGTCTATTGGTTACCCACAATACTTCTTGGGGACTCTCCCCCGGTAACTCTTGTCAACACTTGTTAATCTGACAAAAGGCTACAAATTAAGCTCTGTTAATTTAATGTTTTCTCACCGAGATCTAAATACCGAAAGAGGCCCAAAGCGCAACTGAAGTCCTTTGATTCACTGTACTTTATTTTGGTATAAATTTACATTCATTATTGTTTTCCTTTGGATGTGTAGCCCTCAATTAGTGTGATGGCTCCATTAAAGCAAGCGAGACTTCGCCTTTAATTATTACAACAAAACACCTAGTTTCAGCTTGGGGAGAGGGTCTCTATTGACATAAGCAGAGGTTATAAAATTTAATTAGCCATTCCTATCAGATTTATGGCATTCAAATTGTTCTGTGTTTCTTTCCTTTGATCCTTGCTGTACAATCCCCAAGATTTTTGTTCTGATCAAATGAGAATAAAGCTTACTGTGCAGAGAGGGTTTTTTTTTTTTTTTTAAAACCCTTTTTTCTTTCTCTCACTATTTTTTCCCCTTCTTCTTTCCAGGCAAGGTCAACCAGTTTACCCAATCACAACAGGGGGATTCCGGCATCCCTACCCAACAGCTCTGACTGTCAATGCTTCCATGTCAAGGTGAGTTCAAAGTACTGAGGTTCTGAATCAAGGGCAAATGTAACTCCTCTTAACATTCTCTGTAGAGAAGTGTGTTTCATCTAGAAAATGCATTTCTGGAAGCATTTAGTTAAGCAGTCATTTCCAGTTTGCAAAAAACAGAATTGTCCCATCTGATGAGAAAGGGAGTCACAACACAGCCATTGAACTTCAAAGTATGGGAGGCGGGGACTGTGTTTTTTGAAGCCAACTAATTGAAAAATATAGTAGTCCATGACGTTGAAAAAGCAAGGAGAAGTCCTGACATGTTTTGCTTTCTCAGTGGCTATCATCCAGGGCAGTGCTCTGTGTAAGAAAGGGGAGGGTGTGGGTGTATTATTGTTATTCAGGCTGAGTTGGAAAGAAGGTTATTGTGCTTTTTCCCCATTCCAGAGCTCAAAACACTAGTAGTCAACATAAAAGTACCTCCCTGACCCTCTAAAGCTTTAGAAGAATATACTTCTCCCCCTCCCTATCTCCAATTAATTCCAGCTAATTTTCCAGGGGCTGCTAGTTTTATTTACAAACTGGTTGGCAGCACTATGTTTAAGTAATCTCTAATTGCTCCTAATGATAGTTTTATTTTCTGTTCATCTGATTTTCAGTCTGGTTAATTAAATCGGTGGAGGTTTAGACTTTCCTGATGGGCTGAAACAGCTAATCCATTTTGATGATGGCACATAATTAAATTAGCATGCATTACATAGCAAGGTTCCACATCTCTTTCCCCCGCTCCCCCCTCGCCTACATCTCTGCAGTTAATACATGCAGGTTAGAGTACAGAGGAAGATTTGAGTAGCGAATGGTAACTCCTACCTTAAGTAACAGAAACCTGTAGCCAGGGCTGGAGAGTGAGTGGGGAAACACTCGGTATGTGTTAAAGATATAAAATAAACTTGATAACAGAACGTTCACTTGTTGATACAGTGACTAAAAAGAGACGCCTGGAAACCTAAATTTGTATAAAAGGGCCCAGTGCAGATAGAGATCCAGGGCTGGGGAAAAGCTGCAAATTAAGTGACAATTCCCCTTTAGTCTTTAAAATATGTACAAAAGATGTGAAGGTGTGAGGTGAGGCAAAGTAGAGCTTGGTTTAGTTTAATTATTATTAGTAAGGCTAGTTTCTTTCTTTCTTTTGGGGGGATGCTATATTCCCAAGACAGGCCTTATGAAAGGTAGCTAGTTAAAAAGAGTATACAGCAAATTAAATACATTATTGTGGTAATGGGACTACAGAAGTACAGGTCTATTATACTTATGGCAGTTATAGGAAATGTAGGATCCTTGCCCTGCTCTAGCACACCCTTTGATATTCATTCCATTCAGCAGCAGGGCCAGGACTTCTCTGAATTAAGTGATGGGTCATTATACTTTAAACACCATGGAGAAGCCTAGATTGGCAATTAAACAGCACTTGCTGACACTCGCTTGTGCCACCCTGTGACCCCCTTTAGATTGAGATGTTGGAGCTCGGGGCCCTCAGCCTGCTAAATTGGTAGCAGGCACTTCTCCTGACGAGGGCTGGCTCTGAAATCTGCCGGCTTCAAAGGGAGCAAGATCATGTATAAACCATAATGTGGGTGCACCGTGGCTCAAAAAATAAGGCAGGAATAGATGAAATGTTACAAGTGCAAGGGGGAAATGAGAGAATAATGACAAATCTAATGCAACTCAAAGCAGAATTGTTGCACAGAAAAATGCATCCCACTGCTTGTGCATAAAATCAAGGCAGGCAGATGACATCCAGTTAACAGAAACATGTCAACAGTGAAGTAAAGTGAGAGTGAGTAAGAGAGAAGCCCCTGAGACAGCCAGGAACAAAAAATTAGTTGTCCTTAACAAGTTAAGGCTCATCATTATATTCTGGCTTGGAGCCATAAAAGCAGACAGGGGTATATAATGAGCTGCTTAGAATTTTTAGGATGTTTATTGCAATTCATGGAATCTTGTCTGAAGAAAGGAATTTCTCAGGCAAAGGTGTGTGTACTGCGGGGGGCGGGGAGGGGTGTTTGCATATGCATGCACACGCACACACACCGTCTTTCTTTTTATCTGCATTTATATTACACGCATGTGCACAGACACATATATAGATACTGAGAAGTATGTTTAGACACATTTATTCTTTGTTTCGGCCCAGAGACTTCTTTTGTATTTTACCAAGTATGGGCAATCCCTATGGACAGACCACCTTAAAATGTGTAGTTAGGCACATGGTTTCTCACACGCCATGTCATCCGTGAGAGCGCATATTAAACACACCTGCACACCTCCATAGGTGAGCCATGTGAAGGAGTCTAATGTTTTCCCTCAGAAGCTAGGTAGTTCAGAAAAAAGGCCACTATTCCATCATGAACTCACCTACATGTGCCAAGGCTCTTCAAGAGGCATGTCATGTCATGACTGTGCTCGGTTCTGGAAACCCTGCAGTACGTAGGCACAATGCTAGAGAGGAGTTTTGAATGTGTAATGGAAGCAGCTCTGAAGTGGACGATGTGCCCTCTCTCCGGCTGTAAAAACAGTGGCATATTCCGGTTTATTTTTCTCTGTCTCTCCGACACACACACTCTTTCTTTCTTTCTTTCTTTCTTTGTCTGTCACACCCAGGCTCACGTACCCACCCCTCCAAAGGCCCTAGTCCACATTCTTTCAAACCAGTTTTAAAAAGTGTACCCATAATTACCTGCACTGTGATATTGACCTTGCATTATAGTGCTTTTCTGCCCAGAATATCCCCATGGGTCTTTGCCATCTTAATAGTCACACTTAATAATTAAGGACACAACTATAAATAGTTTATGAAGGGTTAATAAATTATTAATTATTGTTTAATCAATTGTTAGTGTCCAGGGGTTGCTTATAACTTTCTAATAATGTCCTTAAAATACCAACCAGATACCAGAAACACTATTAACTGCAGCGCGATTATCTATTGATCCTTTATTACCCCTTTATAAACTATTTATAAATGTATCCGTAATACAAAGGGTAACTAACTTAACAAACTGATGGGTAAACAATACACCTACCACTGAAAAGCAGCCACCTCTGAAGTGAAACCTGGCAATAGTTTGACGGTGCGCTGTAACATTACACAGCAGTTATGCAGTGGCAGTGAAGAATACCTTTTGTAATGGAAATTTCAGGGAAATTTAGTTTTGCAGAATGTAATTACCCAAACTGGAATTAAGCCAACTCCATAGTTAGCACTCCTCAGCTCTGACCTCTATGTGACTATAAATAAATAACTGAACAGACTTGGGGTATGACCCAAAGCTCACTGAAGTCAATGGGAGGGTTCTCTTGACCTTTTGGGTTTGAATTAGGCCCATGAATCATACTTTGAAAGCCAAAAACGTAACTAAAAACTTGCAATACCAAGCTTCAGCTTAATCTCCTTTCCCTAATGCAGCTACACTTCGTATCTGCAGTTTATTAACTCAGAAGGAAGCCATTCTCATTATCGAACAATAACTAGAAGTTCCTGGCAAACACAAAACCTCCCCTGGACAGATGCCACTACTAAAGTTTACCTATCTGCAAGTGATTATTCAGTGGTAGTTGCCTGTTGATAGAGGTTGCCACATCTTTGAAATGTAAAATATGATGGACGAAATCCTGGCTTCACTGGAAGTTTTTGCCATTGACTGCAGTGGAGCCAGGATTTCTCCCAATACGTATGTGTTGTATGTACATACACCTGCATACATGCATACATATAATTAATGTATGCGTATATACACACAGTTAAAAGGGCTGGTCCGAAATGTCGAAAACTTTTGAAATTTCTGTACAAAGTAAAAAAATGGTTACTTTTTAGGTAGATTTTTTTTTTCGTTTTTTGACCAGCTCCTATTAAACATTCTGCCAAAAGAAAAAAAAATAAACCAATATTTTTTTGTTGAAATTTTGTTTCAACTGAGATTTTCTGACCCAATGTAATATATTGTGTAAGTGGTATGTGTCATTTGTGTGTGTGTATATATAGCTATAGATCTATCACAGTGAGTTTCTCCAATTGTTCTTTGATTATTTTCACTATTTGTATCCTGTTAGAGCCTACAGGCCCAAGATCGTAGACACTGCATAGACACACAGTGACAGACAGTCCCTTGCAATCTAGGTAGACCACACAGACAAGAGATAGGAGGGGGCAAAATGGCACAGAAAGATGAAGTGATTTACCCATAGCAGCTGAGTAATGGAAATGGAAAGAGAACCAAGGTCTGCTGACTCCCGCACCAGTGTGTTGTCAACAGTGCTAACCTGTGCAGAGAGAAAGTTCCTTTTCCCTGCTCAAATGTTCTGTTCCCCTGCTGCCATCCGCCTGTCTTTTCCGGGGCAGGGAGGGAGAGACCTTTTGACACAAGCGTGGTTGAACAGCCTCCTTGGAGACCCATGCCAATGAGGGCTCTTTGGTACCAACAGTAAAAGTCAAGAATAATAAGCACAGTCCTCCTCTTCCCCTACCATCAAGGCCAAGTCACCTTCCTTTTCTCCACCTCTTTCTGCCTAAGGCCTGAATTCCCTCTCCAAAGCTTTGACCACCTTTGAATTCTCCTCCCTTGTCAGTCGGATCACTCTTCCCACCTCTGCCATCAGACCCAAAACACCTCTTCTTCCTAATGATCCTGGGCTCCACAAGGTAGTAGAAAAAAGTCTGCAAAGCTGTACTGGAAAGTTATTTACCAAAGGGTCGCTCCATGTCCTTCCGTAAATGTAGTATAAAGTATTTAGACAGTGCATTCTTAAAGAACGTATTAATATAGGGTAGAATATTAACTAAAAAATACCATGAAATCCTGTTGTCACATCTCTGATCTTTGCACAGGTTCATATTTAATATTGCAGTCAGTTGTATAGATTGCTGCAATATCAACATAGATATTTAGCAGGAAAAGTCATTCTACGCACACGGTAGAAGAAAACTCCTATTCTTAGCCTGTACCATATAGCTACAGAGTACAGCTGTACACATACCACATACATATGGACCTGTCACTGGGCCAAGCTGCTCTCAGAACCCAGGCATTTACACAGAACAAACATCGTTTAGAGAACACACAAAACTTTGGTTTCTAGCCCATTTTGGGGGTTGGAGTTTTTGTAGAGTGTAAAATCCCCCTTGGCCCAAAGGTCTAGGCCAGATTGCATCCTGTGAAATCCCGTTGCCTTCAGTGAGGTTGCCTGAGAGAAAGTTGGGGTCATGCTTTTTCTTATTTACTGTGAAACCTTTTTAGACCACTGAGTAATAATAATAAAGCTAAATACTCCTCTGAAAGTTATTTGTTATCTGTGGGTATGCCTAAAACAGTTTTAGTGTGTATATTTTATGGACCTGATGCTGCAGTTAGATTCACAAAAATGGACCACGTTTCCCTATGGATCCAGCTGTAGGATCGAGGCCTGTGTCTATGTATTTGACTATGTGAATTAGAATAGATATAGTTTCTCTAGATTTTTGTAATTAAAAAAAAATATATTGAGGTATTTTTTTGAGGTTTTGTTTGTTTTTTACAAGGCTTAAGCCTTCCTATGTAAACCTAATGGTTCAAAATTCACTTCATTCCCTGATCTTCCCACCTTCTGGTAAAGCAGTATATCGCAGAGGTTAACCAAACACAAATAAATATATGATTTTGCTCCATCCATAAAATGTGGCTAATGAGGCATGTACAAGGATTGTCAAAAATGCATATAAATCGTGGCAGCATGAATATTTTATTTTGCTGTCAATATGCAACAAAAGATGTCATCCTTAATTCTCAACCTGATTAGGACTATAAAATTGGTTCACTAGTTGCCACTGGTAATTTTACAATAAAGCAATGGACTGCTGGTTTCCCTGCAAGTAGCTGAAATTCCACTTTTCCATCCAAGTTCGTCAGTTGAACTTGCCTTTTGTTAAAGACATTAAAAATCATAATGTCTCATGTCAGTAATGATAATGAAGGGGAAGATTGGTTTTAATGACATTAGAAGAATCATTATGTTTAATTTATCACTAATTAATGCTGCTGCTTTCATATGCTTTGTCTAGCTGTCATGTGCTTGTTATGTGTCTTTTTTTAATGTGTGTACACATCCCTCCCCATTCATTCATTTTTATTCTGACGATTTACACAGCTTTCTCTCCTCTAGGTTTCCTCCACATATGGTCCCGCCACATCATAGTTTACATACGACTGGAATCCCTCATCCGGCCATAGTCACACCAACAGTCAAACAGGAATCTTCCCAGAGCGATGTTGGCTCACTCCACAGCTCGTAAGTTTCACATTCATAGTTTTATTTTTAGAACAATCTGATTGCAAGGGGGGCGGGGAGGGGTGTTTCACACGCAGTTTTTAAAATTCCGGCTTTACTTTGCTATGATTTTATTGTAAAATATATGTGAACAGGTTTGATTGTTTTTTCTAAACGTAATTGACCATAATTTTATTGGCCTTGTGTATCAAAATAATAATAATAACTTAATTCTTTGTAACACTCCTGAGAAGTAGGTGAGTAGCTGGGGAAAATGGAGTATGTTAGTCAAGATGTCAAATAGTTAGTGTCCAATAATTTTGTCTGCCTCTTTTTTAAACGTCCAGCTTGAGATACATAAGTGCATCCAACTGAGCACCCAGAGATGAGGGTACCCAAAATTAGAGGCTACTTTTGGCGGGGGGGGGGAAGGACATAAGTGACTTTCCAAAAGCCACCGAGGGAATTGGTGTTAGCTCTGCAATTAGAATTAAGGCAAATCTTGTTTTTCCTGCCCTGTACTCAGAACACGCCTGATATTCCCCCCTCTGGACAGAGTATTTTTTCCCCATTTAATCATATAGGTGATATTTGGGGGCATGGGAGTGTGTTTTATTATTGTTTGCATTGTGTTAGTGCCTAACAAACCCAGTCATGGACCATGGTTCCATTTTGCTAGGCACGATGTTCCCAGATTCTCGAAAGTATTTAGTCTCCTAATTCCCATTGATTCCAGTGTGAGGATCTGGGCCTATTTTCCTTACTTCTGTTTTCTAAAGGGATAAAAATAGACCTGGCAAGGTTACCTATACACCTAGTGGGTTTCTTGTAAGACTGTGAAAATGGTTCTCATGTAGTGGCCAGCTTATTCTACTCTACTCTAGTTTTCAGTGGCCAGTTGCAGAAGTTTCAATATGAAATGAAGGTAGTGTTGCTGCAGAGCTGTGTTTAATAGGGTTTATGTACAGAGATTGGGGGCAATGAGGATGATGAACGTGCGAGAGTTCTCACTATGCGATTCTTTGTCTGTTTTGTCTTCATCATCCAGAAAACATCAGGACTCCAAAAAAGAAGAAGAGAAAAAGAAGCCACACATAAAGAAACCTCTTAATGCGTTCATGTTGTATATGAAGGAAATGAGAGCAAAAGTGGTAGCAGAATGCACATTGAAAGAGAGTGCAGCCATCAATCAAATCCTTGGTCGAAGGGTAGGTAACTAATGTAACCAAAATGAGAGAGAGAAAAACCATATGGTGAAAGTCTTCAGGAAAAAAATCTATTGCAAAGATAGAGAGAGTGTGTTGTCCTTATTCTGGGTCTGTTTTGCTAGATTATTTTGATACGTGTATAGGGTTGAAACGTCTATTTCAACAGAAATCAAAATCAACCAAAATATCTTCCTGCTTGTATTTATGTTTTGTTTTCATGAGCATATTTTGCTATGTGGCGCCACTTGTGGGACTGAAATAATAATGAGATCTGTTCTTTTTCTGCTATTTCCATGGTCTAAGGACTTGAAATCCCAGATTTCATGTTATTTTGGTCCTAGAAATGGCTCACTGTGGGTTTTGGGAGGATAAGGGATGGTGTCTGTGAAGAATGTAAATACAAGGACTAGCACCCTCACAGACTAGGGGAGAAAAAGGAACATGGGAATGAGTATGGGAATAATGAGGAAAGGATGCTTTTCCAAAACCAGATCTTGGTCCCGTTAACAAATGATTGTGGTTTGGGCCCGTCTTCAGAAAAACAAAAGGACTGAATGACTATAAATGATTAATTCAGTCTCAGCTGGGTAAACCAGAGTCGTAAATAAAATATTAACTGGCTGTGTGCCAGATTATCTATTTTTATCTGGAGTTTTTATGAAAATGGATATACGCACACACAGAGCATGTTATTGATGTACTGTATTTTAAAAAGTTGTGCCTTTGATTCTCTTTTCTCTTCCCCAACCTCAGTGGCACGCATTATCCAGAGAAGAACAAGCTAAATACTATGAGCTAGCGAGAAAGGAACGACAGCTCCATATGCAGCTTTACCCAGGCTGGTCCGCACGGGATAACTATGTAGGTGGCTATGTAGGTGGATATTTTTTTCAGTAGTAGAGTTTGTAGAAATGTATTGTTTTTCTTGAACCTGCTGAACTACGTCCACACACCCCGCACAAGCACTACTTTGCAAGGGCGTCTCAGGACCCCAGTTTGGAAACAAGAGCGGACGCTCCACCCGCATTGCCAAAACAATTGGGTACAATTGACAGCCCTCTGTTTGGAAGAGGCTCCCTCACTGGGATAGCAAAGGATGTAAAAGGTTAGAATTGAGGCATGTGACTAGACCTCTGTGAAGACATCTTGCAGGGTGTCTCCCTTCAGTATGCCAGCCTCTGGAAGATGCTTTTAGGCATGTGCTCATTTAAAAATAAAAAAATCTCCCCACGATGCCTCCCCTTCGTCCCCACCAAAAATGAATCATTAGTGTCTTGTGCTTACCTGTGTGAGAGTATAGTGGAAAGTGGAAGAAAGACTTATCCTAGCTTCAGAGAAGGACTGGCAACGCGTGACATGTTTGAAAGTCTTGCTCTCAAGTGGGGCTAACATAAATTATTCCACGCTCTACTGTTGTATATTTCACGTATGTTATGCCTTACTGTGGCCATGTTTTAATATGCTTCTATTGTTTGGGCTTTTTACACAAATACCTTGAGACTGCAATTTGCAACCAACTGGTGGGATGTATTCAGGTTGATTTTTATTTATTTTCCCACCTGAGAAAGTCTGTTCACAGCATATGTACTGTTGTTAGCTGTCTGGTTCCCAACTTAGTCCCCAGTCCTTACTATTGAGTGTAGTGCTCTCCTCCATGAAAATTAAGCACTGTGTCTGGTGTAAGTGTTTACAGAATTGAGTCCATAAATTCTTAACAGATTGGTAGCTGTTATAATCCTGGGGCTTGGTAGAAGCTTTAAAACCTCCAAACACAATAATGTAGTAAGGCCCCTTCTTCCCATATTTGGGAAGTATTAACAGGTTTACAAATCCTCGCATGTAAATATCAGAAGCAAAACGATAATCATTACAGCAGCGAGTTTTTGTTTAAAGAAACGTTACACAGGAATATGGTTACCAGATCTCTCTGTTTTAACATGGTTTTACCATAGGACAGAATGAGCACCATTACAACACCAATGATGTCATTTCTAGTGATTTGATTAAATGGACTGAAATCTCTGATTACAACATATTTAACAGAGCAGGCATGTTGATCACATGTTAATAATAATAGAATTTGACAGGTGTGCTGGTATTTTTGCAGGTGAATGTACTTTGTCTGAGTATCAAATAAATGGTAACCACATTTCTCTATCTAGTTTGATGGATACATAAGTGGTCTGTAGCAGCCACCTCCCATATTTTCCTTTTGAACCATTCCTCCGCGGTTCGACTATTTTTTTCTTTTCCCAGTGAAAGGCTATCAGTAGCCTAGCGTCTACCAGCAGATGAGAGGTTAAGTCCTCATTTTCTTTTATGTGGCCATTTCCACTGGGAAGCCCCAGGAGGATTACCAAAGGCTCATTTGGTAATGCGCTTTGTGATAGTACAATCCCAGTTCTCCCTAATGATTGATATGTCCACCATATATGCATAAAATCTCCTCTTCCAAACTTAAGGCCCAATCCTGCAAACACTTACTGTTGAGTGTCATGCTTTTCTCTACATCTGGTAGTAGTGTTTACAGGACTGAGCCCAAACTTCTTGTATGCAGTATAATTGTAGCTGTGTTGGTCCCAGGATATTAGAGAGACAAAGCGGGGGAGGTAATATCTTTTATTGAACCAACTTCTGTTGGTGAGAGAGACAAGCTTTCGAGACACACCAAGTTCTTCTTCAGATCTGTGTGTATAAAAGATAATTCCCTCCTCCCAAAATTCTTAACAGATTTGTAGCTGTCACAACCACGTGGGTCGGAAGAAGCTTTAAAATCTCCTTACCCAATAACATAGTTGTTATGATATTTGAAAACATCCAAGGCCATGATCCCCGAATGTGACTCTGGTGAAGTATTTCCTTGCAGAACTCATTGAAGATTTGGGGGCCACGCCTGTAAAACTGATGTCAATTGCATTTAGTAAACTTTTTTGTTTGCTTGTTTTTGCTGCTGTCTCCTTTGTGTCTAATCGGTTCCTAGGATAGCCAGAAACACTGCTCTGTTTAACCTGCACACTTTGTGTATAGTTACATATCCCTGTATGTGCAGGTGCACTCAGATGTGTACAGAGCAGGCTAGAGAGTTCACAGTCTGCAACACAGTATAAGGTAGCAGTCGTTGTTATAGAATGCCAAATATCTCTGTGCTGGAATAATGTTAGATTACCATTTTAATAACTATATTTGCCATTTGTGGTATCAAAATCCTCTCATCTCCTCCCTCACAGCTGCCTTTATTCTCCAGCTCTTCCTCTCCTTTCTTCCTTATCTTTCTATGCTCCCTGGGCATAAAACAATACTTGTGCATCCTCTTAGAGGGGGAGGAGAGGAGAGGTGTTTTCTTAGGATCCAGAGGTGGTTCATTCCAGCTCCTCCACCAAAAACGCATCCTCTTTGGTAAGGACTGGACTGAGACCATCAGACCATAGGGCTGAGTAGTTCTTGGTACTGTGTAGTCTGATTTCCTCTTGGGAGTTCAATAAGGAGTAGAGGTAGGACCTGCCGTATGCTTAAAAGAGGTTTCAAGGAACGTTCATTCTGCTTTAGTGACTGTCGCTGACAGATGGGCATGTACCGTGTCTTAAATGTTTAGGACCTTTACATTTGTCCTCAGCATGTGAGCACTGAGAAACCCTTTCTTCTCAAGCTAAAAAGGACAGGATGAGAAAGCTGATGCTTTCCCAGCGGCTTGATGCTGTGTCCCCCCTTGACCTTCAGGGGGAACCTTGCTTCAGTAGGAGAGCTCAATAGCCTTGCATCACACAGACACATCTACAGGGTTTTGGTTTTTTTTTCTCTCTCTCCTTCGCTCCATTCAGAGTTCTTGGAGTTTTCCTCCCCCCTCAGGTTTTCTTTGGACAACAGGCCTTCCAGAGATCATGATGGGGGTGCCAAAGCTTGTTAAATCCTACCCCATCGTCAGCAATCTCACATCAAGCATTGACGCTTAGATACACATAGCCCGTCCCTTCAGAGATGCAGGCAGCACATTCTAGCAGCTGCAGATTTCAGCCTCCTCTTCAGTTCAGGCAGATTTGGGGCATGCCTTGTCAGTGTCTCGTCAGTGTCAGAAGGCACATTCAGTCTTCCACATACTGATATGAGAAACCATATCTCCTCAATATAATCTATGGAGATACTCTACCTCAGGTACGTGGGATTCAGTGTTAGCAGGCCTCCTTTGTTTCTTCTGCACCCGGAAAGGATGGGGGGCAAGTTTCTGCAAAGCCTGTGGATTTTGAACCATCAAGGCTAGGGGTGCTGATCTAGAGTAACTTGGTAAATGGGGGCGCTTATGGGTAAACTTCCAACAAAGGGGTGGGATTTATCACAAAACTCTTGTGGGAAGTAGTGTGAATTTATGCTACCTTTGAAAGCTGAGTTCCTATGCTACTCCTTTGGATGCTGAATGGGTCCAGCAACATCACCTTTGCTATTAACAGGAGAATCATATAAGAAAGTCCGGTAGGCAGGCGGACTTAGTTCTGGAGAGAGAAAGAGAACCTGCCAAAATAGACAGCAAGTGTTTTATATCCACATCTAGATCCCTTATAGCCAGAGCACTTGCGTAGTGTAGGGATTGAAAAATCCGTGGACCTTGCCAGTTGAGTAGAGTAAAGAGGCAAAGAAGAGAAATCTGAGGCACCTTAAGAGCTGCCATCTTTGTGATTTAAATGTGTAATCAAATATCTTCTCATTGTGCAGAAATTTGAAATTAAATGATTTTCCCTCTTCCTTTAAGAGACTGTGAAGGGACTCTGTTGGCATCTTTTCTCCAGTGTTTATTAGGGTGGAACAGAGTTTCCCGAGCTCATGTTGATAAGAGACCAAAAATATCCTTGGCAAAAACATACTCAGCCATTTTTAATTATAGTTCTTTGATATCTGGCTTGAAGGCTTGGTACAGTTGGTATGAGGTCAGGTGGCTCAGAATCCACTCCCTCTTTTTAGTGTGTTTACAAGCAAAGGAGGTGCTGGAGCAGACTCATGTCTGTGTCCCGGCTGACCCTTGTCTGATAGTGTTCTGATTTCTCAAACTGGAAAAAAAAACAACCTTGAATTCTCTCTGAAAAATACTGCAAAAATTAAATAAATCTCCTCTGGGGTGCTTTTCAGTCTGTTAACCTATCCGAGTGCCTCTTGAGATAAGAATCACAGATGTACTGGCCTGGGTCAATAGTCTGATTTCAGTTACAAATTGTAACAACAAATTCAGTTGTAAATCTGGAGCTACTCCACTGAGTGAAGTTACCCTGAATTTACATCAGTGTAAATGAAAGTGGAGTTTGCGCCCTGTTTTTGTGTGTGATGTATTGCCTCCGGACTGCTTAGAAAGGTGTCGCTTCTCTGTTCCCAAAGTCTTTAGGTGTAGTGACTGGAATGGCACCAGCAGTCCTCTGTTAAAGAGATGGCCCCTAAGGTTTTACCTAAAGTATAGCCAAAGATAGCAACCCCCCTCTGAAAATCACTTGAGATGTGACTGAGATAATTCCCCAATAGCAGTAACTTGGCCACAGAATTACAGGCATATCCATTAAAACTGCCTGCACACATAGCTTTCCCTATCAGCAAAAGGTTCTCCTGAACAAGACTGTACTTGTCACATCCAAGAGAGCAGGGTGGCAGTTTACTACCAGACCAGGCAAGGAAAGACAAGTTCGGAGGCCCTTTGCCAGGAGCCCTACAGGATTTTTAAACTCCAGCTTCAAAAGAACGTTCACATTTTTGCTTCTTATAAGTAGAGCATAAACATCTTAGAGGAGATGCTGAGCTAAAGCCCAAAATTAACCACTGAGATGGGCACCAGACCAAGTTACTGAAGAGTAACCATCCCATGTCTAGGAGAACTTTCTGTCCTCCCCTTAGATGTAGCCAGGCCTTCAGAAGCACTGCAAGGTTCCTACTTTGAGAACATAAAGCTTGTTTCCTCTTGGCCACAAGAGACTTCTGGCCTTAGTGATTCCCTCGTGCCTTTTCACCAATTCCTCTTACTCACGCTTCTTCCAAGATCACTGTGCTGCTCCTAGACAACTCTGCTGGCCTGGAAATCATTGCTTGGGTATCCAGAGACCCATGAAAGAATCCTATTCCCCTTGCTCCAGCCTTGAGACTCTTCGAAGTCTTTGTATTGCTCTTCAAGCTGTATTGCTCAATGCTGAGGGATACATAGGGAAGGAAAGGTTACTTACTAGAGAAGAGATCCCTTTTTCTGGACCATAGACAGCCTTTACAACCCTCCCCTTGTCAAAATAGTAATTAGGTTTCCACAAGATTCACAGTAGCCTTGCGGTCATGGCCTGTCCCATGCTGTTTGAGGTGAGTATAAGAAGAGCAAAAAACCCCAGCCACCACCCACCTCATCCTCTTGGATTTTGACAGCACACGACAAGTTACTTATTGGAAAGTACTGTTTGGGAAAGGACCTACGGTTAGTAAAACCCTACAGTTCCTTGGTTTTTCCATGGGGCAGACTCTGTAGACTGTCTTAGATAAAGCATAGGTTTGATTTTATTTTCCCCTTGACTACAGTTGCTGGGTTCCTAAACCAACCCTCCTGCATGTTAGCTTTTCCATGTCAGTATGGCTCCCTTGTCTATTTTAAGTCACTTTTTGCAATAGAGGAACCCTCAATGTCCAAGTCTGAGCTCTCTCTCTCTCTCCATTGTTCTCAACATGGACATGTGCCAGTGAGCATTATGCCACCTTGAGGATACCACTCTACAAGGTTTTGGCCCATTCCAGGCATCAGGGATGTCTGGCAGAGGGAAGTGAGGTGTCAGATTTATTAACTCGTGCTGACATAATAAGTTGCCCCTTCTAGCCCTCATTCCTTTGCTCGACCACTTACAGCGCTTTGTGGACGCTGCCTTCACACTTCAGGCTCTGGTGAAGCTGCTTTGCAACTAGAATAAAGGGCTAAGAACAAGGTAAGCAGGCAGAGCTGGACACATGGCTCTGTCACTTCCCTAGCTTCCCTGAGATGAGCAAGAGCCACAAGTGTGCTCCTTCGCTCAGTCTGCCATGCAGTGATTCGTAGCCCTGTTGGGTGAGCTTTCAGGACAGTCCTCCCTCATGCCGCTCTGCCTTGTCTTACAAAAAGGGTTCTTACAAATCCTTTCTATTTGTGTATGTTACATACAGGGAAAGAAGAAGAAGAGGAAAAGGGATAAGCAGCCAGGAGAGACCAATGGTAAGTAGAATAAGTCAATATACCTTGCTTAGTGGAACAGTGGAGTATCCAACCTTCTGTTCCTAGGTTTTGGGGAGGGAGGGAGGGAGGAATGGGCTTCTCCTGGCCTCTTTGGCAGCTGATCCCTATTGTAGTCAGCCTTTTATTTTTGTTTAATGCATTTTAATTAATTGCCTATTACTGCCCTTCTAAAACTAGTAACCAAATCACTGCATGTAAAGCATTTTGTGAAATTAGTTGACTTTGTTCTTAATAATTACAAAGCCATTAACTTCAGAAGCAGAGTTGTAATGCCTATGCCATTGTTATAAAGTTGTGCGCTTATTTTGTGCGTGTGTGTGTGTGTGTGTGCGTGCGTGTATGTGTTTGGTATGAATTTGGGCTGTACCTGTGTGTTCTGATGCATGCCTTACAGTGGTAAATCGCGCCCATTTTAAATTAAGGAGGTTTGCCATTCTCTGTAGCCAATTAGAAATACTGCATAGGCAATCTCATAGACAATTTTGCAGAAGCCCTGATTAAATTTTTTTGAAGCCTTTGTATAATTTGTTCTTTTTTTTCAGAACACAGCGAATGTTTCCTAAATCCTTGCCTTTCACTTCCTCCGATTACAGGTGCTAATGTCATTTTGAGTCATTTTAAATAGTTTATGAACTGCTTTTTAATTTTTTTCCTGCCATTATAGATTTTAACATTAAACACTTACGACATTAAATGGGGAAAAAAATCCACACGTTTTTACAGTATATATCTATATAATATGTTTGGTAGTATTTTTTTTTTAATTTTGTTTTTGTTCTTTTATTTTTTTTTGTTACATTGCTATTCAATAATAATACAGTAAAAAATAACTCAGAGTTGTACTAACTGTGCAAATTGAATATGCAGTATTTCTTTAAAGAGACTGATAAAGAATAGAAGGAAATCAGTAATGAACCTCCTTAATCTAATGGCATTTTTCACGGCTCCCACTAAGTCTTCTCACATCAGCATGCCTACGCAGTATGCTTTTTTTTGTTTTTGTTTGTTTTAATTTCATTTGTTTTTGGTTTGTTTGGTTATTTATTTATTTTGCCTTTCTGTTCAAGACTATCCATCACAGTTCACTAGCTTGACTAACTCGGCGCATTTCCCCATGCTTTACATTTTTTTTCTGGCTGATGCTAACATGCCCATTCTGCAGTCTGTTTCTTCTTATCCATTCTTTTTTTTTTTTTTTCTTTCTTTCTTTCTTTCTTTCTTTCTTTTTTTGGAAAAAATTATTAAAAAACTAAAATTAAAAAAATGAATGTTATTCTAAAAGCTGCATTATCCCAATAGATCCATTTGTTTCCTTTTCTCTTTTTTTTGTGTGTGTGTTTGTCTGAGTTGAAGAAAAAAGCATGTTCAAGAGCTAACCTCCATGCGTAGCTTCTTTTTTCTTCCTTCCCCGTCCCCGCAAAAAGAGAAGAAAATATGCCAAAAAACCATCATTTTAAACCGCAGTCACTTCCCTCCGTTGTTTAAATGAGAAGAGACAGTCCTTTATAAAGGGATACTGCAGCTTTAATTGCAACAGCTAATTTCAAGAGTTGAATAAGAATGTGATTATCACGACTTTTTAACTTTTAAATCGAACGTCGATATTTTGCGATTAATAATGAGGTCATTGATTTTTATTCCCTTTTTTATTTTTTTATTTTTTTTATTTTTCTCTTTTCTCTTTTTTTTCCCCTTTTCTCTCTCTCTCCTTTTTCTGCTCGCTTCTTTCTTGAACTCATTCAGACCTGAGCGCTCCTAAGAAATGCCGAGCGCGCTTTGGCCTTGATCAACAGAATAACTGGTGCGGCCCCTGCAGGTGTGTATAGTTTTCCCAGACTCGCTATGGCTGGTTTGCAGCTGGTTTATTTGGTACTTTCCCCCCCTTTTTTCCTGCCTTGTTGCTTTGTAGCTCTGTGTTGTGATCTAGAAGACACAAGGGAGTGGGACGCTGCCGTGAATTATCGTCTCTCTGAAAGAGTTTTGCCTTTTTTCCCCCCCTCTTTCCTTGCTGCTGCTAGCCAAAAACCCACTGTAAAACAGCATCAGCCTCAGCAGATCTGATCCGTGACTGCAAACACAATCCCGCCCTCCCAACCTTCTCTCAAGGAATGTTGAATACTCTGAACATAGCCAAGGCCCTTTGATAATTTAGACATTGAACGTGTTACAGACAGTGGGCTGAGTGAAGCAAATGCACAACAGTGTAACCATTTTAGGGGTTTTTTTTATTTGTTTTCTTTGGCTCATTGTGGAAGCCCTCTTCCTTTCATACCCTTGGTATGAGGGGAGATTACCAAATAAAACTGACACGATTAAAGAGAAACGTAGCTGTAGCTAAGATTTCACGTCCAAATGAGCTCTATCCACCATTGTGTTTGTATTTTTTGTGTTTACCTTATGCTAACAGATGCAAATACTCCAAAGAAGTGTCGGGCATTGTTCGGGCTTGACCGACAGAGTTTATGGTGCAAACCATGCAGGTACACTACCCAATTAGGCCTTTGGGGAAATAAAAGCATTCTGTCCTCTCAGTGCATTTGTGTGATTTAATTTTTTTTAACCTTTTTCCCCCACCCCTCCCACCTTTTCTCTCCCACAGCATCAAATGCTAATAATCTTTGATTCTCAAAATTTAATTGCTAAATTCTCTTGCTGATTTAATACCATTTCTTCTCTTTCTTTACCAATAACCTTTCCCTGGTGGTAGAACTGGGAACAAGCAAACCCTGAGGTACATAAAACTGGCACTGTCCAGGCAGTCAGCAAAATGAATGCTTAGGTGGACATTTACACTGCATTTGTATGTGTGGGTGTCCACTGTCTCCAAAGGGTTAAAAGATTCTGTGATCTGCAGCACTGGTGTTTTCATCACAATTGTATATAAAAAACAAGCCAGTGTTTACAGCTTATATTGTACTCGTGCTGTTTAGCCTATTTGCAAAATTTAAAAATGTACAGATCAATCCTGAAAATATTTCTGTAACATATCTATATTTTCTAACACCATTTTTCTGAAATTCTGGAAAGTGTAACCCAGCAAAGTGAGCTGTAAACACATGAGCTCTACAGAAAACTAATTGCAGCTTTGGTAGGACAGTTTTCAGGAAGTAAAAGGCACCTAGCAACCCAAATTTCGACAGTCCATGTTCTGCTGCGGGTTTATATCAAATCTGCAGTTCCATGGATAACTCAGAAGGTACTTGTTTCTTGGTGGAGGGATACCAACTACTTCTATTTCTCATTCCCTTTCCATAATGACCGCATTTGGTTAAATTTGTTGTTTCTTTGTTCTGATACAAGCAGTCTTTGAATATGGAATATTATGATGGTAGGTATTTCAACCAAAACCACACTCTGTATGTAGTGCTCCCTCTCTCACCTTTCCTGCTTATTCGTACCCTTGCCATGTGCTTCATCTCATTTAGAAGATAGACTAGATGTTCATATATTATGTGCATGCACACACTCCTTTTGTTTTCCTCGATGCCAAGCACAAACATGGATTGACAATGTACCGTGTGTCTAACCATTAAGCTAAGCGAAGGCTCATAAAATGTCTTTAAACGATTGCATTCTTCCCCATTTGGTGAATTATAAGCTCCATTAGAAGCATGCTCAGTACTGTGAGTTGTGTGTGAAGTGCAAAGACAATCGTGTTAAATGTCAATGTCAATACATACGTTCAATACCTTTTGAAAATAGCAATTTAAAATGCTTTATAAAGGGGGAGGAAATCCAATCTAGAGGTGCTGGATAGCCACTTACACTGTGAAGAAGTAGAAGACTTGAATCTTATGTCGCTAAAGACACTTATAATGTGTTTAATTAAACTTATACCGTGATTAAATTAGTATACGGTGTCAATAGATACTTATGTAGTCTAGAGATAATGTGTTTGATTATGTGTCAAACTTTGTATGCTGAGTGATTATAAGAACTAGCTCTACATCATGTTTATGTCACTTATCATTCTCTGTCCACTTATGTCAACATCATACTATTAAAGCTACAGTTTATCATTAAAGGGGCTTTTCATCTGAGTTCTAGGATTGTCAGTTTGGCAGCGCATTAGTTGTGTGTGATGAGAAATAAGCCCTTTCTTGTCTTAGTTTTTTGCCTTAGATTATTTCAGTTTTATTCAAAAATATTTGCTGCGGGTCAACCTTTATTGTAAGCATTGCCTGGGACAACACCTTTTAATGACATAGCTCCTAGCTTTCTGTTTATTGACTCTTTTATTTTGCGTGTATTGTGGCATTTTCTCATTAGGCAGTATATAGGTCACTGCATTTCTTGTTCTGGTGCTAACCATTGTAGCTTCTTGTTTACAGAGTGTTAGTTTTTCTGTAGTGGATCTTTGAGAGAGAGGCTATAAGATATGCAGTTTGATAACGGGGCAGAAACTGAGATATCTTTAGTCATAGTAGGTGGAACCCAGCAAACCCTTGTCATTATCCATGGCATTTCTGGTAACAGCAATGTTATTCGTTTTCAAGATGCTGTTTTAGGGCCAATTTCACTTCAGGTATAAAAGAGCACACTATGTTGACTCCAATAACAATATTTATATAGATCTTAACGGTTTCAAAACATTGCATGTACTCTATTCCTCACAATATACCTGTGAGATGGTAAATAGTAGTATTATCCCCAATTTATAGACAGGGAAGCCGAGGACACACCACGAGTTTGCATCAGAGAAGGGATTAGAACTCAAGATCTAGCTCTGTGTTCTTTCCCTCAAGCCACAATTACTCCCTTGAGTAAAGTTGTGCTCATTTACACCTGTGGTGAATTTGGCACTTTATCCTTTGTTTGTAATTAGTTATTGGGATGTTCTGTGCTGCACAAATATACACAAAAAATACATTGTTGTGGCCCAAAGAGCCAGTTCAACATGGAAAAACTAGTTGAAGCCACACATAATATACCAGGGGAAGCTGAAGTTAGAGCAAGGCCTCCCTTTAAACAGGAAGGTCTTTGTAAATGGGTTTGTAGACTAGCAGCTTTCACTGTAATAGTAAGAATTGAACTTTTAATAGAAGTCGGGAGAAACATAATGCTAAAATACTGAAAATGAAAGGCATTCGGTTTAATTATTCTGGGGCAGAATTTGACTTTAGAAAGGGTATTAACATCTAAGCCAAGAAGACCTTTCACATCTGTGGTGCCCTGACCACGTTCTGCTTTGCCATGAGATGCTTTGGCTCTTACTCTCAACCATAGGCCAAAAGTCAAGCTAGTATTAGAAAAAAGAAAAGCCCAGAGTTGATCAGACAGAATATGAGCATATTGGACCCAAGTCAGCAATGGTTTGATAATAAGTAACCCCAGCACCTCATAAGAGCTAGTGTGCGTAAGGCAAGCAGAATTTGAATCCTCCATGTGCTAGGAACTGAGATTTCTGGCTACCTGAGACCCTCCTTAAACATTAATGCCTACTTTTCCACATAGTCGTTAGCCATGGCAGTTCCGAAATGTGGCATCATGCCCAATGTCCAGCTGTGGTACAGAAAAGCCCGGGTTTGAATTGTGGCTACGATAGCATTGCACAATTTCAGTTTAGAAACCGAGTAATGTGGAATTAGATGGGGTATTTTGCAGGGGGGAGGGGGCAAGGGAAATGTCAGAACTAATCCATACCAGTTAATGCAGTTACTGATAACACCACAGGTTTCCAATGTTGTTTGATAGAGGAATTTAGCAAGGTTCTGTTTTGAGCCCACCAAATTGCTTTTTCCATCTTTTAACTTTGCCCTAATAAAGCATGGTTTGCTGCCTGACATCTTCACTTTTTCTTTCTTCTCTTGTTCTTTTTTTCTCTCTCCCCTCCTCTCCCCCCTTTTTTTTGTGTGTCTGTCTTTTACATTTTTAAGTGCATGAATGTCTTAGTTTTTAGCATGTATTGATCTGCAGGCTAACGTGGTTAAAACTCTCATAGCCCTAACCATTTACCTTTCTGTGTGGAACTTTGAGCAGAACCTCAGTCTGTTGTCTGACTCTGGGAAGGGAGTGTTATGACATAGAAATCTGCCAATCCCCTCCTTGAAGCAGGTGTGAGGTAGGGTATCGTACCAGACAATATCTTTTTCCGTGACCCAGAAGGTCAGATCCAGCTCTGGGAGATAGCTTATTTTTCCCACCTGGATTGACACAACAAAATACCCCTTGGGCCAAATCCACCGTTGATACAAGAGGATGCAAATCCATTTACTTGAATGGAGTTGCTTAGATCTGGGGGAGAATTCACCACTGACATTGAGATTCCATGCATGATAAGTTGGGAAACAAACCCTTAGTTCTGTTCCTCTCCTTTTGCCATTCATTGCCGAGTCGCTTAACTGTTCTGGCGTATCCAGTGGAATTAGTTCGAAATGCATTCTGTCATTTCTTTTCTTTTTTGTAAAGCTCAGCTGACTGTATCTGAGAGTTTGATGAACTTTGTCAAATGAATCACATGGTGTGATACCGGTTTTAGCACTTTCCGTAGAAAAACTCTGTTGTGTGGCTTGACTTTCAGAGTCACTTTGGCCACTAAATTTTGGTCTGTGAGATGCTTTAGTGGTGTGCCTAATTCTTTTTTGTCCTGCGTATATCTGGCAAGAGAAGCATTCTGAAACTGTCCTTTTTTGTTTGTGGCTCCAAAATGGGCGGTGAAGGGTGCGGAGTGGGAGGGAGAAAAGGAGAAATTATTTTTGTTGGCTTGGTGGGTTTTTTCGGTCAGCATTTCTTGCGAGACTCCCATAATTCCTGGTGTGAACTGAGTTCTGTGTTGCTCCTCATCTTTTTACCTGTTGTTGTGCTGTTCACTTACTGAGATTGAATCCTGCTTTGAAGTTACATGAATGGCCTCTCAAAGGAATATTCCCCAAAATACATAAAACCAACCCAGAATACCTACTCCTTCCCGGCAAAACAAACAAAACAAAAAAATAATTTTAAGCCACAACCTGCAGGCCATACAACCAGTTATTCTTGTTATTTTGAATCATTTTCTGTTTATCTTGTTCTTCTTCTGTTTTTTTTTCATTGTTTTGTTTATATCTCCCTTCCTTTTGTTCTTCCTATTACATTTCCTTTCTGTCTTACTCTGGATTTGGTGTGGTTCTTAACAGAAACAAAAGCATGAGCAGTAGTCCGCAGCTACTGCTGCCTCGGAAAGGTGGTGTATCTCAGAGCCTTTAAATCAGTCACTTAAAAGCAGCCTTCGGGTGCATGGCGCTACAGTCAGCTTTTTAAAATTTGATACTGGCCAACGTGGATAAATTATTAGCTCTCTAAAGTTTTTAGTTGATCAGGGTTAATTTTTTGTAGGGAGAATTGACCTTTTTAAGAAAACAAGTTTATAGAGTAGTATATTGGGCTAGAAGAACTTGAATCTGAACCCTTTTAATAAATAGCCTGAACAGGAGAACAGAGAGACAATCTGTATCATCTCCAAGTCTGGTGGCAGAAAGTCCAATTCCTTAGAGGATTTAGTGGCTTATACACACCCAGCAATATTTTAAGCACCGTGCAAGCTCTGGGTGTAACCTGTTCAGAGCTCAGGGTAGTTTATTGATGGCTCATTGCTTTAGATACCTTTCTCCATTAGCATCTTTGCCCTTTATTCACAGATAACTCTCTCCCTGTTTCTAGGAGAAAAAAAAAGTGCGTTCGCTACATACAAGGTGAAGGCAGCTGCATCAGCCCACCCTCTTCAGATGGAAGCTTACTAGACTCTCCTCCTTCTTCTCCTAACATGCTAGCCTCCCCCACAAGAGACTCAAAACCACAGACTGAACAAACACAACCTCTCTCGCTCACATTGAAACCCGACCCGCTGGCACACCTCTCCATGGTGCCGCCACCGTCCTCCTTAGTCCTGACCGAAAGCTCCGCTAGCAAGCCCAGCGTCCTGTCTGCTACTAATGGTCAGAACGGGCAATTGGATCATCCGCCTGCCACTTTACAGCCGTCAGCAGCACCATCCTCATCGTTAGCACAACCTTCGACATCCTCCTTGCATTCCCGTAATTCTTTGGCTGGGACGCAGCCCCAGCCGCTTTCACTTGTAACCAAGTCTTTAGAATAGCTTTAGCCTCTTTAGCCCTTGCTTTTTAAAAAATTGTGTTGGGGTTTTTTTTTTTTGGTTCTTTTTGTTTGTTTGTTAATTTTGTTTTATTTTTTAATTGGTGCCATATGGCTACATTAGTTGATGTTTATCGAGTTCATTGGTCAATATTTGACCCATCGTTATTTCAATTTCTCCTTTTAAATATGTAGATGAGAAAAAGCCTCATGATTCTGCCAAAATTTTTATCAACAGCTGTTTAAAGTCTTTGTAGCGTTTAAAAAAATATATATATATACATAACTGTTATGTAGTTCCGATAGCTTAGTTTTAAAGACTGATTTTAAAAATTAAAAAAAAAAAAAAGCAATTTTGAAACAGCCCTTGCAGAAGGTGTTGGTTCTTTATTATTTGTATTAAATACGAGCTTGCGAACCAATCATTTTACATCTGGTTTTTAAACCTTTAAGGGCACAACGAATGCAGTGCCGCTACTTTTTTTTTTTCTTCCTTGTGTGAAACAACTTTTATTGTGATGTTACTTGTTATTGTTTAAATGTACAGAAACAAAAGGGTTAAAATGTGTTAATAAACCTTGTTCCATGGTGTTGTTCTTTTTGGGGGAGGGAATGCTACTCAACAATTAAAAGTATCACAACGCTATTGGACCAGTAGTATTTATTGCTTTAGAGATTGCTTGTTGTATCTGTATGTTGTCCATTTTTAAATATGTTTTTTCCCTTTTTTTCCTTGAAACATTGTATAAAGTTTTTTTTCCTTAGTGTAAGCATCTTATATATAACAACTCATTTGTACAAGGTTTTTAAGTTTATATATAAATGTGTATATATATATTTTTTTCGGGGGCGTGGGGATTTTGTTTTGATTTTTTTTTTCTGTATGACACACAGTTGCCACCAAATGGACATTTGCAGATGCATTTTAAAGGATCAATAGTGTAAAAATAAATAAATGTAAAACAAAAATTGCTTTAAAAGCCATTACACATACAAAAAGACTTGAACAATTAGCAAGGGACTTTTTAGCAACGCTGTTTGAAAAATAGCAACGGCCAAGTGTCTCTCATTCAGAACTGCAATTGAATCCCCTGCGACATTAGAACTGTAGATCGTGTGCAAAATTTTTATGTGCCAAAATTCTCAGTGACTTAACTTTCTCCCAACGACTTTATTTTTTTTTTAAATGCTGTAATTTTTTTGTTCATCATGTTTTGCTGTGATGTTACATAGGTAGATATGTATGTAGTTTTAATGTCACCTATAACAGACGTGTTTGGTAGCAGATTGTCCGGAAAGCATTTAAAACGAAGAGGTATAAACCCTTAAGGGCCAAATTCTGTATATTAGATTACTCATAAAAGGAAAATCAGACTGCCACTTTTATGTACACTTACTACATACAGGTAGGTAGCAAACTTAAACAAACAAAAAAACCTAGGCATGTTGATGTTGCAAAAAAAAAAACGCTGTATAAAGCTGAAAAATTGTTCATCTGTTCATTCAGTGCCATTGTAGTTGACATGAAGCGATTGTAAAACTGTCTCAGATTTTTCTCTGGTTTATTAAGATGCTAACTATAACATTTTTTGTGAATACTTTGAATGTTTCCTAACAGTTGTGATGTTACTGTTCCGTTTTATGCTCTTATTCCGATTTTCATTTTTAATGGTTTGGAAGCCATTTTTGTAATGAATAAATGTTCATGCTGTACAGTATCTGTAGCATGCAGTTCTGGATTAATAAAAGCAACTTAGTATGTGCAAAGAACGACTTGTCAACTCATTTCTGTGTTGATTGCATTTTATTGTGGTCAAGCAGGTTTAAAACGGGGACTCGCTTTGCATGCGTCTGATAAGAAGAGGTGGATGAAATGATTTCAAAATTTCAACAAATAACGACAAAATTCTGGTGTTCATTAACTTTTTGCCGATTTTCGGCCTACTCCACTCATGGGAAATATTTTCGATTTGTATAATGCCATTGTAGCTGAGTTCCTGTAATTGTTCATTTCAGTGGACAAAGCCTTTCCCTTGCTCAGCAAACTGGTGTGTGTGGAGGGTGCGTGGGTGGGTGTGTGAAACAGCAGTGAAATCACTTTTATGTTAAGCTATTAGCTCATTGCTGGCATTATACAATGAATAAATAATAACATGAACTGAAAATAATGTTATTCTCCCATTTGATTCTGACAGTTGGAGGGAAAGATAGGTCTGATTGGTTATACGTTAAAAGCAAACTCCATATGCTCAGCCCAGCAATCTAGTGATTCATCAGGTCAGTTTCACATCATAGGGGATGAAATTCCCCAAATTGAGACTGACGTGGTACACATGCATAAGACCGTGTTCTGCCCCTTTGCACAACGCTGACATGAACTGACGCGTGATGCGTGTCTGAAAGAAAAAAGGTTTTGGTTACAATGGGCATTTTGAGCACTTTGGCTGATTACTACAATTTGGAGGGAGTAACTCCCAGGTTCTACTGTTGCTTAAAAAAAAAATGTAGTTTCCAGCTTGCCCCAGCATTTGTTTCTGTCAATCAAAAAACAAAAAGGACCAAAGAATATTTTCAAGAGTGTTCAGTATCCAGCAGAAAAAATAGCAAAGCTGGGTCCTGAGTGCTTTTGAAAATCTCACCCCTAATTCTTAAACACTGTCAATTTTCTATGATAGTCCAGTGCTAAAGCAAGATTTTTTGGAGGGGAAGGAATTTTGGTGCTCTTGTTTTAGAGTCTCTTGTGAGAATTTGATCCCCAAATTTTCCCACTGCTGATAGTGCCAGTGCTGGCACGAGCTATGAATCCTGGCATTTTTACCACCATTAGTTAAATTGGCAAGTTTATTCAGAGTGAAATTACTGCCAATGCACCACTTAAGTCTCTCAAAATGGGACTCAAGTAGAACTTAGATGGTCACATAGCCATTTGGCTGGCCCTCTGCCTAAGGGAGAATTGCGGCCTATGAGAAATGGTTCTGAACTTTCTTTGTTGGGCTGAGCAATTCAGGCACAGAGCGTGGGCCCATTTCTACCAACTTTTCCTCCCAGAAGGCGTTCTTAGACAAGTTCACCCTCACTGCTCTCAATGCAGCTATCCATAGACGCAAGACTTTGCAGTATATTGCCCTTGCTCGTTCAGATGCTCTGTAGATAAGAGAATAAATGTATATGCATGTGCGTGGCTGAATGTGTATTTAAATATGACTGTTGAGGTTTTCAAAGCCAACCAGTGGATTATAGTCCCCATGAAAATGTCAGTGAGAACGGTGTGGCTAAATCCCCTACTCATCTGAAATCGCCACCATTATCGTGGCTAGAATATTACCCTGAAGAGAATTGTGAAGGTGAGACTCTCATAACACACCAGTCGGTGGAATTGCATATTACTTAGCTCTTCTACGGTGCTTTTCTTCCGTTGACCTCCAGGCACTGTACAAAGGACGGGGAAGTATTCTTTTATAAGGTGGGGGACATGGAGGTGCACAGCGGTGAAGTAGCCTGTCCAAGGTCACTCACAGAGCGAATGGGAATAGAACTTAGTGTGCTGACCCCTATCCTGGACCTACTAGACCCTGCTGCTTCCATTTGCGGGTAATTCCTCTGTGACCCAGCCTGAAGTGTGCTGGGCTGTTATCAAGAACAAAACCAAAATCCATTAAGGCAATAGTTTAATCTGTCTCTGATTGCCTAATTGCTTTCTATGATACTTGTTCTTTAAGGAAAATATCTGTGCCCTCTTTGAAAGAAAGGAAGAGCGCTTTTTCTGAAGAACGCTGACCCACACCCCCGCTAAAGCCTAAATTGGAGACACACTCGATCTGCTGGCTAGAGAATGAGGTTGCCCTGCTTGAACAGGGAGGTGCTGGTACGAGTCTCTCCAGAGATTTAAACTGAGTATTTAGTGCTTCTAATTCCTTTTGTTGTCGCTGTTGAAAAAAAGGGGTTAATCCCATAAAGCCGTGCAGCAGCCAGCATTGTTTCTGAAGCTGACATTGCTAATAATAGATCATAAAAAGTGTGTGTTGAATTTTGGCATGTTTCCTTCTAAAGGGATTAATGCAAAGCAGCAAACCAGCAACTCCCCTTTGGCGGTTATGTACATTTGAGTTCCCTTTTTCCTGTGGGTCCAGGGCCTAATTCTGCTCCCATTGAGGTCCATAGAAAAACTCCCATTGACTTCATGGGAGCAGGATCAGACCCTACTCTTTCCCTTCCTTCCCCTCCCAGACTTGTAGATAAAGCTGAAGGCGTTTCCTCGTGTGCAATCTGCCTCCGACCTGGTTCAGTCATTGAAGCTGCATTCCAGTGTTGGTGAAACCATATTTATTTCCATGTTTGTGAAAGAGACGTCACCACCCATGACTGCAAGAATCTAATGCATCTGAAACACACAAAATGCCAAACCTCACTACAGTTGGTAGCCAGGAAATTGAACATGATGCTGGAATTACTGTCCAGCTACACAAGGGTTTGGGGAAGGTTTTTTATGTTTCAAACTCTTCCTGGAACACAACCATCCATCAGCCAAACACATGTGCTGTATCAGTGCTGAGGATGGCTGCTCTCTTCCAGTATGAAATATGGCACTCTAGGGAGGTCTTTGAGAATCATGGTTCAAAGGAGACGCCATCAAGGTATGATTCATGTATTCAGCAAAATGGGGTTTTTTTGCTTGCTGTTTTGTTAGCAACTTTTTGAAAAGCTAAGCCCAGAATCTGATCCTGGACACAATGGTTTTCCTCATGTGCCCACCATGAGAGAGGCACCATGCACAACAGTGTTGCAGAGGTCTCGTGTGTGGTGGGCTAACTGGTGTTGGGGTATATTTCTGACGTGTTGAGGGAAACCATCATATAGATTTTGGAAACAAACAACATAGGTCATCATTGAGTATCATCCCCCAGATCCTGAGAGGGAGCTCTTCAAACAATTCAGGCAGGCGCTGTTGATATTTCTCTCGGTCATTTTACATCTGAGGTCATGTCTACACTTACCTCTGGAGTGATCGATCCAGCGGTGGTCGATTTATCGCATCTAGTGAAGATGCGGTAAATCGACCACCGAGCGCTCTCCCGTCGACTCCGGTACTCCCGGAGTTGACAGGGGAGCATCAGCGGTCGACCTACCGCAGTGAAGACACCGCGGTAAGCAACTCTAAGTACGTCGACTTCACCTACGTTATTCACATAGCTGAAGTTGCATAACTTATATCGATCCCCGCCAGTGTAGACCAGGCCATAGAGTTGGCTGCATTTTTCATCTGGGTAAAATTCACCTCTTTGACGAAAACCTGCTCAAGGGCTTGAGGATGACGCCGCCAATGATGATGATTTGTATAATCACAGCATCTAGGAGCCACAGTCATAGAGGAGGGCCCCATTGTGCTAAGTGCTGTACGAACCCAGCACAAAACGTCCCTGCCCCAAAGAGCTTCCAATCTAATTATAAACCAAAATGGATCTGAGACATGCCTGATCTGGGAACTGAACTACAGATCACTGTAAACCCTCTGCACAGGGGTGAATTTCAAACGTATGTTACGCCAAAAACTTTACCAAAGGGATGGGCTGATTAAGGGGCCTTATACGGCCAGGGAAGTTAATAGCGTTGGGGGCTTGCACGTGACAACATGGAGTCCTACATACAGCTAGCAAGTCACCATAGCTAGTCTTTCCATCTGTTTTTATAGGGTAAGGCAAAGAAGCTAGTCAATATTTCTCACAGTCAGGAGACATTTATTTTCCATGAGCTTTGTAAAGCTCATTTTTCACTTAGTGGATGGAATTTTAAGAAGTTAAAGCTGAAGCAGTTGCTGACTCAGTAAACCAGTGCCACATGGTTCTAAGCTTTATTGAAAGAAAGAGAATGAAAGAAAGACTCTTTAGAGGTCGTCTAGTTCTATTAGACCATAAAAAGATGTAAGGGGGATTCACAGTGAAAATAACAGCATAGGCTATTTGTACAATCATGAAAACAAACAGTAATAAACAAAAATCTGGTGCATGTGTGTGACAGAACAGTTTGCAGCTAAGTTGCAACATAGCTATGGTTTGCATATAGCTATGAATTCTTTCTCTCTTTGAGACTAATCAAGACTGGATGGCTTTCTTGAAGGTGTGCTTTAGTAAAACAAGTTATTGGGCTCAATACAGGAGTAACTAGATCTTATGCAGGAGGTCATTCAGATGGTTGGTTCCTTCTGGTCTTAAAATCTATGAATAGGGAAGCAATCTTAGAGTAGGTCTGAATTGCAATAAAAGACCTGCAGCATGGCCAGCTAGGCCCTGGCCCTGGCCATGACCATGACCGAAACCAGCTGATTTGGGATTGAGAGGTTTGCTCTGCAGGGCTATCAAATTGCAGTGTAGACAGTAAGGCTCAGGCCGAAGTCTGGGCTCTGAGACCCTACAACAGAGTGTTTCAGACCCTGGGCATGAACATCTATACTGCTATTTTGAGCCCTGCAGCCTGACTTCCATTAGCCCAAGTCAGCTGACGTGATCTCTGCCACTCAGTGCCATGGGTTTTTTAATCTCAGTGTAGACATATTGTGAAATACAACAGTGATGGTCAACATTATAAAGAACCTAGATAGGTAGTTGGCTGTTATTTTAAGATGTTCTTGCACAGATTTAAATGTTGATTAGATACATTAGAACATGCACATTCAAACAAACCAGATTTACCAACATGATGGAAGCTGTCACTAGTCCAGCTTTAACTATCTTCCTACTTAAAGATTCCCTGAAAGATTCAGTGTTTTGTAGGCCTTATGCTGGCCTCCGCTCAGGGATCAATTTCACCCCAAAGACTCGACCTCACAAACATTAATTACTAATTTACACCCACATGGCTAGATCTGCCATTTGCCTGAGGTTGGCACCTAATTTAATTTGATTTATTTATTTTATCTGAAAAATAAAGCACATGAATCCACCATGTTTTCATGTGCTTCTGCCTTCCCTGCTTGAGAGAGAAGAGTTTCTTGTTAGATGAGTTTGCCAGAAACGAAAACAATACAAGGACTAGTAGCTTTGGCTCTTGCTTGTCCAACTCCTTCTCCTCACTTGTGTTGAAGTAGCATGTTGCAATACCCTTTGGCTTACCCCTTTGGCGGAGACCCAACCCTGCCATGGAATTGTGCTACAGCAGTAAAGACCAAGGGCTGTTGCACAATTCTGTAACGTGGTTAATAACACATTTTGGTGACATCCAGGGAAGCAAGAGCAAACTGGGTTATACACATGAGCCTCTGTGTAGCGTACAAGGGCCATTCATCTCGGTGGCCTTTTACAACACATGGCTGTGTGTATTATGTCTTGCTTGGCTGCTCTTTGAGCACCCCTGTTCTATATATTTATCTGGTAGGCATGTGCATGGCAGAAAGGCTTTACAAAATTATGGCTATCTTATTTGCAACAAGCTCATTTGTAGCTGCTGGTGCTTGGCTTTTTGGCAAGCACCCTGTTTTAGCCTCCTAAGAAAACATCTCAATTTCTATCTTCTTTTACCTTCCCTTTTGAATAAGCGGCTGCTTTTTATTTGGCTCCAGCTATACCTTTTTAAGCTGGTTCGCTTTTCTTTCTTTTTTCATCCTCTCCGTCAAACTTATATAATGGCACATTATACAAAATAGCGAAGCAGGTGGTATTTTTAAAGACAGTGAGTGAGCATTTTTTTGGCCTAAATTTGGAATGAAGCAGATGGATTTAAGACTCCATGTTTTCCTATGAATAGTAACCGTTGTTCTCCTCTGCCTTAAACACCAGTTTCAAGACCACCTCCAGCAACCAATCAGCACTCTGTTATTTAATTATAACAAAATTCTTAGCTCTGTCTGCTGCTGCATGGGCAAGGGAGGGGGGCACTGGATCAACTTCTGGAGCCAGGCAGACTTGCCAACAATAATTTTCCTTTTCCCAGAGGGCCTAGGAGGCCTGGAGCAGGTTCCAAGTTCCTTCTAAACTGGCTGTTCAGTTTGGGCTCCCTGACAGAGTGCTTGAAAAGGGTTATAGAAAGGCAGATAAATGCACTTCTTGTTGCAAGCTTCCCTGACAAGCCAGGCCTCAAGAACAGTGATCTCATTCCTGCCTCATTATTAGTGGTGCCAGATTTTTTCCATTAACAGGTAATTGAGTAGAAACTCAAATAAGCTAAGTTTGTTTTATCCAGTGCATTTTCTTGCTTGCATGCGCAAGAAAAACACTTTAGAAAGGAGTTTGCTTATAATGTTCAAGAAAATATATTTACATCTTCTTAGAGATTTCTCTCTGCTCGAGTGTAATTAACTGACTGGTCTTTTAGTTGTTTTGGTTTTAAAGCACAGACATGGGTGCTCGTTTTTTTCAAATGGTTTGAATTCCTCTGAAACAACAGGGTTGAGCTTCCTTGTTCCCTTGACATGGGCCACTCTGCTTTTGAAAGATTCATATGTATACACATTAGTGTTATGCAATTGACTTCTTTCATGGTCCCCAAGGGGAACCAAGAGCAGGAGCCAATTAGATCACAATACTGCATACAACTTTCAGGCTCACAAAGAGCTTTTCCATTCCTGAAGGGGACAGTGGGGGCAGGGCAACTGGAGGAATCGGGCAGTTTCTAACTGTCCCAGTAAAACAGGAAAACACGGTTGGTTCGCTAGGCAGCTTGCGTAGTGCAGATGTGGTTGCTGAAGAGGTTTTTGTTTGTTGCTAATCAGTCTGAAGTATGTGGGAAGAAGGTGGAGGGTGTAGTAGGAAGAGGGCCTGAATGGATGCCAGGATGACAACACGATGGATAGAGATATTTTGATTGAACCGACATGTACGAGGTAATGGGTGGCACCCAAGTACATCAGAGGGGCAGTACGTGACTTGTCTGTATTGGTGTATAAAGACGTATCTCAGAGGGAGTGTCTTTGTCTGGCCTTGCAGGGAGCGGGAAGTCCCACCATTCACTGAGCTGCCCCATTGTAACAGGCATACAAGTGTTAGTGGTCCCTGTAGAGGTTGCGGGATACTAGGGCCGTGTCTCATTGACAATAAACCTGGCCGGGTGCCTTCGCTCAAAACTGAGTCTATAGATTTCTTGGCCAGTTTAATTGAGGTCTGCTATCTCCGCTATCTGTGCAGAGCTGGGACAGCATGCTGAATGAACACACTCGCAGCCAGCATCTGACCACGGAGGGGACCAGGATAAAGTCTGATCTATGCACAATTTTTGAACCGATTTTCTCTGTGTCGATTTAGGAGTTGTGATTTTATACAGAGAGGTTAAATCAGATTTCCCCTAGTGTGGACACTGTTATACTGGTATAAAGGCGCTTACATAGGAATAACTGTGTCCATACGAGAGATTGTACCACTTGAACACTACCAGTGTCTTCTAAACCAATGTAGTTTCTAGCAGTATAAACACCACTGGTGTCAACCAGGTCTAAGAACCATTACAGAATATCTAAGCCGCTTGCTTTCAGTGTCCTTCCGCTCAGAACTCCGATGCCTCCTTTCACCAGCTCCAAGCAGTAGGCCCTGCCTTTTTAGGCACATGCCTCCTGAATGTTAAAGGTGACGTGCACAACTCCAGTGAAAGTTGGAACTCCCTGGAAGCTGTGCTGTGGGTGCATCCTGCAGAGAAATGAATTTCCAAAATCTTCACTCATCCTTCCTGGGCTGTGCTCTGGTGCTCCCTGATCCTCTAGAGTTCCATTCTCTGACTGGTGTTTCTTGGGCCACTGGTTGAAAGAAGCTGATCTTGTTCCCAGCACCTGCTGCTCCCAGAACCAGCACCATATTCTCTATATGTCCTAGGAGTGGAGTCCTGTCACCCATCACTGGAGTAGCTCAGTACCTTGCACTCAAAATAGATTACCCAGGGCAAAATCTTTATATGACCTAAAATGGGATAGAATCATAGAATATCAGGGTCGGAAGGGACCTTAGAAGGTCATTTAGTCCAACCTGCTGCTCAAAGTAGGACCAACCCCCAGACAGATTTTTGCCCTAGATCCCTAAATGGCCCCCTCAAGGATTGAACTTACAACCCTAGATTTAGCAGGCCAATGCTCAAACCATGGAGCTATCTAAGGCCTGGTCTACACTGGGGGGGTGGGTTCGAACTAAGGTACGCAACTTCAGCCACGCGAATGCGTAGCTGAACTCGAAGTACCTTAGTTCGAAGTACTTACCCGTCCTGACAGCGCGGGATTGAAGTCCGCGGCTCCCCCGTCGACTCTGCCACCGCCGTTCGCTGCGGTGGAGTTCCGGAGTCGACGGGAGCGCGTTCGGAGTTCGATATATCGCGTCTAGATGAGACGCGATATGTCGAACTCCGAGAAGTCAATCGCTACCCGCCGACCTGGGCGGGTAGTATGGCCGTACCCTAAGAGTTAGAAGGGAAAGATCTTTGGCCCCAGTTCTGGGCCCTTTGCAATGTAAATGGACTGGAGTGGGTCAGAAAGGGACCCTAAAACCCCACGTGTCTGGCCCAGAAAGGATTTCCCCAGCACAGGCACTGGGGAGAGCACCTACATGGTTGCTTTCAGAGATCCCCCTCACAAGCCCTGGCATAGGGGGTGTCCCGGTGAGGGATCCAGCTGCAGCACCTCACTGTTTGTCAGAGGCTGGATATGGATGGCAGGAGAGAGATCACTTGATCATTACCTGTTAGGTTCACTCCCTCTGGGGCACCTGGCATTGGCCACTGTTGGTAGACAGAATACTGGGCTGGATGGACTTTTGGTGTGACCCAGTACGGCCATTCTTATGTTCTTAGATTGTAAGCACTGTGGGGAGGCTGCTGTATCTTAAGCAGGCCCCTCAGGGCTGTCTAAATTTATGCCAGTGGCTGCAGAGCAGCCAGGGCTCAGAATGGTGCAAAGGTGGCTTAAAGTTAAAAGAGGCCAGTCTAAAAGAGGCCAGTTCCCAATTCAGCACAAAAAGGGCCTTCAAAGAGCCTGTAGCCCTTTTATCCCACTCCTCAGAAAGAAAAGCAACAACTCCCATTTTAAGGTCAAGTAACTAATTGTTTCAAACAGGAATATCACGCGTCATCTCTTCCTCTGCACAGGTAGTACTTGGTCATGTACCCCGGCTGCTAGATGCTAGCTACTGAGCTACAGTGTCCTACGGTGGGTAGGGATAGCTCAGTGGTTTGAGCATTGACCTGATAAACCCAGGCTTGTGAGTTCAATCCCTGAGGGGGCCACTTAGGGATCTGGGGCAAAAATTGGTCCTGCTAGTGAAGGCAGGAGGTTGGACTCCATGACCTTTCAAGGTCCCTTCCAGTTTTAGGAGATTGGTATATCTCCAATTATTATTTATTTACAATGGCTCCTATTTGCATTTTAACTCATCCTTTTAAAGCAGGCTGCTGCTTTTTAAATCTGACACCTCTCTCTCTCTCTCTCTCTTTCTTTTTAATGTGGAATCTGCTTGCTTTAATTTTGTGGAGATTATTCTGAGATGCCTCTGGCACAAAGGCTGTTGAGGAAATGTATGCAGCTCCCCAGTTCTGGGTTAGGTCCTGCGCTTGCATTCCTTGTGCATCCAAAGTGCCCATTGGCTCGACTGGGCTGGATGTAGGGTCAGGATCAACATCTGTGTATTAGCTGTATTATGTATGTTATGGTGTAGAGGAAAATGTTTCATGATGGTTAAAGCAGGTGATGGAGATTGTGTCAGTTTCACTGTATTGGTTTCTAAACCAATATATAATGGGGAATAATAACAAAATATTAATAAGATGTACCAAATCCAGGATTACAACAGTAATGACCGAATGGGTATGGTTTTCTGATGACTCATATGAATGTACTGATTTTCAATTGCGTTTCCCAGGCCACTTCTTTTTGAACCAGCCCTTCACTTTATTTCACTTGTGCTACTGTTGTACCAGTTTTTAGCACTGCAACCGAAAAACTCGCTCTTGTAAACAGCTCCTCCTTTCCAACATGAGGTCTGACAAAACAACATGGTGCGGTGAAGCTGATAGACCAGGGGTAGGCAACCTATGGCACGTGTGCCAAAGGCGGCACGCAAGCTGATTTTCAGTGGCACTCACACTGCCTGGGTCCTGGCCACCGGTCCGGGGGGGCTCTGCATTTTAATTTAATTTTAAATGAAGCTTCTTAAATATTTAAAAAACCTTATTTACTTTACATACAACAATAGTTTAGTCAAATATTATAGACTTATAGAAAGAGACCTATAAACATTAAAATGTATTACTGGCACGCAAAACCTTAAATTAGAGTGAATAAATGAAGACTCAGCACCCACCACTTCTGAAAAGTTGCTGACCCCTGTGATAGACATTACAATGCTCCACTTTAGAAGCTGATCTTTTTTAAAAAAAAATTTGGATGTGAATTTAAATTACCATGTAGATACCACAGTGATAGGGTGTATAGAAAATCTGTAGCTAAGAATGATTTGCTATTTATTCATTAATGTTTGGCTGACATCCCTGAAGACTAAAGTCTTCTATTTAGCATAATATGGACCGCGGGATGCAACCTTCCCCACCACACGCGGTTACTGTTTCAAGCCAACTCTGATCTGAGGGAACCATTTCTGAGTATGAGAAAACCATTCTACCTCCATGTTCATTCAGTCCTCTTCTATTCTGCTCAGGGTTTTATACCGCATTCCTCACAGTGGTATTTCTGCACCAGGGATCCTTTGCTGATATTGCCAACAAGTTTACCTATTGTCCTATGTTTTGTGTCATCCCCTAGCAACCAGATCACAAACCAGACATTGACATATAACTTTGTTACTCCTGACCAAGGCAGGATCCAAATCAGTAACCCAAAAACTAAAGACTTCCATCTTGCCCCTGAGCTATTTGCACAGATTAGATGTAGGTAGTTGATTCTCAGATAAATCATTATTAGTTTAGTATCAGAAAATTAAAAACATTAATGGGGAAAATATCTATTAATGTAAAGTAAAACTTTAAATGTTGGATTCCTGGAAGAGACATGTTTTATAATAGCACTATTAGAGTGAACGCAGTGCTCATGAAAATGCCAGGTTAGCAGGTAGATCTGGTTGAAAAATGGGAGGTTTTCCCACAGAAAATTTCAATTTTTTGTCAGAAATTCAAATACTGAACCTTTATGGCCAAAATCCAACATTTTTTTATTTTCTGGAAAACTTTTTGGGGTTTTGGACTTTCAGGTTTTTCATCAACAATCAAAATATTCCTCAGAAAGTAGCCACTTTTCATGAAAAATTTCATTGAGTCAAAATCTCAATTTTCTGTTGATAAACAGTTTAAATGGAAAATTTTTGACTAGCCTTATTACCAGGCGATCCGCAAACCTGGTCTACATATATCAAGCTAGATATAATCCACAAAAATGGTCTGTGGCTATAAAGCAGATATCTGCAGATTTTCAGTGTCCCTAGATAGAAAATTTGGATCCACATCCATTCGTGATCCACAAATATGGACTGCAGACTCTTCGGAACAGTGACATTATGCTTACCTTCGCACTGTCTGTCTAACAACCCAGCATTCTGTTGGTGTTACGTAAATAACAGTAATGTTAGAAAGGGGAGAAGATACTTCGGTATAAATCATTGTATGTAGCCTTTACACTTGAATATACTCAGGTTTCATTATTTCATGGCTTTTCCCTTGCTTATCCCTTGAACCGGGCTTAACCATTCAATGTATAGATCATCCTAGCTCTTAATGTTGTTGTTATTATTAATAATATTTCCAAAAAAGCTTGTTCTTTCTCTCTTTATTCATGCTGTTGTCCTGGCTATTTTTTTTTTGCCTTAACAGATACGATTCTGCAGCACATATTCTTTGACAGAAATACACAAAACCAACACCGATCAGTTAACATAGATGACATCTTTAAACTTTAATACATTTTTTCACTATAAAACGCCACCAGTCAGCTTTCGTGTAGGTAGGTTTCCATTGTTATTCGTCAAAGTCTTCTTGAGTGGATTTCCCACTGTGTCACTTTTGTGTGAGTCAAATCAAGATTATAGGTAACAGAGAAGAAAAAGAAAAAGAAGAGAAGGTTAGACCCTCATTTTAGAGTTTAAGAAAAATCTGCCAGCAGGTTGCAGTTCGAGTTGGTAATATACATGAAAGGGGAAGCCCAAGCCGTGTCACCAGTGTCAGTATATTAGGCTTTCAGGAAAAAGCATACAAAACACATATTGTAGTGGTCACACACAGAGCCATAAATTTAGGAACAAGATCTGCCTTAGCTTGAACATAGTCTGCTCTGATAATAAGGAACAATGAACCGAAGCTATTATGAAACGAAGCCCAGGAGTTTGAATAAAGGGCGCTTTTAGTTGAGTTCTCCCAAAAAATAAAATAAAATAAAGTAATATAAATTTGTCTAACTTTTTTCACAGGTTGCATGTTGTCCTAATTTTCCTTCCATTCCACTTCGCCACCTCCACTTTAGAAAAGTATGGGTTATGTTTGTGGGTCGATTTCGTGAATGGGATTGACTGCTCTGCACTGAATTATTACTGGTTAAGTCTGAAATGATATTAATTTCCTCAGTAGAATTGGTGGCACTCTCTTATCCCAAAGCACATTATTTTCACTGGGAGTTTTGAGTGTTCAAGGAACATAGGATCAGATCTCCCCTCCACGCGCACACACCTACAACATACACGTCGCATTATGAGGTGCCGGGTGTGACCGATTTGGAGCTTTATGGTTTATTTGCTTGTCTGATTGTTGTAAGGATGTCAACTGTCTGCATATATTGAGTTAATTCAATAAACAGGATTGTCAGGAAATGCACCCAGGAAGGGAGGAGGTAGACTGACATACACTTCTCCACCAACACTTGAGAGCCACTTGCTTTGTCTGGCTTGCTAACCCCTGGAGCTCACCAAACTGGTTTTAGGCAGCCAGTCCAAGCCTGTGGGATGAGAGAACAAAGACCTTTGGCTCGATTTCAAGAGACCGTCAAGGACAGGAGGGAAAGAGACTGTTGGGCCCTCAGAAGTAGAGGAAATTAGACCTACTGGACCCCAAGAGGAGGACTGAGAATGGTTAGATGCTAGGTAAGATAGACATGCATATCAATCTTGTGTTAAAATCCTTTCCCCTTGCACTGTGCTTTGTTCCTACTGTTAGGAATAAACACCATTTTGTTTTAAGAAAGCTGACTTGGATCACTGTATTCACTGCTGGCCACAAGGGAAGAACTACAGGTATGCAAAACCCTGTTGGAGAAATCCCAGTGGACCCACAGGGTGCTGTAGCCTAGGACCCAGGCTAGGAGTGGGAGCATTGCTGGATTCCACCGCAGGGCAATCAAGGCACAAGGTCTTCTTCCTGAGAGGGATGCACTTAGAGGCTAGAGAAGGGGTCAGAGGTGAAGCTAGCTCTGTAACTGTGACAGTGAGCACTGCCATAGTAAAAACAATATTAAACTGCAGAACCTCATCACAGGCTTTGGCAACAACAGAGTTGATAGCATTGAGCCAGGAAGAGCCGGGCCCTTTTACAAATTTCCCTGTGTTTAAAGATGTTTGTATTAGCATTTTGGTTGAGCCCATTAGAAAGGTAGAGGGCAAGGTGTAAAACGTAGACAGTGGTGTTACTCACAAACTAGGCAACTTGCATTTTATAGCGGAATCATGCACTGAGCTTCACAGGGTGACAGCTTGGGAGAGAATGGCCTCTGCAAGAATAAGAACGGCCATACTGGGTCGGACCAAAGGTCCACCTAGTGACAATGTCCAATGCCAGATGCCCCAGAGGGAATTAACAAAACCAGCAATCACCAAGTGATCCATCCCCTGCTGTCCACTCCCAGCCTCTGGCATACAGAGGCTAAGGATATCATCTCTGCCCATCTTGGCTAATAGCTGTTGATGGAACTATCCTCCATGAATTTATCTAGTTCTTTTTTTAACCCTGTTATAGTCTTGGCCTTCACAACATCCTCTGGCAAGGAGTTCCACAGGTTGACTGCATGCTGTGTGAAGAAATGCTTCCTTTTGTTTGTTTTACACCTGCTGCCTATTAATTTCATTTGGTGACCTCTAGTTCTTGTGTTAAGAGTCAGTCACCAGAGAACAGTTGAAGTTGGATTTTTACATTTGGTCTATCTTAAAAAAAACATTGTGCCTGATTTCCCTTGTGTGGCTGTGAAATGGTTCATGGGGAGGGATCTCTGAACACGTCACTCTTTCACACCACTTTATCTCTGTCAGTACCATATGGCCTTTCATTTTCTTTTTAATCTCTACCATTCTCCATATCATCTCTCTGGTTTGGTTTGGGTTTTTTTGCTTTTTTCTGAAAACATTTTTTTGAAAACAGGAATTATCATGACAAAAGAACCCATCCCTATGAAAATGCAAAAGATACTAGTTAACCAAGAACACTGGCGCATTATAAAATATGTTTACATATTCACAGCTCTTGTGGTCTTCAGACTTAGAGTTGTGGCAGTGGTATATCAAGAGTGAGCACTTTAATCAGGGTGGAGATCAAAGACACTGTTCGCAATCTGCAAAGAACAGGATGTGCACCCAGTGTAAGGATTTGAGTAACATGAAGGCAGCCTACAGATTTCTGTGAAAACAGAATTTTTGAAATTTCAGTGACATTTTTTATTTGAAAATGTTTGGGTTTTTTTTTTTTTTTTGCAAACAAAACAAAACAAAAACCAACCCAGCCATCTCAACTGGGCTCCAGTGATGGGAAAACTTTAAGGGTCTGATCCAATGCTGCACATGAAAGCTGATAGAAAGATACACATTAACGTCACTGGGCTTTGGCTTAGGCCCTAAAAGGATCTATATGAAGGAAATGTCACACAGAATTGAGCAAGATCTTGTAGAAGAGTTTAGAAAAATCTCCCATACCACAGAGGAATATTAAGGGTAAAAGAGGCAGGCAGGAAGGAGAACGTCTACTTTCAGCCAAGCTGTGATATTATTAAACCAGAAATAATAGGCTAAGAATGCCGGATAATAAGGCCAATTGGTTTCCACCAAAAAGATACTATTTAACCGTGTTCAGCCTCAAACAAGAAGGAAGCACTGTATGCAATAGACAGTAACATGGCACTTTTCCAGTCTATCATAATCTGCTTTTATTTAAAATGCTTAGTAGTATTTTATATTTCTAATAAAATATGTTTAGTCCTGTTGGTGGCTGGAGGCAAGAGGGCTTTTCAAGAGATTAAGCTATACAAACGTTCTTGCTCCAGTGAAATCAGTGAAGCCACGCTGATTAACAGCAGCTCTCGGTCTGACCCCAGATGTACATTTTGGGCCTAATTTTGGGACTTGTAGCTAAGTGATCTCTAGGCAGAGGTAACTCTTATTTGCATTAGTGATATTTTGTATGTATATCATCATGTTTTGGGGGGCGTGTAGGGGCTTACCAGAGAAGGGTAGCACCTCTATTGGAGGAACACTTCATGCACCTCAGGAAGGAGTTCATCCACTTTGGGCTCCACCTACACCCATGTCTCACCTGTGGCTCTAAGTAGCCGTTTGTGTAGGACAGTGGCCACACTCCAGTAAACTGCTTCAACGAGCGGGCTAAAGCAGGTGAGGGAAGCCAATGGGTCCTTTGTCCTAGGTGAGATAGGGAAACTGCCTTCTCTAGCATGTGAAGACTGTTCTGGTGGCTGGGCGGAGGAAACAATTTGTGATTCAGCGGCCATAACATATTTCTGACCTTCTGTGCCGTAGCATCTTTTGTAATCCTGGAGGAGGAGACTGGAAAGAGCAAGTTGGGGGCTCGTAACTCCTGAGCATTGAAACAAGTGAATGAAATCGACATCTATCTAGGCATTTATGTGGCCGTCGCCAGTGCCTTTCAATGGATTAAGGAAGCCATCTTGGACCTCTGTGATCTGCTCCCTAGGTATATAGACTGTGGGACAAAGCAGTCATTCTATTTTTCTCCTATGGTAAGTGCTCTCTGCCCTTCTGATATTAAAGATGGGGTCTTTCCAGAGTGGTAGCACAGGATGTCAAACTGATCATGTATTTAAACATTCATCTGGTTTGCAACCATTTTGTACCCAGCACACAAAGACATAGAAGGCTTCTAGGTTCGCACTCATTTCTCTGCACTTGTCATGATGCCATTGTGGGACCAGAAGATAATGAGATGAATAGGAAGCATTTCCTCAGCATGAGCAACGTATGAACATCATTATTAATGTTCTTACAAAATATCCCATCTCTACATGATGTCTACATATCTGAGATACAGCCCTCTGCTAGATATAAAAAGCCATGACCATCCTACAGGGATCAGCTGTTTAATGGAAAGTCTGCTCTTTTTTCACTTTAAATGATATTTTATTATTTATGTCTCAGGTATAGAGTATATATACTGGGTGTTTCTTCAGGTTATAGTGGTAGAGAATGAATCCTTTCCCCTTTAAACAATTAAATTTTGGCACAGAAAATTGGAAATCTAGAAAAATCCTGCAGTTATTTACACATTGTACAAATCCACTGAAGTCAGTGGTATGTTAAATCAGAGCAGCAATTGGTCTGATAAATGTAATCAGGTAAACCCTGCCTATATTCATAGCTGTGTGCATATTTAGGGCCAGATTCTGATAGTTTTATTCATATTCAATAGTACCTTAGTGTTAGTCCCACTGGCTTCAGTAAAGCTGCTTGTGGATTAAGGTATGATTCATGTCAGTGAGAGGGCAAAACCTGACCATTAATAATTTTAGGAAGACCTCAGAGACCATTTTGGTGGGAACCATATAAGGGTATAGATGGTATAAAAAACCGATTTTATAGGGACAGTCCCGATTTTTGCGTCTTTTTCTTATATAGGCTCCTATTACCCCCCACCCCCGTCCTGATTTTTCACATTTGCTGTCTGGTCATCCTAACTTTATATCGCCTGGAAGGGCTTTTCTACTAGGAAAGTGACCTTAAAAATGGTACCATATTTGTTGTCTCTCAATGACTTTCACATCAAAATGGTTTGGTTTACAAGTTAAAAGTTCTTTGTGTGTGTGTGTATATATATATCTATCTATATCTATATATCTATATATCTATCTTCCTGCTTTATTTTCCACTACATGCATCCAATGAAGTGGGCTGTAGCCCATAAAAGCTTATGCTCAAAATAATTTGTTGGTCTCTAAGGTGCCACAAGTACTCCTGTTCTTTTTGCGGATACAGACTAACACGGCTGCTACTCTGAAACAAGTTAAAAGATGTTATTCATAATGGCCCAGCCCGGGACCTGAGAGTTAAGGTATGTTCTTTCTGCTTATGCATCATCATCAGTGATTAAAAACTCTACAAATTCTGCCTTGAGTTGCCTCTACGCAACTCCATTGTCATTTTGATCTGTTTCACTCACTCTTGTGGTGCCCCGATTATCTTCAATAGGGGCTCCCAGCTGAAAGGGAGACCAAAATTTGGCCAACAAAAGAGCAATTTATTTTACGACAAACCTCAGCACCCATGCAGTTCTCAGGACAGGACTGCTGCTTAAGTTTACAATCCTTTTGATGGTGGAGTCAGGAAAGACTCCAGCTCATTCTCACCCTCCCATAGCTGTGTTGGCTCTGTAGGTGCTTTCAGGGGTAAAACGTAGTGAAAATATCATTTTCATAATAAATTAGGCACTTGTAACTTGGAATTAAAACAGGGAGAATAATTCATTATTAATAATTTCTTGGAATTTTGCCATCTTATTCTGTTTAGAGATTGTCCTCAAGCTGATTGTGGTTTTCTCTAATGTATTAATTAATTGAAGTTGTGCCAGATAATTTCTGCTAGTAATTTTTGGTCTGTAGATTGTTCACTTGCACATGACATTGTTTCTGTTCCTTGACGGGGTGCACCTATGCTGAGAATCAGGTTTTCAGTGTGAATACTTGTGTTTACAAATTCAGAATTCACTTTCTACATGTATTTTCCTGAGCTTGAGCAAGTCATTTCAGCTCTGTACTTCAGTAAAATAGCAATAATAATACTTACCTCATAGGTATGTAGGGAGGTTAAATTCATTCATGTTTGAAAAATTCTTTGAGATCTTTAGATGGAAGGTGCTATAATATTGCAAATCATTATTATTGTTTATTAATATCTCATGGTTACCACTCCTTACCGTAGCAGAAGTTTTCAATCCCTTGCTTAAAGCTGTTCACTGCAGTGTACAGAGAATCAGAGATGGTAGAAATAGCTTGGAATTTTCTTAATATATTGCAAATTATGAGCTAGACAAGGTCCACAACCTGTTCCAACAGATTTTCTTGTTCTTAAGGCATTTTACTGTCAATATGCTCCGTAACAATGTGCTCAGAGTTGTTTAGGGACATGAAAAAATATTTACCTCAGCCTTCAACAATGTATTACTTATTGTTTGAAAAAGTTGCTTCCTTTCTGTGCCAACAGTTATCATCCTGGGAAACATATGGGAGAATAGCAGTGATATTGAAAATAATATGCTCTTCTCTGGGATAACTTAATATTGATGTGCCACTGCAACACCAGCCCAAAACCACTGTGTAAAACAATTTCTTTGGAAGCTCAACAAGTCCCGATATTTGTTAGCAAATAATTTAACTACTATTGCGTACATCAAATGACCCAGGCAGCCCTGGCTAAGTCTTTTTGAATCTTCGCCTTCCCATGAGTGCTTGAGGCTTAAAAAACACTTAACTATTACCATGAATAGAACAATAATAATCGGATCCCTTCCCCAATATAAACCTTTCTTGAAAGAAGAGTTATTAGTGGGAGGGTGGGACATGCAAGGGATTACCTCAACCATGCCCATTAATAAGACTTCTATTTGCTCAAATTTGGCTGCCATCTTGGTTTCCCATCCTGGTGGGTGGAGCTACAGGCTGCCATCTTGGTTTCCCATCCTGGTGGGTGGAGCTACAGGCTGCCATCTTGGTTTCCCATCCTGGCAGGTGGAGCTACAGGCTGCCATCTTGATCCCCCACCTCTGTTCTGCCAACGACAGCCTTTTATTCACATTAATAATGCTTTCCATCAGACATCCTCACACTTTCTCCCTTATGCTTAGGAGGCATTCCTCATAAAAATCTGCAAGCCAGTAACCTATCGTCCTTAAATTTCACTTCTGTCTATAAAACACTTGACAATGGCTATACCATTTTGACCTCTGCTTATTACACTAATTACTGTTACCTTGACTCCTATTGTCTGTTAGATGTATCTGCCTATCATTTCGTCTCATATATTTAATTGTAAGTTTTTTGGGCAGCAACCATCTTTTTCATTATTACAATGCAAAGCACAGACCCTGATTGGCGCCTCTTAGGGCTTCCCATATAACAAGTAAACAATAATAATTGGATCATTATTCATGTAATGAACTAGCTAATTTACAGTATATACTGTATCACTGCCCTCTTCTGGATGGAATCCACCCTGTTCATCCATTTTGCGGGCGCCATCCTGCTAATCAAATGGAGCTTAATTTCTAGAGGCCAATGTTTTCTTGCAGGGTGATGTGGGTTCTATCTTTACTGCTGCTGGGAAGTTCTGAGTTGCATTGGTATGCAGCATAAAGATGACTGTGAAGTCCTAGATGGTCACAGATTTGTTGCATTGTATTCTGGTGGTGGTATTCTATGTTTTCCACTTTCAGACTGACTATTTCTTTCTTGAAGCACCTATTTTATCACACACTGTATGTTATTTACCATCGAAAGACCCTGTCTATGAATGCAGTTATATTGTGCAAGAGTATTTCATCACATTGTACAAAAGAAAAAAAATGCAAACTTTGCTTTCCTGGCAACTCTCCATTTTGTTATATGTGAAAAGTGAGGGACAGATTGAGGAGGAGTTTGGAAGGAAAAGGAGAAAAAATAGGATAGAAGGGGAAGGAGAAAAGGAATGGGAGGAGGATGGAAAACTCCTCAAAGGGTTTAAATAATTAATCATTTCATATATCTAGCTTTTCTGTCCTGAGAGATTCAAAAACACTTTATGAACTGGAATCATTTCACCCAGCTCTAAAGTGCTGCCACCTCTGGGCCAGAGCGCAACAGCTATTTTAACAGTGCACACCAGACGCTACACACTGATATCAAAACTTTCAGGGGTGTAATAAAAATCTTTGACTCTTTGCAGGTTGGCCCGCTGCCAGTTCCTTTCTGTTCATCAGAAGCTGAGATGGCGGCATGGAATAAGCAGGGTAGCAGTACAACACGGAACATTTATAGTGAGGCCAAATCTTTCTGATGTCTCTTGGCCCAGTTTAGAGGAGAACACTGCTGGGACTGATTTCGGTTTTGATATCATACACTGAGGCTGCAGACCCTTAAGAGTACAAGCTGGAGAAAAGAACATAGGAAACGTTAGGAATGAGAAAAGGCCATTCAAACACATTGATGCTTGTCTCTTGTAATACAACAGTTCCCCCAGGATAGCATCTAATTGCTTCTTGAACGAACCCACTGTCTTTGCCTCAACAACCTTGCCCAGTAGGGCCATTCCAAACATTTATTATTCTTTGAGTGACAAAGCACTTCCTTACGTCTCTTCTGAATTTGTTTTTTTTGAACTTCCATGTATGCCCCCGATCCTGTCATCTATGCAGTTTCAAAAGTAGTAACATGCATTGATATTCTCCATTTGGCTAAGATTTTTGTATACTTCAGCCAGACCCCCCCCCTTACATGTCTTTTTTAAAAAAGTTGAAAAGACTGAGTTTTTTAACCTTTCAGTAACTTCTACAATTTTATCCTGAAACCAAGTTGAGGAAAAAAATATTTGTTAAAGCCTGACTTCCATTAGACCAAACTAGGTGAAAGCATAAAGTCTACTATAGAAACACATGGCAGTAAGTTCTCTTGTGGAGACTTAAACCATCATTTAGTTTCCCTTCTGCTTGCTTCAAGTTATTTTGACAAGAGTCAAGAAACGATAGAACAAGAATCAAACGCCTGATAAAATTTGGAAAAAAGCTGATATAAATGGAAAAATTGGTGAGTTACATCTTTTTTTCCCTCCGAGGAACAATGTTTTTGGGGAAAGTAACTGTTTATAAAGCAAGCTTTTCCATCTCATCATGCCTCTCTAAATTCTTATTGAAAGCATGTCTACACATACAGTGCTGCTCTGCTGTAGCCTGTCTGGTGAAGATGCTCTGTGCTGATCAGAGAGAAGGCTCCCATCAGCATAATAAAACCACCTCTGCAAGTGGCAGAAGCTCTGTCAGTGGAAGAAGCTCTCCTGCCAATGTAGTGCTGTGCACACCTGTTCTTATGTTGGTGTAATTTATGTTGCCCCAGGGGGTGGTTTATTCACACCCCTGAGCAACAAAAATTCTGGCGACATAAGCTATAGTGTAGACATAGCCTAAGAAGGGTCAGAAATCACCTGGAAGCCCAAGACAAGCCACAGGATCAAATGGTTGCAGTGGTCTCCGGTTCAAATTCAGTCTAATCTGTCACAGATATTCCCTTACCTTTTTGGATGAAATTATATGCCCTGCGTTATGAAAGAGGTCAGACTAGCTGATCTTTAGTCCCTTCTGACCTTAAAAAAAAATCTATGACTGAGTGTTATGGATGAAATTCACACTCCCTGAGACAATGGGTGTTGGGTGAAGAACCAACATGGGGAAAGGAATCTGCCTCATTCCCAGCCTCGTGGCAGGGTGAACAGCACCAGTGCACCATGTCCATAGCTGCTACCCTGAGCCATAGCAGTGGATAGGGCCTGCTTTTCACACTGCCTGCCCATTTTTAGCTAGGGTTGCCAACTTTCTAATTGCACAAAATCAAACACCTTGCCCTGCCCCTTCCCAGAGGCCCCGCCCTTCCCCCCCCACCTTCTCGAGGCCCGACCCCCTGCTCTCTCCATCCCTGCTTCTTCTGTCACTCACTCTGCCCCACCCTCACTCACTTTCACCGGGCTGGAGTGCGGGAGGGGGTGTGGGCTCCTGCTGCGGGTGTGGGCTCTGGGGTGGGGCCGGGGATGAAGGGTTTGGGGTGCAGGAGAGGGCTCTGGGATGGTGCAGGGGGTTGGGGAGTGGGGGGATTGCTGGGTATGGGCTCTGGGAGGGAGTTTGGTTGCAGGAGGAGACTCCGGGCTGGGGCAGGGGGTTGAGGTGCGGGAGAGGGTTCGGGGTGTGGGGTCCTAGTGGTTCTTACCATGGCTCCCAGGAAGCAGCCGCTAGGTGCATGGGTGGCCGGGGAGGCTCTGTGAGTTGCCCTTGCGCCTGCAGATGCCGCCCCTGCAGCTCCCATTGGTTGCAGTTCCCAGCCAACAGGAGCTGCTTAGCCAGCACTCGGGGTGGGGGCAGCATGTGGAGCCTCCTTGGCTGCCCATATGGGCAGGGGGCCTCAGGGATCCAGTGGCCGCTTCCAGGAACTGTGATTAATGAAAATGGGATCACAACCACGGTGGCTGGAAGGCTGTGAAGGACATTTGGGATAAGGCAAACGTCTTTCATCTCTAGAAGGCATGTTATGATTTTGTTTTATATGGAACTCTGTGGTTTCCGTTATCCTTGCTCATTATCTCTTGGCTCTTGAGCCTTTGGTAATAAACGTATAGTGATTTTTCACTATAAATACATTTCAGTGTTGAGCTGTTATACAACTTTATCGGGATCCAGATTTAATACCTTAGTAGTCCTGCATTCTATAGATCTATTCCTTACCATGCTACCTTCACTTAGCTCATGCTTACTGGCACTGCCCTTTCTCCTGAACTGATTCTGTCCCTAACTGCTTAAAATGAGACCATTATTCTGGCAGGAATAACTGGAGCACAGAATACTCTATGCTAGAGGAGTTACTTGATGGTATAGCTTTGGCTTTGCTAGGTCAGCTATACCTGCCGAGGATTTCCCATACCAGGGCAATCCTCAGCAGCACACTTAGGCCTGGTCTACACTAGGCGTTTAAACCGGTTTTAGGAGCGTAAAACCGATTTAACGCCACACCCGTCCACACTGAGAGGCCCTTTATATCGGTATAAAGGGCTCTTTAAACCGGTTTCTGTACTCCTCCCTAACGAGAGGAGTAGCGCTAGTATCGGAATTACCATATCGGATTAGGGTTAGTGTGGCCGCAGATCGACGGTATTGGCCTCCGGGCGGTATCCCACAGTGCACCACTGACCGCTCTGGACAGCAATCTGAACTCGGATGCAGTGGCCAGGTAGACAGGAAAAGCACCGCGAACTTTTGAATATTTCCTGTTTGCCTAGCGTGGAGCTCAGCTCAGCACGTGTGGCGATGCAGTTAAAAATCAAAATAAAGAAAGAGCTCCCGCATGGACCATGCGGATGTGATCGCTGATAGAACAGGCAAATCTGTTCTATCAGCGCTCCGTTACAGAAGACAAAATTCAAAATCATTTTTAAAAACTATCCAGACAGACGCCATAGCAGGGGCTCAGCGCACTGCTGCATGACAAACGTAACAGAAAGCCAAAGAATCAAATGGACGCTCATGGACTGGAGGACTCAAGCTATCCCACAGTTCCTGCAGTCTCCGAAAAGTATTTGCATTCTTGGCTGAGCTCCAAATGCTTCTAGGGTCAAACACAGTGTCCGCGGTGGGTCAGGGCATAGCTAGGCAATTTACGCACCCCCCCACCCACCCCCAGAAGTGAAAGGGAAAACAATCCTCTATTGACTCTTTAACATGTCACCCTATCTTTACTGAATGCTGCAGATAGACCCGATGCTGCAGCACTCAACACCAACATCCTTTCTCCCCCCCGCCATGGGTGGCTGATGTTGCAATACGACTGGTATCCATCCTTGTCATCAGCCTATTGGCACATGGGGCAGTGCAAAAGGACTGGTAACCATGCAGACTAGCATCGGTGAGGTCTATCAAGGGTGCCTGGCCCTAATTTTTCCTGGTAGATGGTGCAGTATGGCTGATAACCATTGTTGTCATAGCAACAGGGGGCTGAGCTCTGTCAGCCCCCACCCTTCATGTGTAAAAAAAAGATTCAATTGCCCCTGGACTAGCAGAGGGATGCTGGGCTCCTCTGCTCCTCACTCCTTACTGTCCTGTCTGGACTATCATAGCAGCTGGAGGCTGCCTTCCACTCATTTCTCACTAACAAGTCAGTGTGTCTTATTCCTGCATTCTTTATTACTTCATCACACAAGTGGGGGGACAATGCTACAGTAGCCCAGGAAGGCTGGGGGAAGAACGGAATCAACAGGTGGGGTTGTTGCAGGAGCATCCCCTGTGAATAGCATACAGCTCATAATTTCTGCACGATCTGACACAGAGCAGCTGTGCTCTCTGATACAGTGGTTCTCTAGTACACTTGCCCATATTGTAGGCAGGACTGATTCTATTTTTAGATACCAAAAAGGAGGGATTGACTCTGGGAGTCATTCCCAATTTTGGCTTTTGCGCCTCTGGCTAAGAGCAGCCAGGGGCACTTATGACAGCAGCAAATGGTGCAAAACGACTGGTAGCCATGCTCATCTTTTTACCAATTTATGGATTGGTAGATGGTGCAGTATGGCTGGTAACCATCTCTGCTGTCATGCAAAAGCAAAAACATGCTGCTGTGCAGCGCTGCTGAATCGCCTCTGTCAGCGGCATCTAGTACACATACGGTGACAGTCACAAAAGGCAAAACAGGCTCCATGATTGCCATGCTATGGCATCTGCCAGGGCAATCCAGGGAAAAAAGGCGCGAAATGCTTGTCTGCCGTTGCTTTCCCAGAGGAAGGAGTGACTGACGACATTTACCCAGAACCACCCGCGACAATGATTTTTGCCCCATCAGGCACTGGGATCTCAACCCGGAAATTCCAAGGGGCGGGGGAGGCTGCGGGAACTATGGGATAGCTACGGAATAGCTACCCACAGTGCAACGCTCCAGAAGTCGATGCTAGCCTCAGACCGTGGATGCACACCACCGATTTAATGTGTTTAGTGTGGCCGCGCGCACTCGATTTTATACAATCTGTTTTACAAAACCGGTTTATGCAAATTCGGAATAGTCCCGTAGTGTAGACGTACCCTTAGAGTGACTCTAACTGCCTTTGCAATCAGGAATTCTGTGCTGGAATGGCATCTTGGATGGAGGGACAAGAGTATTCCATTTCAACCAGATCCTGTTTAGGAGCCTTATCCAAAGCCCACTGAAGTCAATGAAACTCTTTTAATTGATTTCAGTGGGCTTTGCATCAGTTTGTTGTATTGAACATTGTGTTAAAATTACAAGCTGTCACTTTAAATCCGAAGGTGTTTCCTGGTCCCGTTTGCCTGCTAGGGGGCATTGTCAGGAAATGTGTGAGCTGTGTCCTCAGCAGTCAATCTGCAAACAGTCAACCTGGAAGGTGGACTGAGCCTTAGAGAGCAGCCTGCTTTATCTCTCTCTGTTTTTGGTTCTTGTGTGTTAGAGCTCTGGATTCTAAGAAATAAAGTAGTGTTACAGTACAACCTTCTGGAGAGAGAAAAACATAAAGTACTCTAACTTCTCTCCATATGTATGCCATGAACATAACTTTCAGGACTTAGGAGTAGCCTTCCCCAGTCACTCAGACTACCTGACACTTTCTCTGAGGAACATGAGGTGGTTTCTGCCTTAGCAACACTCTGGAACCCCATTGTCTAAGGCTCTTCCTCTAAGTTTTATTTCTAACTCTTTCACGACTCATAGAAGAGTGTCTTGGATACATAGGTGGTTGCTCCCCAGCTGCTCAACAATTTTTCATTCAAAAGACTATTTTTCTCTCCACATAACTGTGTGAGGCCACCTACCAGGTGATCTTGTAATGTAGAGAACTGAGGCTGTGTCTTTTGGGTCAGAGTTGTCTGAAGGTAAGAACACTTACAAGAGCACAGAGACTCTGATAGCTCAATGTTCTGGCAGATGACAGGAGAAAAAAGCCTTGGGGCTTTCATTATCCTTGGCAAATGTTTTCTTCCAGAGTGATTTGGATTGTTAGGGCCATTTGTCCTGTCAGACCTACTGAATATAACTGGGATATTCACTGGATTTAAACATGTTCAAGTGTTTACAACCACATCTCCTCCCTTGGGAATCCTTGAGTCAAGCTGCCTGCTATATTGTCTTTGGCTGGGTCTCTAGAGTTTCTGAATTAATGTGCTTAAAATTCAGTGAGTCTTGGTTAGACAAGAGTTCAAACATTGTGAGTTCTTGTTTGGTGACTGAGCCCAGCATTTCACACCGGGAGAGAAATAAGCTGAACCCTTGTGTCTTTCACAGTTTCTGCTGAAGTTTTAAGTCTATTAAAAATGAGGGCCAAACGATACCTTTGGAGCATGGTGTGGATGCTTTGGGGTCTGCACACAGCTCTGAGGGAATGTGTCATCTGAGGTCCTCTCACTCTGCTTGGCCTCAGGCAGAACGAGCAGCGCCCTGACCACAAGAGCTGTCTCATTGTTGCCATAAAAGATTGAGCCACCTGGTATCCCTCTCCCTCCTCTGAAGCAGTCATGAAGGGGTCAAGGAGAATGGGGACGAAGAGACATACAAGAGAAACAACCCATCTCCCTTAGGCCCAGCAGCCAGAAAAGAAAGAATTCCCTCTTTCAACAGCAAGGGAAAGTAGGTGACGGACCATCTCCCACTCAGCATTCCAAATTGTGTCGGAAGGAGGAGAGGGGGACAGAGATTATATCCAGTGAAATGAACAGGCAGCCTGGATGGAGATCTTGCCTTTGCTTTGTCATGTTTGCATGTGATTATTTTGTGATTCTCTGCAGTCCCTCTGAGTGAGGAAAATGGTTCTCCAGCTCTTCAAGGTTGAGTGCCACTGGTAGAGGAAGCAGCAGGACTTCATAAGCCAGTTGCACCAAGTAACGAAAGGACCCTTGAGCAAATTGATTCTCTTCAAACCAGGCTTTGCATTTCACAACCCCTACTTCATGATCTGCAGTCAGCCAGTGAGAGATGCTTGTGTCATGGGTACCTAGTCTTCTGCTGAATGAGCTGAAAAGGATTTTCCATAAAGCTCATTGACAAACTCAGAAGTAACATCAATTTCAGATTGACGGCTTTCTCCACACTTCAAAATGATCTGTTTATGTAAAGAGCTGAAGAGAATACTTATGATACACTCTGAATGTAAATCACTGAATGTAAGGAGGCAGGAGCATAGGAATTGCAGTCAGAACAGAGCAACAGTCCCATCTAGTCAAATAGGCCTAGATCCTCAAAGGTATTTGGGTGCCTAACTCCCATTGGTTTCAATGGGAGTTAGGCATCTAAACGCATTTTGAGGATTTGGGCCATAGGGCCTGATCCAGAGACCATTGTAGTCAATGGAAGGACTTTGGATCACTCCCCATATCAGTAGCTTGTCCTCACAAATGACTGAAACCTGATGCAGACAAAGGATTAAGGCAGGTGACCTCTGATGTGTGACCAACTTATTTCCTATGATAAGGAACATTAGGAGATAACCTGCAGAGAGGAAAGTAGCCTGCCATTTTAAAGGGTGCTCCAGGAGGAGAGAGCAGTGTGGAAGCTTAGAGTAGAGTTGGCATTTTTCAAAATAATTTTAAAATAAAAAATGGTCCTTTTCTTAAAAAAAAGTTCATTCAAGTGTTTTTCTTTCAAAAATGTCCATTTTGTTGAAGTCAAATTAGCCATTTTTGTTTTTATAATTTTTCCTCTCTCCCCACCCGTTTTTAGTGACAAAATAAAATAAACAAAAAGCCAAGGGAGAAGGAGAAGAAAGGGGACAGGAAAAGCAAAACATTTTTGAAAACTGAAAAGGGTCACAAACGTTGTCGAATAGCCCCTAAGCCATTCCTTTTTGAAGCCTGCAGAATGGAAATGACGTCACCTCCCACCGCCCCCGCAAAGGAAAAATGGGTTTGGGAAGTAGTGCGGCTCAGCAAGGGGAGATGAGTGGAAGACAATGAACGGAGATGGAATGCCTGGGCCCCAGGCCAGGGTGAAATTGTGGAAGCATAGGACACTGTAGACATATTAGGCCTGGTCTACATACAGTTTTTGTACCAGTATAACAATTTCATGTGAGGTGTGATTTTTTTTTTATCAAGGTAGTTATTCCAGTACCGCCCCTAGTGTGGAGACAGTTATATGGTATAAAGGTGCCCCATCATGGTATAGTTTATTCCCCTTCCCATACGGCAGTGGTTCTCAAACTTTTATATTGGTGACTGCTTTCCCACAGCAATCCTATTAGTGCAAGCTCCCTTATAAATTAAAAACACATTTTTTTCATATTTACCAATATTATAAATGCTGGAGGTGAAGCGGGATTTGAGGTGGAGGCTGACAGCTTGCAACCCCCCCCCAAGTAATAACCTTGTGACCCCCCTGAGGGGTCACGACCTCCCAGTTTGAGACCCCCTGCCATATTGGAATAGCCATAGTGGCATAAAACACCTTTCTACCAATATAATTGTGTCTGCCTTAGGGAGGGATTTTATCGTTGTAATTACACTGGTATAGTGCAAATTTTGTGTATGGACAAACATTAAGGGTGTTATTTGAATAACTTGATCATAAAACACCCAATCGGGAAAACAATGCTGTACATCATTAAGAAAATAGAATTGAAAGCTTTCCATTAGGGCATAGAATGAGTTTCTAGACCTGAGGGCTGAGGAGATAAGCCCTGGATATATTCACTGGTTCCATGCCCCAGCCAAAGAAAATAGACCCTTTACCAGACAGGCCAGTATACTTTGAGTATCTTTAGCCTCCTGGGAAATTCAGTCCCTGCGAATGAGTGATATGTCCAGTGTACACCACCCTGGGAAATCAGGGAAAATAGATTTGGTTCTATGCCGTTATCTTTCGGGGAGCAATGGAGGGTTGGGTTCTAAACAGTCTTTTAAGTGTTTTCCCAAAATGTCTAGGAATGCCTTTTAAAATTTTTCTATTTGAGGGTTTAAAGAAATTTTGTAAACACCCCCTAACCCCGTCCCTTTGGCCTCTCCCCATCTTTAACAGGCATAATTTATGACCCAGACTTGTTAAAAGAAAGCTGTAACATAGAGAGAGAAAAAACAAACTCGAATATAAGGAATCACTTTGCTCTCCACACCAGGAAAATTCACACCTCATTACTGTCGCAGTGAATTCCAAAGAAAGCACATCCAAATGGGGAACAAAGTAATCTGAATAAAAAAGTATTCAGTGGTTAAACCCGACTCCCCACTACCTTGCCTTGGATTGGCACACAGAGGGTGAACTCTTTGGCCTCGTGGAGTGTTTGAAGTGGAAACTTTTGGGGGAATACTGAAAGTCACTCCCAATACAAGGGGAACAGTGAGCCTTCCCCTGCCCCCTTTGTAATTACCTCTTCATATTATTTTTTCTTTGGCAGCATTTCTAGTCACAGTATTCGGTGACATTACCCGCATCACCTCCTCATTGTGAACCATCCCGTTGCTTCAAGGCAGAGGACCATTGTGGGAGTGGTAAGTCATTTCTTTTGTTCAATGGATTTCTTGTTCTGCATGTAGGCAAAGCCACTTTTATCTTACATTTAAATTTGTGTTTTCCTTTTTACGATTGGTTTTGCTACATCAAAAAGCTTTCAGCATCTTCAAAAATCAAGAAGAACAAACTCCGAGAAAAATAAAATTAAAAAAGGAGCCCTACCTTATACACACAGCATTGCAGAAATGAACAGATTCACATGGGATATTGGCTACTGACGACTATGGAAATAAGAACAATTTTTGATCTTGAGGCCCAATTTTATTCATATTTTTTTCTTAGCCTCAAACAATGTCTTCAGCTAGTCCAGGTGAAGGCAAGTCAGAAACAAAATAACATAATAAGGGCAATGCTTGATGCAGACACTTTTAGCTGTGCTACACAGCTCACATTGTCTTTGAACCCTGTGTGATGAGAGAACTATTTGAGACTCCAGGGACTACTCTCGTATATGTTTTTACTTCACCACACAGTAGTGAGACAGAACTCTTTGGCTTAAGAAATATGTTCAGCAAGCTTTTGCAATTCTTCTTCTTCTTTTATATTAACCATTACGCTAGTAATAATTTGGAAAGAAATGAGCGCCGAGGGCCGAAAGCAGACGTGCCACACAGGACCCATTGTGCAGCAGCTTTTTAAGCTTTGGTTGAGCAGTTTGTCCTTACATGATGGAGGGTAGGAGCCGAGGACGGAACGGCAGGAATCAAGAAGTGAAGCCTTGGGACTAGAAGGAGAATTTAGTGTCTGATCCAACCAACAAAAGTTGGGCCAATAAAAGATATTGCCTCTCCCACGTTGTCTCTCTAATATCCTGGGACCGACATGGCTACAACAACACTGCATACACCGAAATCACAGCAGACATTGCACTGACTTTAGTGGGCTTTGGATTAAGACCCCCTATTTGAGTCAGAACTTAAGCAGGCTCTTAAATCAATCAGGACAACATTTTAGCATTTGCTTAAGCATAAGCTTAAATCCACTGACTTTAATATGACTTAAGCACATGCTAGCATGCTGTCCTGAATAGGGCTGCTTTCCTGAAGTACGGGCCAGTTTCACAAAGGTATTTAGGCACCTAAAATGGAGATAGTGAGATTTTCAAAAGGGCCTAAGAGGGGTAGGTGCCCAATGCCAATGAGAGCACTTATTCTGCTTAGGTGCTTTTGAATATCACACTGGATGCCCAGGTGCATCTTTAGGCCCTGAGACCTAGATGCCTAAATGTATTTAGGTACCTAACTCCCATTGATTTCAAGGAGGATCTGGGCCTCAGTCCTTAGAGATATTACTTTCCCCAGAGCTAATCATCCATAAATAACTTGCCCAAGCACTTCATACTGGGGGGAAAAAGAGGACTAAGGCCATGTCTACACTTAAAGCTTACGATCGCGTGTGTAGCCACGTTATGCTGATGGAAGGGAGCTTTCCTGTCAACATAATAAAACCAGCTCCATGAGCAGCAGTAACTATGTCGGTGGGAGAGCATGTTTTTTTCACACTCCTGAGCGACAGAAGTTTTGCCGACACAAGAGCTGGTGTAGACATGGCCTAAGATATCAGACAGTATAGCAAGAGTGGGCATGTAAGTACTAGATCAGTAGTTAGATATACCTTCTTGAGCATGGGTGATTCAGACACAGTCCCTAGAGTTTACTGTGTCATGTATTGCCTTATAAGATGTTTGGGACAGGAATCTGATTTTCCTAGGTGTTTGTACAGTACCTAGTATCAGAGGGGTAGCCGTGTTAGTCTGGATCTGTAAAAGCAGCAAAGAGTCCTGCATGAGCTTTCGTGGGTGAATACCCACTTCGTCAGATGCATGTCAGTCCCTAGTACAACGATCCTGATTATGGCTTCTAGGCACTATTGGAGCACAAATATTAAGAAATGGTCATCTACAATAGATCCAGCATCCGCCCCATCTTTAATATAGTGGTGTGAACTACAGGGACTACGAGTTTGAGCATGCTCCAAGTGGCCACTAAGTTCAAGGTGAAGCAGTGCATGCTGGGACTTGCATTCTCCACCAGCCATATTGAAAAAGTGACAATGTCTGCGAATCATTCTCTTTTATTTATGCACTCCTGAGGTTGGGAATACAATGGGACGTTGGAGTCGTTTAGAGCTTCACACTAATGCATCGGCGTAATTTCTTAGTGGTCAAAACCTGAACCTTTAGAAGAAATTAACAAGGCAAAATTTCAACGTGATCCAAGACATTCCCTGAAAAGCGGCATTTCAGGAAGAAGTAGCGACATTGCTTAAAATTCATTGAATTTCCAGGATCTTTTCATGATGGTTTAAACTGATAAAGAGATAATTATCCTTGTCTGATCTGTCTGTCTATCCAGCTGTCTATCTGCTTGCCTACCTGCCTATCTCATTTATAATCTCTTTCCCCCATACTAACCAGAAGCCAATTTTCCTATCCTTTCTCCTTAAGAAGTTTTATTGATCTGAATGGGACTAATTGAGAAATATGTTATAATCCAGTGTAAGAGCAGGAGAATCTGGCTCTCTGGGTTGGATCTTGCACCACTCAAGTCAATGGGCATTTTTCCATTGACCTGAATGGAAGCAGCACCAAACCCTAGGTGCCTAGCTACAAAAGTGAGATTTGAGGCCATAACTAGAAAATTGGGGGGAAATGTTCTAGCAAAGCACAAAAAATTTCCACTTCCAGCCCCCCGCTACCACTCTTTCCCTCACCATCCTTTTGGATATTACAGGCTTTTCATTCTGGCAAACATATTTTATGACCTTGATGTACATTTAGCTAGAACAATCCCACACTGGGATCTAATTTCAGACCTACAAAGGTTGATTTATCCTTTTTCAGGCTATGTACTCATTTGAACTAAAATTACCCTGCTGCCAGCCTCCTTGATAGCAATTACATCTAAAGAGAGAGAACTACTGAACTTCATGTATTGGTAATGGACTTTCCTTCTATATTTTTCCTTGGGGATAAAGTGGTATGGGAAAATTAGCCACATTAGCCTAGGAAAATAGTGAACAAAAATACATATTTTATATTTTTTACAAGAATCCTCATGCTACCTATTAGCACTACCTGTTAGCATTATGGTGCTAGTCTTTATACAACGCAGAATGAAACCATTTTGATAGTTATTTAAGGGCATCCAAAATACACTCAAGAATGGTACATTTTAATTTTCAATAATACCAGCAGACTCAAGTATTCAGATTTTAGCATAACCAGCAGGAAAACTGTTTGATGTTTTAATTATGTCCCAGAAAATGCTGAATGGGTTATAAAAGCAATTTGAAGAGGGGAGGAGGAAAAAGGGGAGTTTATTACTATTGGAGAGGAAAGATGTTTTACAACATAGCATTAAACATGTAAAATGAAATAATGGGAGGGGGAAAGGGAGAGAACTTGGCTAGTCAAAACTTTATCTGAGACAAAGTAGGCCAGAGAAGTAAAATTATATGTATCTGTTACAAGCAAACAGATCTAGAGCTGAAGGAAAGAGCCTAAAAAAACCAATAACCCTAAAGTCTTTTAAATTATATTTAAGACTAGCCAGAATTCTGTAACAGTTCCCAACAAGGTATCTCAGAGGATTTAAGAGTTCCTGATTAATGCACTGACCTACTGCTCTCTGATGCAATGAGTTTAAAACCCAGCTGGGTATTCTCACTCAGGATGAGGCTGTTGGGACTTCCTAGGGCTCTATCCTGCTGGCATAAGGGTCATTCTCCTCAGTGAGACTCAGCGAAGTTGTCCCTGAGGGAGGGGAAAACTGAGAACCGGAGTCATTTGCAATGAACTGAACCAGATGTACATAGCTACAGTAATTTAAGCAGTAACAGGAAGTAGTAAGGGGGGGGAAATGCTCTGATTTAACTCTTCCTGCCCATAACAGGTGTAACAGCACAGTGAAAACTGCTCGAGGGTAAGTGGCAAGATACGAATAGAGGGGGAGTCTGAGCCCAAAGCTTTGTGGATGATTCGATCCGGGGGTTTGGTTTACCCCACTACAGAGGTGGCAGCATCTGTGAAATGTGCCTCTGGACCTCAGATTATGAACCTCCTCACCAAAGTTCAGGGGTATTGGTTCACACCGACCACTAGATACAATTTCTGGGCCCTGTTCAGTATTGCCTTATAGCTACTTTGTGCCAGCAAGGTTGTAAAGCCTGCCACCTTTACTGTGGAATACCCCTTGGCACAATGGGCCCCTGTGTCTGGCACAAAGGTACTGGGGGTATTCTGGGCCAGGCTGGGGCAGAGCGCGCGCAGGTCATGGTGGGACAGAGGTGGAAGGAGGCCATGGCTAGTGTGGATTCTGGGACCCTATAATGGCCTATGTGGACTGCCCGCAGCCCTAACACATGCAAGGGGCCACACCTGCCCCCAGCAGCCTCTGAATAGGAAAGGCACAAAGTAAGTGTCTCTCCTCTGCTGCTCTTTTGGTGCTTGTACTAGTGTAGGATGAATTCTCAACCTCCCTTCTATTTAAAATCCCATTTTCCTTACCTTGATTACTAATATAATCGTAGACAGCAAAACCTGCATGTTTTATCCATTGCATTTAATTCCCCATATTTATGCTCTTCACTTGCTGCAATTCACTCAGCTCAATGATATAAGATGGGTCAGTTTCCCCCTCTGGTTCCCATATAATCACACAATACCATTATATTGGGATTTATGGGAATGGTTCAATTAGATACAAGTATTGATATATGCTTTTCTACTAACACCTGGCACAGAACTCTGATGATTTTATTATTTTTTAACAGCCTTAATAAAAATTTTGTTTAGATACATAATTCATGTTTTATCATTGAAGTTTCTTTAAAGTTTTTAACAAAACCTAATATAACTATCCACAGGAATTTTTGCACTGGATTTTTTAAATATCAGCAAAAGCAGGTTTTGTATATATACAGACACAGATATGTTTATATTTATGCATATATTTTAAAATAAAATTAAAACAAGGACATAGTCATGTTAGGTTTTGTTAAAAAATCAAAGACGTTTTTGATTAAACTTAAAATATGTATCTAAAACCAAAATAGATGTCTCTTTAAGAAGGTTGTTAAAAATACTAGGATGAGTAAAGGTTTCAGTGTCACTGGAAGAGAGTTGTGAATTCTTCAGCTCTCGTCATCTTTCATAAAGTCCAATGCAGTCCTGAGTGTTTTGCTATATGTTTGTTATTTTATCATAATCAACAGTTCTTAGAGTCTCTGTGCTTTGTTGTTTGATGTTCTGAATATTTTTATTTAAGCTCTAGATGACAAATGCGAAGCTGGGGTGTTCTGATTAAAGAAGTACAAGAAGGCCAAGGTTAATGTGCTAAGTGAATGCATCTTGTAAATGTGGCTTGTTAGTCTGATTTTTATAAGATGTGTGTTCATGACTTCAATAAAAAAACCGGCACGGTACTAAAATGGCCCAAATACCTTCTGACAGGGTTATATTTGAAGACTCTTTCTCATATGTAAAAGAATCGCACGAAATGAAGCCCGCAGCATAGGTTATTTTTAGTGAGGCAGTAATCCACTACACGGAGATTTTAATACTTTGCTGTTATTGCACATGGCTCTTCTCCCCGGTTTATCTCTGAGAACTCCACAAAGGTGTGGAGTGACCTTGATTATCAATCGCACTGTTTAACAAATAGGAAACAGAGGCACGGGGGGGGGGGGGGGGGGTTTAAAATCACTTGCACAAACAAGGTCACACAGAGACTGACTTCAGAGTCAAGGAATGGAACCCAGATCTATTTACTCCTATCCCATTGCTCAGTCCACTTAAACCCCTGTTTAGATCACAGCCCAGTAACAGTACCAGAAGACTATGAGGCTGTTGTTTTTTGTTTTCCTTTCTGTGTAAGAAGCGGAGCCGGTCGCCAATACAGCGCCTGGCATTGTTGTTTGAGATTATAAACTTTCACCTTTTGAACAGTATTTCTGTGTGTGAGTCAAGGCTGGAGTCTGCCAGCTTGGGGTGGGGGTGGAGGTGAAGAACTGCTTGGCAAGCTAGGCTTTCCCAAAAAAAAAAAAAAAAAAAAAAGGTGGGAGGGGATCACTCCAGGCTCACAGGAATAGGTGAAAGCAAGGGAGGCTGATGAGATGCAATGCTTACAGCATGAGCATAGCTATGAGCGCTATTGGCAGCTTTGTAGGCTTCGCTGGTTACCCCAGAGAAAAAACAATAAAAAAACCCACCAACCTGTAATGGGGATTAGAGTTTGGAGGCAGACAGGAGGCATCAACAAGGGGACTAGAAGATGTGGAGAATACTCAGATGAAGTTGCTTGCTACACACTTCTGTTTATTTACATTTTTTGGAGTTGCTGCTCTTCTTTACATGATTCGGAGAAGAAGATGAGATATGGTAATTCCATTTTCAGACAGTCTCTGTGAGCCTTGGACAAAGTGTCATTATTTTTTTCCCCGGTAGGACATAAAAGTCAGTTAGGAATCCATGCTAATGGGATTCCTGCAAGACCCTCAATTTCTGGCCATTGAACTGGCCGGGTAATTATATCACAAGTAGTGATTGCTAAGCAAAGAAAATAACAAATAAATGATCACTTACATGGTGCTTTTCATTCTATAATCTTTTCAACAGCCCTATTAAGTAGGTATTATTATCTCTGTTCTACTGCTGGGGAAACTGAGGCGAAGAAAGTTAAGGCCAAAGGGTGGGCTGTTCAAAAGCGTTAAATGGACTTAGGAGCACAACTCCTACTGAAAGTCAGTAGCATATGTGCTCCTAAATCACTTATTCGTGTTTGAAAATCCCACCCAAAATAGTCATGCTTTAGACACCTCAAGTTAGGCATCTAAATCCATATTTAGGTATAGGTACTTTAGGATACTGAGTGATTTTCAGAGATGAAAGCTCCCTCTGAAGTCAATAAGATACACAGGAGCTCAGGACCACAGAAGACCTGGCTGTAGACGACAACCTTTGTTCAAGTGATTATGGGGTAATTCAGTTTAAAGGAAATGGAAGGATAAACAAAAATAGGGATGCAATTAGGGTCCTTGATTTCAAAGGGGGCAAACTTTAAAAAATAAAGAGAATAAATTAGGGAAGTGGACAGGTGAGCCTGGACCTGCTGCAGGGTGATTTTGTTTGCCTTTTTCGTCTTGGACTGCTATGTGCCTGAGGGGTGAGGGGTCTTCTCTCTAAGACAGCCGGCAGACCACTCCCCACACTCCAGACTGGCTCTACAGTGATGACTATGTTCAAGAAAGGAAATTGGGGGACGTTCTGAGGGGGTGCCCCTTGAAGTATAACCTGACACATGCCTCCAAACTGCATTTGGGATTCATAGCATTTAAAACCAGAAGAAATCATCTACTCTGACCTCCAGTATATCACAGGGCATTAAATGTCACCCAATTACCCCTGCATTGAGCCCACTAACTTGTGTTTGGTTAAAGCATCTTATCCAAAAAAGCATCAGGTCTTGATCTGAAGGCACCCAGAGACGAAGAATCCACCACGTCCATTGGTAGTTTGTTCCAATGGTTTATCATCCTCACTGTTAAAAATGTGCACACTATTTTTAATTTGAATTTGTCTGGCTTCAACTTCCAGCCACTGGTTCTTGTGTGGCTTTTTCCATTACATTAAAGAGTCCTTTAGTATCTGGTATTTTCCCCACATAAACTGAACAGACTGAGCACTATCACACTCTCTCTGTAAGGCTTGTTCCTTTGTTAGCTTTCCTTATCAATTCTTTAAACTTCTAAGTTATATTTATATCTATTTTCCCATTTTTTCCCATTTGTGATATGTTGCTTTTTTATTTCTAATTGCTGCCCTCATTTTGCCATTGAACCAGGATGGGCCAAAGTTGTTCTCTTCCTTGATTGTGGAAGCATGACTTTGTGCCCTTATAATAAACTCTTCTTAAAGAACTCACAGTTTTCATTCTTGTTTTTCTGTCTAATCCCCCCCCCCCCCACCAGTCAATTTCAATTGTAATTTTCCTCCACTTTGGAAATTATTCCTTTGGAAGCACCATGAACATAGACATACCTGGGTGGAACTGTCCTCTTTGAATGTAACCAGGTCAGTCCTTTAGGCAACTACCAATTTACAGTCCAGGGATGCATTCACCTTTATTCATCATTATGATGTCCAAAGTGGAGTTACTTCAGGTTGGGTGCAATACCTTCTGTGTTAGAAAAAAATCATCTATACCTTTTAGAAACGCCAGTGATGTTTACTACTTGCTGCATGAGACCTCCTCCTGCATGTATGTCCCAGATTGAAGCCCCCAAACCTAAACAAATTTTCTTTCCACTCATTACAGACAGGTGCTTAAGGAGTAACTCATTCTGTTCTCTACCTTGATTTGGTGGCGCCACTCCCGAACTTTGTTAATTAGTACATTGATCTATATGCAGTCATGATCCTGCACTTCAATAACGGTAATGGAGTCTTTAACGTACAGCCTCATCTCCCCTGCCAGCTCTTGTACTAACTCTATTCTTCCTAAACAGGATGACATTGCCCCAGGAAACAACACCACAAAGTTAGCAGCATGGAGTGGCTGATGACGTGGTGTCATTTGCGGAATGTCTTCTGCTGCTGGTATCTTATGAAGCATCTTGACAGCATGACGGCATCCTGCAGCTCATTGTGCATCTTCAGGTAAGTCAGTGGCATACCTGCAGGGCAACCAAATCATAAGATTAGAAGAGTTAAACATGGGAAATATCTGTCAGATAATAGAATACATCCCCCTTGCCAGTGCAGGATATAGTATCAGATTTTAAACAGTTTAAAACTTTTATTAGAAAATATTTAAAATGATAAGACACACAAATTTTGCATACACTGGCCTTGATTCACATAATCAGGGCAACAACACTTTATTCTTCCTGCCCCAATAACAGAGAAACTGGGGATCCCACAGCAGCCAAAGTGCCCATTTGGGTGGCTGTCGGCTCATGCTAGGCGGGGTGGGTGTACCTGTGCAAACAAGACCAGCCCCTGAAGTTCTTTTCCACAGCTCACCACAATTCACCAACAGATGTCAGGGTAGAGCTCATCCTGACTCTGCTTACATGCGCAAATGTTTTAAAAAGCCCGATGTGCAGGGAACCTGAATTCAGGATTTGAATTCAGTCACTGGTTCCTAGGATGGCAAGTGTTGAATGTACAACTGAAGGGTTTGACTTGCCACTAGCACTCCTTGTGGTTGCATGTGGTATAGCAGGTATCTTCCCATTCGGTACCTCCTGCCGATGGTTGCTCTGCCTCTTCCTCTGACTTGGCCTGCTGGCCAGGTCACTTCACATTTTCTCTCCTTCTGGGGTAGTGCATGAACAAAAAGCTAAATTAATGAATGCAAGTAAACTGCATTAATATGAAATAGCAGGAAATGTTTGTCTCTCAAGGTGTGTCTGAATCTGGCCCTCCCTTCCCTGAGAAGGGGCCACCCAGCAGAAGTCACTTAGGAAGCTCCTGCCTTCAGTCAGCCCTTTCCCCATGAGCTGAAGGTCTGTTCTCCTCCCCAGTCTGCCAACAAGTGAGCTGCTCTGGTTCCCTTTTTAGCTCCTCCTCCAGCCTGTGCATGTCATGCAGGTGTGGTGAGGGAGAGCAGCCTGAGCCAAGGGCAACTTCTTAGCTCCCTGTTGTAGAGAGGGGGTGGGTTGCAGAGTATTTGTTTTTACACCCCTGTTCATACACAGTTCACTGCAATAGAAAGCAGGTTTCAATTGGGTGTGTACCCCTTTAGTTTTCTTTATATGCATATATTTATAAGGCCAAAGATGAGTTCAATCAAATACTCATGAGCAGTGAATTTTTGGTCTCTTTAACTTAGATAGATTTAAAGCCTGAACCTGAAAGGTGCTGAGAGCATCCTTAACACAGCCGGTCAGGAATTTTTTGACAAAAAAATTTTTTTCACCGAAAAATACCAATTCATTGAAACCAAAACTGTTTGTGGTGGTGATTTGGTTCCAACAAATTTTCCCGACTCAGATTGATTTTTCATTTAGAAATTGAATTTAATGCATACTATAACAAGGACCAGAAGAAAAAGAAAACAAGATAAATATCCATAGGTGCTGAAACAATTTTTATAGTGGAGGTGCTGAAAGTGATTGAACAAAACTGTAAACCATGTATATAATGGAAAACACTTCAATCCAGGGGCTGCTACCACACCCACAGCACCCCTAGTTCCCGCACCTATGTAAATATCTAAATGAAATGGTTTAAAACTATTTAAAACAAATGTTTTAATGGACCTGAACAGATATTTGTTTTCTGTTAGTTTGCAAACTTTGTTTTGAGATTTTGACTTTTCATCCTGAATCAGGAGGGGAAAATTTTTCGAAATCTCAACAATTCTTGCAAGATGGGAAAACTGTTTACTTTCTAGTCCTAGTCCTTAACTTCCATTGGATTGCTCAGCTCCTTGCAAGATAGGGCCCTTAAAGAAGAAACTAAATGTGTGTAGTACATAAACAAAATTCATTCCACGTGGTTACAGAAGTGGTTTATAAAAGGTTAAATCATCCAATCATGAATCAGAATCAATACCATGTGACTTAGGATATCAATCAGGAAGGTGGACTAGCACATTCTTTGTACCACATAATTGACTGAGCACCCGCTACAAATTTTTTGTGAGCAAACTGTGGCTCAGATGTGTTGGTAAAAACTTTTCATCAAGCAGTTTGGAATAACAGACAAATTAATAAAAACACAATGTATTTGTGGGCAATTCTTAATCAGAACAAAGGCTACATTCATCTATAAATTGTTCACACAATTGGCCACGTCTCCTTTTTGTAAGGGAAATCCTGAAGCCTTTATTTTTATTTTATCCAACCATTTTGCCATCTCTAGTATCAGGCCATGGGGAGATTTATAGATGCAAGTAACTCCATGAAAATCAGCCTGAATTATGGAGGCTCCAACATCCTGCTGTCATACTCGTGCCAGTCCTGATTGTTCCTCTGTATTATTTAGTGTACAAATCCATTAGCATTGCTTTTTCTTACGGCATCAAAGAAGTTACAGTCTATCACTTAAGCTATTCACATGGCATTTTATCCTTTCTTTAGAAGACAATCGTGTCTTCAGTCAAAGACCTCTTGACAAAAAAATATAGGAGGAATAATGCAGCAAAGTGCTTTCTGTACACCTGTGTAATATGACTCAGCCTGCCATTACTTTCAAAATTACTATGCTGAAAGATTTCTCTTGTTTATGTCTTTTTTTTGTACCCTGTCCCATCGCTCATTTAACCTTGAGGCTCCTTTGATTTTCTTCTCCCCCCAAACCTACAACAGCTATTATTTCCTTTGTTGGTTGCATTTTGTATAATTATGTTGCTTCAGTCATCATGCAAACATTTACTTAGCCTCATTCCAGACTGAAGAGACTGTGCACGATAGTTCTGTTTAAGTATGTTAGGTCGTTTGTAAAACAGAATCTCCTGTTCCATTTATATGATGCCTCTTTAGGGCCAATTAGAAGATGTTGAGAGAGTTGGGTTGTTTTTTAATTAAAAAACAAACAAACCATACTTGGAAATTTTTCTTTTGCATCCAAAGCTTTCAGGGGCTGATTCTATAGCCGTGGAGTCAATGGGAGTTTAACCACTGATTTCAGTGGAGTTCGATCAGGCCTCAAGGGGATATGTGACAGATTTGCTGCAGCTGGCGTAGGAAGCTGTGAATTACATGCTCCTTCATTCCCAGGCGGGGATTGACCCAATGGAAGGCAAGCAGTGTTGCTGCCACCATACTTCCTGGTGTTTTCCATTAGCTGGGGTGGCTTTAAGGTTTGCTAGAAGATCCATAGGAACACCCCCTGGATACATTTGTCATGTCCTCTCGCTGCCTATTTGAGGTTGTGCTGGTCCCTGTACGGCTCTTTGGTTTGGAGAGGACATGGTTGTGGTCAATTTCTACCTTCACAACCTATCTACCTTCACAACCTTTCTACCTTTCTACCTTCACAACCCACTCCATGACAGTTTTTTTCACTATCAAATGTCTCTGTTTGGTACTGGCAAAGACCCTGGGCTAAATCTGATCCACTGTGTGTACACTGAAAAATTTAGGGCCTGATCCACAGCCTGTTGAATTCGGTGGGATTTTGTCCACTGACGTCAAGTCTTAGGGCCTGATAAAATGCCCATTAATGGGCTATTGTTCTTTCTTTCTCCTTGGCATCCATTCCCCTACCCCTTTATCACTTACTATATCCTTGTTTACGTGTTTTTCACTTCCCGTGTCTTAATACCAGGCGCAGAGATTGCACATAGAGCCCTGCACTGAGTTCTGTCCACACAGCGGTGTGCAATTCCTGTCCAGGAGTGACCAGAGACAGCTGCCGGTGAGCCTGGTGCCCGCCCCAGTGGGCAGGGCTGGGGGCAGCATAGCCACGCCAAAGGGTTATTATTATTATTGACCTTTTCCCAAAGCAATTGTGAGAAAACCACATCCATCTTTTCAAGAGTGCCAGGTTTCAGGCACAGCTTTAGCATGAAGATGGCATTGCTCACTATGAGTAACGATCCCCTCTTGTCAATGGACCCAGGAGAGTCCATGGTGCTTTTGTTGGGACTGTTGTCAGCCTTTGACACCACTGGCCCTTTCAGCAGCTTCAATCTGCACCACTGTCTCAGAGAGTAATGACTGAGTACATATGCATCCCAAGGCATTCATGTCTAAGCTTTTGCAGAGTTCCAGCCTGCTACTTCTCCTGTTTAATGTGTATGTGCTATAGGTAGCTGATGTGCCCTGCAGTGTACCCAATATGGAGTGCATATGAGTGACCTAACAAGAGCTCAGCATCTATAAAATAGAAATTATGCTAACTAATATGGGGCAGTATATAAAAGCATGTGAGGAAGATGGCTCCCTGCACTGCTAAGGCTTGATGTAGCATCAACTATTGCAACAGAACCTGGATTATGCTCTTGGCAGATAGCAAACTTTTAATCTCACAGTAAATGGTAACCTCCATTTTACACTCTCCATTCTCTTGTTTTGTAATTAAGGCTGCTTCTTTTCACTAAGAAGCTGTAAATGATGATGAATTGTGGTTCGTTACCAGCAGGTAGTGGCTTTTCATCATTTCAGGGTCAAAAAGAAGAAAGGTTACATAATATTCATCAGATGCATCCTAGGGTTTTAACACTAAAATGTAGGAACCAGATTCTTCTCCCAGCACCACCAATACATTAAAGAGTGTCTATTGTTTAAACAGAAGACAGTTTTAAAGCTGCAATATGTAAACGGCAGAAAATGGACTTAACCTTGTCAAAAACATTCCTATCTGATCGTATTTGCTAAAAGAGCAATACTGAAAGGTCTGTTAACATTATGCAATGTTTGAAGGTGTTTTCCTACAATTTTCCCTGTGATGACCTAGGACTTGGACTGAGACTTCCTGGTGCTCATCAACATTTCAGTGAGCTCACTCCTGGCAGGTGCCATCCCTACTGCACACCTTTTGCCCCTATTGGAAACAATGTTGATTGCACAAGATTTTCCCCATTGTTTGAGATGCAAAACCACACTATAATGCAAGTGGCATCACACCTGGTTGTGCTCCTATTAGCTCTCACACGCTAGGCAGAGTCTGGACTGGTTAGTAGTTTGTTGGGAGATCTCTGATGAAAACAATAGATTATGCAGTAAGTGATGTAGGTGATTTGGAAACTGTATTCATCCTTTGACTCAGCAGTAATTAATGCCCCATGTTGGTATTAGGCAGTATCATAATGCCGGAGGTGCTATCTCTGTGATTTGTTATAAAAATGTGATCTTGATATAAATCCATGGTACGCTTACATCTTGAATACTGCATGCAGATGTGTTCGCCCATCTCAAAAAAGACATACTGGAATTGGAAAAGGTTCAGAAAAGGGCAACAAAAATGATTAGGGGTATAGAACAGCTTTCATATGAGGAGAGGTTAATAAGACTGGGATTTTTCAGCTTGGAAAAGAGACGACTAATGGGGGATATAATAGAGGTCTATAAAATCATGACCAGTGTGGAGAAAGTAAATAAGGAAGTGTTATTTACTCCTTCTCATAAGACACAAGTAGGGGTCACCAATAAAATTAATAGGCAGCAGGTTTAAAACAAACAAAAGGAAGTATTTCCTCACACAACACACAGTCAACCTGTGGAATGCCTTGCCAGAGGATGTTGTGAAAGCCAAGACTATAACAGGGTTCAGAAAAGAACTAGATAAGTTCATGGAGGATAGGTCCATCAATGGCTATCAGGGCAGGGATGGTGTCCCTAGCATCTGTTTTGCCAGAAGGTGGGAATGGGTGACAGGGGGATGGATCACTTGATGATTATCTGTTCTGTTCATTCCCTCTGGGGCACCTGGCATTGGCCACTGTTGGAAGACAGGATACTGGTCTAGATGGACCTTTGGTCTGATCCAGTATGGCCATTCTTATGCTCTTATGATCATTGAGGCTTCTAAAAATCCTGTGTAAAATTTTTCTAAGGTAGAGTTTCACTATTCTTCATGCTCTGTGCTTAAACACCTATGTAGTATAAAAGGCAATATTACGAGCCATTCCATCCCAGATATGGCTGCATTTTGGTAGTTAGTGAAATGAAGTGATCCTTTTATTTTTATAATTGTGTATAGAGGTATAAGGCTCATGATGGTTGCTTTATAAGTGAATCATTAATGATGATACCTATAAATATTTGTCTCTAGAAATCTGGTTATTTTGCACGTACATATTCAGATGAGAACTTCAGCAGGTATAAATCGGAGTAGCTCCATTTATGTCAATGGTGCTACACTACACAAATTTACATTGTCTAAAGATCTGGTCATCAGGCACCTGTGTGCCAGATACTTGCTAATGTAGAGAGTGTCATATTTATATCCATCTCAGATGCTGAGCTATCAAGGCGACGTGAAAACTCTGAGCCCCTACTGGAGATAGAATGATAGGGTTAGAAGGGGCCACAACGGTCATCTGGTCTACCCGCCTGCCAAGATGCAGGATTCGGAGTCTAAGCTGTCCAAGACAGATGGCTACTCAGCCTCCTTTTGAAAACCTCCAGTATGGGAGCTTCCATGACTTCCCTAAGTAGTTTGTTCCATTATCCTACTGATGTTGGTTACACAGGATGAAATCCATACTTTGTTAATTATATTGGGATTAATGGTCCTGTGTTAATGTACCACGTTATTAGAAAAATTATTACCTCCAGAGTCCACACTTCCTTTGCTTGTTGCATTCAGCTTTATAGGGGATTTGATTCCAATACGAGTCCAAACACAAGCCCAACATTTGTTTCCTGGGGATGGGGGGAACCATTTTGGGACATACTCTTGTCCATAGCACACTGTAAAACCCTAGTACTGTAAGCATAGTTTCAGATGCATCTCTGGAACACACCTCATCTTGATTGCTTTGCTCCAGGTGAGTTGGGAATAGGGATCCATTAGAGAGAAACTTCACAGCATAATTAGGAAATAGCAGGGTTTTCCCCCCTCCCTTCTTGCTTCCCTAATTGTTTTTCTCACTTTAAACCTGTCCATGGACGTATTTTATCTCGCCCTGGACTTGGGAGCTTGGCATAAAAAGAGCTTTCTCACCAGGTGGCATTTTCCCAAGCGTGTCCAGCTCTAATTCTAACATGAATGCTTTGTACGTGTAATTATAAAACCAAGGGCCACTAAAGTGCACCTATAGAGCAAAATCTTGACTGTTCTCTATTCTGTTTTAATTATTAAGCCTTAGAGCAAAAACTAGGTTTCAAAGAAAACTTTATGTACAGGCCTCAATAGAGTTAAAGGAGAAACATTTTAAGCTGATGAGCTGACACTTGTAGAAGCAAATATATTAAATAAATCATGATTCGTTTTGGGGCTAAGTCTGACTTACATCAGCTCTGGAAGAACTGGATCCTAATGAGTGACAGTTTGGTGTTTTCTGTCACTTCTTACAGTAATGGCCCCAAGCTGACACTGCTCTGTGGGAGTCTAATACTTCTGAACAAAAGTTTTTTTTGGAGTGAGATAGACAAGGTAGAAATCCCAAGGTGACTTGGAGGAATGTCTAATGACTGGAAAGACATATTTACTGGCAGTCTGTATGTAAGCTGTGACAGTTGACAGGGCTTGATTGTAATAAATATAGTTGATGAAGAGAAGGCTGACAGGTGAGGACAGACAGAGAAGAAGAGTCAAAAGACCTGCATTGGCTGAACCTATTAATGATAAGTTGGTTACAAAGCCCAGAGTCATAAAAGAAAATGGACAGCTTGAACCGATGTCTAAACACTGAAATGTGTAGGGATCGCAGGTTGCTATAACAGGCTCAGATTTGTTGACCTTTCTTCTAGCTACCTTTATAGGTCGTGTTTTTAGTTGGAATTCACACCAGCAGCAGGAAGGCACCTGATATTTTTAAATGCTGCATACGATTAATCGTGTTACAGCCTGATCAAGGTCATAATTATTGCTTCAATCTCTCATTTTCAGCACTTTGATCAAGGAATTTGACGTTTGAAAATTTGCCTCCATAGGCTATGAAGGAAGTAATCTTGCTGGAGAGTGGTTCTGTTGAAAACAAAATAGGCCCCTGTAAAGGAAATTAGCCAAATAAAATCAGAATGTGTTTCTTTAAACGCACACCCCCACATGGAGTGATTGACCCTGAAAATGGAGACAACGCTGGCATATTAAATCATGACACTCTATAACTGACTGGTCAGGGTTTCAACAATAGGATTTCAAATGAGCTCTGCACTTTCTTCCCCCAGGCAAATGTCACACACTGAAACTGAACAGGATCTCTTTTTTTTTCCATTCATCCTACGTGCTGTTTTCTATGCCTGAGATACAGTTTTATATTTGCAAATGCATTAACCCTTTAAAAAGCCAGCCACTCCTTTTCATCCCCAATGATTAGGAAGTTTTACAGCAGGTATGGGCCTGCAATGTGTCCGCTTTGGTGCTGGAGTGAGGCAGGATGCTAATTGTGCTCCCAATTCAAAGAGAAAAAGAGAGAAGAGGGCATGTGGGGATGCCTGGAGGAAAGCAGGCAGGACTGACACAAACTGAAAGGAAAAGATTAGTTAAGAAAAGTATCTCACGTTCGGAGTGGCTGATGAGGGTGCTTCCGAACTGTGGAAATGTACCGGTTTAACAGTACATTAATGTTTGCTTTCATAACTTCAGTTACAAAATCATAATCAATTCACCTGACTGCTTGTGCGAAACACAAAACCATTTCCAAAATAGCTAGAAAACTTTTCTTTTAAAGGAGCCTATTATTTTGAACGCAAACCATACCCTCCCCCCGCCTCCTCCCATGCCATAGTCCCTTCAAGCAGTGCTCCCACAAAACAAAATTTAAGGAAGTGCCAGAACAACCAGATTAGACCCCATGGCAACATGATAAAGACTCATATAGCAGCATATTGTTTATGTGTCCATCATCTCCATGCTCTCTCTTTGCTGGCTGCCTGTCTCCCACAAGGCAGTGATTCTACCTACTTTGCTTAACACAGCTACCTTTCTGGAGCTGCAGCATTCAGATTGGCAGTCCATCAGCATAGGGGATGTCAGCCTAATTGACACACATGTTCACTTTCTTTCTTAAGCAGACACACACACTTATACATGTATATATGCATGCACACAGTCGGCCAGATCCATAACTGTTGTAAATTAGTGTAGCTTCATAGCTTTATTGACTTCACCAGAGCTAAATTCTGTGCCTCAGTGTAAATTTTACACACACATGCACTACATGTATGGCAACATTTTTTATAGATATACGGGGGTATGTGTGTAAGTGTGTTCTGTGCTTGTATGTATTTATATGAGGTTTATGCCTAGCTTTTTTGTGGACGCTTAGCCCTGTATCCGACAGGATTATGGTATGCAGCACTGCAGCACAGCTCCCTGTGACAAGTGGCCAAGTTACAATTGATACAGGCAGGTAAAGGGATTTCCTGAATCTGTTCCAATAACTCATTAAGCTTCCATGCCAAATGCAAATTGAGGATGATCCAGGGGGCTAGCAGGCTCAGTGGAAAGCCCTTTCTGTTGGGTAAAATCCTGGCCTCTTCGAAGTTAATGGGAATTTGAGCATTGACTTCAGTGTGGCCAAGATTTCACCCTTTCCGTCAATACTATATAAATTATAACAACTCCATTGGACAGATTTAATGTCTAGCTCACTGATTTGAATCCAGCCCAAATCATCATCTGATGAAAGGGAAAGCTGAGATTGTGTCTTAGGTAGAACTGTTGAGCAATTAAAAAATTAATCACGATTAATCGCGTGATTAATTATGTGATTAATCATACTGTTAAACAATAATACAATACTATTTATTTAAATATTTTTGGATGTTTTCTACATTTTCAAATATATTGATTTCAATTACAGCACAGAATATAAAGTGTACAGTGCTCACTTTATATTTATTTTTGATTACAAGTATTTGCACTGTAAAAAAACAAAAGAAATAGTATATTTCAATTCACCTAATACATGTACCGTAGAGCAATATCTTTATCATGAAAGTTGAACTTACAAATGTAGAATTATGTAAAAATTCTTGTATTAAAAAATAAAACAATGAAAAATTTTAGAGCCTGCAAGTCCACTCAGTCCTACTTCTTGTTCAGCCAATCACTCAGACAAAGAAATTTGTTGACATTTGAAGGAGATAATGGTGCCTGCTTCTTGTCTGCAATGTCACTTGGAAGTGAGAACAGACGTTCACATGATACTGTAGTATCCGGCATTGCAAGATATTTACATGTCAGATGTGCTAAAGATTCATATGTCCCTTCATGCTTCAACCAGCATTCCATGGGACATGCATCCATGCTGATGACGGGTTCTGCTCAATGACAATCTAAATCAGTGCCGACCGACGCATGTTAATTTTCATTATCTGAGTCAGATGCCACCAGCAGAAGGTTGATTTTCTTTTGTGGTGGTTCAGGTTCTGTAGTTTCCGCATCAGAGTGTTGCTCTTTTAAGACTTCTGAAAGCATGCTCCATGTCCCATCCCTCTCAGATTTTGGAAGGCATTTCAGATTCTTAAACCTTGGGGTCGAGTACTATAGTTATTTTTAGAACTCTCACATTGGTACTTTCTTTGCATTTTGTGAAATTTGCAGTGAAAGTGTTTTTAAAATGAACAACATGTGCTGGGTCATCATCCGATACTGCTATAACATGAAATATACGGCAGAATGCAGGTAGAACAGAGCAGGGGACCTACAATTCTCCCCCAAGGAGTTCAGTCACAAATTTAATTAACACATTATTTTTTTAACAAGTGTTATCAGCATGGAAGCATGTCCTCTGGAATGGTGGCCAAAGCATGAAGGGGCATTTGAATGTTTAGCATATCCGGCATGTAAATACCTTGCAGTGCTGGCTACAAAAGTGCCATGCACTTTCTGGTGACATTGTAAATAAGAAGAGGGCAGCATTATCTCCTGTAAATGTAAACAAGCTTGGCTGAACAAGAAGTAGGACTGAGTGGACTTGTAGGCTCTGAAGTTTTACATTGTTTTGTTTTTGAGTGCAGTTATGTAACAAAAAAAATCTACATTTGTAAGTTGCACTTTCACAACAAAGCGATTGCACTACAGTACTTGTATAAGGTACATTGAAAAATACTATTTCTTTTGTTTATCATTTTTACCGAGCAAATATTTGTAATAAAAAATAATAGCCTGTAATTGAAAACACTGATTTCAATTACAACACAGAATACAATACATATGAAAATGTACAAAAACATCCAAAATATTTCATAAATTTCAACTGGTATTCTATTGTTTAACAGTGCAATTAAAAATGTGATTAAGCGTGATTCATATTTTTGAGTTAATCGTGTGAGTTAACTGCGATTAATCGACACCCTAGTCTTAGGATAAACTTCCTGATAGTGGGATTTACTAAGGAATGGAATAGCCTGCTCCAGGAAGTGGTGGGTACCTAATAGAGTGAACCAAGCACTAATCCTGCATCTGCCAGGAGATTGACTAGAGGGCATAATAATTTGTTCTGATCTTCAACATCTCTGACTCTACAATTGTTTTGGGTACCCTGTGTGTGATGATAAAGGCATCTAACCTCTAATTGAATTAATAATTTTTTTTTAAACAATTTTCTCTTAGAAGTGGAAGGGACCTTGAAAGGTCATCAAATCCAGCCCCCTGCCTTCACTAGGAGGACTAAGTACTGATTTTTGCCCCAGATTCCTAAGTGGTTCCCTCAAGGATTGAGCTCACAACCCTGGGTTTAGCAGGCTAATGTTCAAACCACTGAGCTATCCCTCCCCCCTAATCTAATCAGCTCTATGCCATGAGGTCAGACTAGATGATCATAATAGATCCTTTTGGCTTTAAAATCTATGAATTTAACCTGAAAGAAAACATTTCAGAACATACATTGAATTACTTTAAAAAAACTGATTCTGTACTTCTAGAGATGGCCTAAGAGATTCCCGAATATTCATGGCAGGCCAGGTCCTGGATTTTGGAGTGAGCCATTTATAAAGATTAGAATCCATTTGCAAAATTGGCCTCTGAATTAAGATTTTGATCACCCTTCATATATAAATTTTGTTCTCTGCGTTCCACTATGAAGACAAGAGACCAAAAAAAAAAAAAGAAAAAAGAAAAATGTTGCTAGTGTCTCAGGTTACGAGTTCCTTCCCCCAAAGATGGTTGGTGTGCTCACATCTGCTTGTCTAGTTTGGGCCCCTTTCTAGTATTTATTTATTTTTAATGCAAACAAATCTTTCATACTGATACTATAGAAATTATAATAGTTCTACTGTAGCCTACCTATCTGGCTACAAGCACATTTCTATGCGACTTCAAACAAGTCAGCAGCACTGACATATAAAGTTTTGGATTTAATTTTATTTTTTTAAAGTAAGGGAGCTGGGAGAGAAGAAATGGCATTGTTGCTACAGCACAAGGTGGAGGTTAATGCCCAAGGCTTCAGCTGCAACACTCCTGTTTTCTGTTATACCACTTGTTCATAAAAGGTGGCCAAGAACATTGAACCTCATTATATTCCCTGTCGTTATAATCACTCCATCAGAACACCCAGAACGTGCTTCCCTCCTGAGGATGGGGTTTTGTGAAGAAAAGAGCCTACACGGCTCTGAATTATGAATAGAAAGAGAGAGAGAGATGTTTGGGGACTGATGTGTAGGACATTTGTTAAGACAGCCACAGAGCAGAATACATCAAGTCGAATTTTAAGGAGAAAACAAAAACAACAACAAAACAACAACCCCACAGTGGACCAAATCCATCCCTTGTATGAATCTGCTGAAGTCAATGGAGTTACACCAAGGATGACTTTGGCGCAGTGTGTTCCAGCCTTTTCATTTAGGCTGATTACGTGGTAACACAGAATTGATTTTTTTGAGCTTAGGACAGTTGGCAAACTTGACTAGACTTAAAATGAACCTCTTTGATTCCATCTACAAAATTAGAGCAGATTTGATAAAGTAAAGATGTATCCTTTGAAGTATTCCCTATCAACATAAGTGCTAAGAACACTTGAGCAAAGGAATTTTAACAGTTTTGAAAGCAGTAGCAAAGGAACATCAATAAGGATTGCAGCTAAGGGCATGCCCACAAGGCACTAGACTAACTGCATCTATCCTGCAGGCAATAAGCAGTTGCTAAAGATTTCAGACTTTTTAAAGTTCATGGTTCAACTCATAAAAACTTTATGTTTAACTTATGATAGGTTTTGCTGTGTGGCTTTTGGTTTGTTGCAAGTTGCTCAGTGCGAGAGGGTTTTTTTTGTTGTTTTTTTTTTTTATAAATGTGGGTATGCCAGTCTACATAGGAGGGCATCAGTGAGTACTTTTCTTCTTCATAGACACTAATGATTGATTCAGGGTCCAATCCTGAATGGCGCTGTGTGCCCGTGACTCTGGGAGCTAACAAACCATTTAAACATCTGCTTAAAATTCAGCACATGATTAAGTGATTTGCTGAATCAGGGTCTCCATACCTGGGAGGATCAGGCCTCCAGACTCTCAAATAGGCAACGGCCAGATTCTACCACCCATGTCTGCAATGAATAATACCTTTCTCCTTCAGGAGTAATAATAATAACAATACCTAGCTCTTATATAGTGCTTTTTATCAGTCGAGCTCAAAGTGCTTTGCAAAGGAGGTCAACGTCATTATCTCAATTTTACATAGGGGGAAACTGAGGCACAGAGCCTTACCCAAGGTCACCCAGCAGGCCAGTGGCAATCCCACTCTGGTGTGCGAGCCACTTGGCCACGTTGCCTCTCCCAGCCCCATTAAAATCAGTCGGACTACTTGCGGAGTAATGTACTTACTCACTCTGCGTAAGGGTAGCAAGCTCTGCGCCGGAGTGCAATTATTACATATTCCCCCAGTACCATAAATGCAGGGCACTGGGAGTTACAATGTAAAACGAGGATCTGGGGGGAAAAAAGTAACAAAACCAAGCGAGAAACAGATATGGGGATTTAAAACAATTAAAAAAAAACCCAACCACCCTAGTCATAGGGCAAGCTCCCTCACTCTGGACTGTCTTTGCAAAGAGGTCTCACACACTCCTATGGGCACTTTATTTACAATGTCTTATGCAGCTTCTTGTCCCATCATCATAAGGCTTTCCCCAAGCTTCGCCCAGCCCCTTAGGCACAGGGTGACAGGGTGGGAGAGAGGTTTCACCTCTCTGAGATCCTACACCATGGGGAGGGGGGGCATTTACAAAGTCCACAGAGTGGTGAGCCTACCCTAGGCTATTCCACCCTCTCTCACATCCTGAATTACAGCTACTTTTAGAGTTAGTTGGGGGTGGGAAGTGGGAGGAGTCTTCTCATTAAAAGGTGATGCTTTTTAAAGTGTATTTGATACCAGTGATATCTGTGGGATTAGAGTCACTCTTTGGACTGTCAAAGTCCTTTACAAACCCACCGAAGACTTACAGCATGGGCAACAATGGTGCAAGCAATCCTGTACTACGGCACTGGTGTGCTTCACCCCTGCGTAGGATTACCATTTCTTATAGTTTATTTATAGTGTTATCAACTATGTTCTAGGTGCTGTCCCAACACTCAAGGAGAGGGGACCCTGCTCTGGGAATCACACAGCCTACGGACAGATCACCTCTCAAGGGGAGAGAGATGTGATTGGTCTTTTAAATCACATGGCTTGGTGCTCCTAAATCACATGGTTCTTGACTCGATGACCTAACCTTTATAAACTAATTCCACTCAAAGTGCTCCTTTCCCAAGATTCACTTTTAAAGCTTTCCTCCCAGGACTGTGCACAACACAAAGAATTCAAAGGGGTTGTGAATACAGGGGAGGCAAAACTGTATTTAGGAGCTGTCGAAATGTTTGTGACTAATTTTTCTCCCTGTGGATCTGATCCAAAGCCCATAACAGTTTTCCTATTGACTTCAATGGGGTTCGAATCAGATCCTGTTTTCGCAGATTTAATGAAGAATCTGTACAAGGGAAAATTCTTAGCTCTGATTAACATAGTTCCTAGGTGCCACAATGATAGGTGCCTTAGAAATGTATATAATAATAATGAATAATATGTTACCTTTGTAAACTCTCTACCTAAAAAACCTACCTTGCTGTACGCTGAAGTTTCATTGCCGATTAGGTAGCTCCATATGAATTCCTTGAAAGCTAATAAAAACTGGCTGATTAGACAACCCCAGACAACCCCAGGCAGCACATCTTAAGTAGTCATTAAACAATCATTATACATGGAAACAGCTACAACTGGCTTCTCTTGGAATGCTGCTTATTATTATATAATCCTTTTTCAAGTCAAAATGAATGAGTAATCAAAGCACAAAGCAAACAGTTTGAAAGTTCTGAGCTGGCTGTGCAAAGCTATAATGCATCAACCAACCTCTAAATTAGTGCTCAAAATATTTAATGAGACCTGATACAGAATAGAGTAAGTAATGAAGTAAAAGCACTGATCCTACCACCTATTTGAACACGACTGGACACACAGTGACAGCTTCCCTTGAAATCAATTGATACAAATCCAGACATGAGAGGAGTGATAACTTTTGTGACTCTGACCCAAGGTCATTTGATTGGGGTCAAGATGTAAAATTCAGTTTCTTACCAACACTCCTGTAAGCTGTATCTTTATTACAGCCACTGTCTCCCATAAAGGATCATGCTAAAATCTGGATCCAAACACTGAGAGGATCCATCAGTATCCAAACTCTCTGAGTCAATTATATTCCTACATTCCCCCAAATGGCAGATTCTTTAATGGAAATTCATAGAGTGCTCACAAAACCAATAGGGGGTAACTGGTCTTTGTTATATCTTGTGTAAATTTGGAGTAACTTCACTAAAGCCAGTGGAGTTGTTCTGGATTTTTCCTAATGCAAATGAGACCAGAATTGAGATCAGAGTTTAAGATCAGGCATTGAAACAACTTTCTGGATTGAAATAACCGTCCATTACATTTATAGTACAAAACCTTTTGTCTTTTCCTTCTTTGTAACAGTTACTCTTTAATGTTCTTTATTTATTCTTTACATATACTGCATGCTATGCTGCGGTAAAAAGCCAAGACATCTGAGGTTCCACCCCATAGCACCTGCAAGCTACAGGCAATGTGCCATCTGCTTGATTGAGGGAATGCAAGACTCATTACCGCATAGGTCAGATGATTTTTTTCCTTAAACACCTGCAAATGTAGGTCACCTGGGAGTTTGAACCTATTAAGGATCTTATAATTGAGACAAGGGGTGATGTAGTTTACAATGGTACATGAACAGAAACGATTGGGAGAGATGCTGGTTGGATGGCAGGAAATAATATAACCATATTTGCAACTGAGCTTTGGGAGCATGGTTTTTGTAATGGGGTTAGCTAATCCAGATAGTAATAAGGATAGGAAAGTCAGCAATCATAATCATATTTAATGGATGCCAGATGGAGAAATATAATTGTTCTTATTATCATTGTAAAAACTCCAAGGAAATGTAATCTCAAGATACTTTACCTTGACAGGCAACCAGGAACAATAATGACATCGAGCCATGGGTTTTGTAGGTAGAGTTGTCAGTTATTTCCTTTTTGTAACATTCCCTTTCTAGTGTAATGGTTTCATTAACCTAAGACATTTTAATATGAGTAGAAAAGTGATGTTAATGAAATGCCCCTTTGATTGACTGTACATCATCTATGCTATACAATGTGGTGACTTACTAAGCACAGAGTGGCATTTTTAAAGAATATCTTGTATTTCATAAGACTTTTTGTAACATGGATGAAATGAAATATGGCTAGAAGTATAAGCCTTTTTGGGTGCAGCTGTTCTTTTTGTTTAGGTTATTAATTGGAACCAGTCCCAGGGTCTATTTGATGATCTCTCTTATTTAAAACTTAACTGTCAAAACCTATCCCCCCGTGTGCCCAATAGCGTTATAAAGGGACCAGTTCCCGGTAAACTTTCTTCTTGAGTCTTTTTAACCTCTGCTCCCCATACCCATGCTGTAAACCAGCTGTGAAATGGTGTGTACCCAGAGACACTTGTATCGCAAAATATTTCTTCAGGGAAGGTTGATTCTCTTTGTTATACTTGTCCTCGTAGTGTGGGGAATGGGCTTGAACCACAATGTTTGGATCTGAACAATCCCACACAAGAGGTCAGACTAGATTATCACAGTGATCTCTTCTGGCTTTATAATCTAGGAATCCCAATATTTGGGATATTCAGATCCTGGATTTTGGACCAGCCCATTTTACTGTAGGGAGCAGATGGGAAGTTTCATTCGTGGAGCCAAACAAGAGGGTGTTTTGGTTTGGGCCAATTTTTACTTTACCTCTTTTGTTTCCCTTATATGAGTAACAGTTTTGTGAGGCAGTGATTGCAGAGTGAGCCACTCTTATAGCTTAGAAAGGTCTTTGCTTCCATTACAGCTCCCTGGTCACGTCTTTAGTCCCGCCCTACTCTGGCACCTCAAATGAGCAACACAGACTTTGGTTGTTGGACTGGCTGGTCATCTGCCAACTCTCTTCTGCTGTTCTAATGGCTGCAAACAAAAGGTCTTTTGCTAAACACAGTTTTGTCTGGGAATGGGCTGTTATCTTGTTGCTGTTTTGGTACTTAAAGTGATGCATGTGTAAAGGGCCCGACCCTGAAGGATGGAATGCCGAGGGGGGAATGAGAGACAATGAAGGAGCAATAATAGAAGTCGTTATCATTGTCATACTGCCCGCTTCAGGTAAACGGGGAGGAAACCAAAACCACAGCTCTGCTGTGGTGGTGATACCCTTTGTAAGGCGCTATATGCTACAGTGACAGATAGAAGTCAAATGGCAGAACTCTCCTTGATTTCAGCAGTAGCAGGATTCACCCCTGTATTTTCCAGTTCCACTTAGAACTAAAGCCCAGCAGACTGGGTGCTGGGAAGATGCCTGGCATGGGACAAACCCAATGCTGAGGCAGTCAACATGGGGCCCTTATGCCACTTGGAAGGATTTTCACAGTGGTGGGTCCCTGGCTTCTTGCATGGTCCACCCTTCCCATGCCCTCTGTCCTTCCACCTGAATGACCCCCGTGGAGCCCCTCACTGGACAAGGCAATCGCACTATTGTTAGTGCTCATACAAGGTTGGATAGATGGATGAGTTAAATAGCTATTCCTCCTTTAGCTGCCATGGCGGGGAACGCTGCATCTGCAGAGCTTATAGTTCAAGTTAGGAGTCATTGAATGCTATGTTGGTGGTGGGTTCTCCTTTCCTAGCATGCACAGAGCATTTCTAATGTGGGTAGTACAAGACAGCAGACTGTGGCCTACTATTATTGTCCTGGCCCTTGTTAGTGATGAAATATTAACCTCAAATACCTTGATTTTTGTTCTGCAGTTCCTTCCACTCCCATCTCTGCTAGGCTCTGACTCCTGATCATAAACAAAATTCTTCCCAGTTACCAAATTCAGCTGCATCTCCTCTTCTCCCCAGAGGCTCACCAGTGCCTACATGTTGGCTTCAGGCCAGCTGGCAACATTCCTAAGAAATTGAAATTGAAGCATAGTCATAACCAAAAAAGCAGCTAAATAACTGGAAAAATAACACACACATGAGCTCTATTTGTCCAGGTAAGTGTCTTCTGGCCAACTTGATCTTTCTGCAGTGGACTTCAGAGAGTAGACTGGACAGGCGACCTAAGTAGTGACTGGTGCATGATATGTACCAATGTGACTGTTGCATCGGGGATGTCTATCCATTCTGGTACAGCACTAGTGGAGATTGGCACAGAGGTTAGACGTGCTCAAAGCAAGTCTACTCAAAAGAGTGGTGTGGTTGCTTGTTTGACAATGGCAGCATTTTGGTGTATGTATGGTCCTATGGTGTGTTGTAGAAGAGCTGGGGATGGGAGTCCAAATAGTGGTTAGAATAGATTGTGGGCAAACTATGGCTTGTGGGCCACATCCGGCCCACGGGACCATCCTGCCTGGCCCCTGAGCTCCCGGCCAGGGAGCCTAGTCTCCGGCCTCTCTCCTGCAGCCATGCTGCCACACTCTGGCCCGCTGTTCCCACTGGGCAGGGTGGGGAGCGCCGCTGGCTCTGGCCGGGTGTCGCGGCTGTGAGCTCCTGCTGCTGGTAAGGGGGCGGGGAGCAGGGATGTTGGTTAAGGGAGTGGGGGGCCCTGGAGGGCAGTCAGGAAGGATGGGGCAGAGGTTCTGGGGGAGCAGTCAAGGGATGAGGAACAGGGAGGGTTGGGAGTGGGAGTCCTGGGGGGCCTGTCAGGGCCGGGGATGTGGATAAGAGTTGGGAGGGGAGTCAGGGGACAGAGAGCAGGAGGGGGTGGATAAGGGGGTGGTATCCCGGGGGGCAGTTAGGGGCAGGGCGTCCCAGGAGGGGGTGGTCAGGGGACGAGGAGCAGAAGGCAGTTGGATAGGGGGTTGGAGTTCTGAGGGGACTGTCGGGGGTGGGGGTGTGGATAGGGGTCAGGGCAGTCAGGGGATGGGGAGCAGGGGGGTTGGATAGGGGGTGGGGGTCCTGGGAGGGGGCGGTCAGGGGAAAAGGAATGGGGGGCTGGATAGGGGTCGGGGATCGGGAGGGCAATCAGGGGACAAGGAGCGGGGGTTGGATGGGTTGAGAGTTCTGAGGGGGGCAGTCAGGGGGCGGGAAGTGGGAGAGGCGGATAGGGGGCAGGGGCCAGGCTGGGCTGGGAGTTTTGAGGGGGGCAATCAGGGGGTGGGAAGTGGGAGGGGGCAAAAGGGGGCGGGGGCCAGGCTGTTTGGGGAGGCACTGCCTTCCCTACCCGGCCCTCCATACAGTTGCGCAACCCCGATGTGGCCCTCAGCCCAAAAGTTTGCCCACCCCGGGTTAGAATGTCAAATTTTTGTAGTGCAGACAAAGTCTGGATTCTGGGACAGCCTAAGTAATCAGCTCGACATTTAGCCTCTGTGATGAACTAAGGAGTTAGCCTGTTTAGAAAGAGGGCTAGACTAGGTTCAGCTCTATGAAGGTAGGGAAAGACCCAGCCTTTTAAGAGAGGGAAGGCAACAACAAAGTTGGTCTCTCTTGCCAGTCCATTTAGCCAGTACAGTCTACACAGAGCTGTTGCATGTTTTGGGATGGGGGGTGATTCTGAAGTTTCTTTAAGGGCGTGTGAAGAATATGGGAACGTGGGTAATATTTCTATAATTCCAATATGCATCTCAGTTTCCCTCTGTGCTTGGTATTGCTCTGCTCTGAGTGTAAAGAGCAGGAGCCATGTGGTGTTTTGTCACATAGCTGTGGGTGATATGAATGGGTAGTTAAGGACTGAGTGGGACCAACCCCCAAGGACTGAACAGTTGACACTTATGAATTCAGGAGTCCCCAGCTTGATGTAAACTCAGCAGGGTTTTGGAGCATGAAGATCTGGGCTCAGAGAGAGACAGGGCTCTCCTGGAACTAAGACAGAGCAACAGAGAAAGTAGACCAAGATGGTTCCTACAGCTGCATAGTGCAAGGGAGTCCTGGTGTTGGCCAGTACGGACTATATATTAATCTTTGCTTCACTATAGTATCCTAAAGACTTCCCAATGATGGGTTCCAGTTGTCTAATGAACCCTACTCTGCTTTAAAAGACTGCACAGTGTTGCTGCAACTATTTTCTGAGCGGCATTGATCCCTGAGAAGGGAAACACACTATGAACAAAAATCTAGGTCGATTGGACTTGCTGGGCAGAATTCATGGGGAGAAACAGGAGTACTGGACCCAGAAGCTCAGACTTGGAGGCACTGAGGCCACATGACCAACCGTTGTGGAAGAATGGTAACCCTTGGAGATGTGGCACACTGAAGGGGTATCTCCCAAGGACTGTTTAAAAGCCAGGGCATAACATAGATCCGGTGGATCCATAATACCATGCCATGGTACATAGCAGATAAATATAAGTTTCTATTTAAAACCAGTAGTATTGGGATTAGACTGAGAAAAGGCCAGTTCTAAAAAGACAGGAAATAACTAGATGGTTACACAAGGGAATTTCCAGCTGCTGGTAATCATACAATTCCCATATTTACAACGAGAATCCACTGAGCAAGGAAGAGGAACAGTAATTTGCATGAGTGTGAAAGATAATGGGTCTCTTCCTAATCAGACCAGGTGGAAAAGAAGCAACAGAGAGAATATATATCAAGCAGAGAAAGGCAGCTTGGTGTATTCTAAAATGCCCTGTGAAAAGGGCTACACAAGAGAAGCCAGTAAATCTCAGCTTGTTTTCTCAGGTAGGAAGGGACGTGCAAGGGACAAATGTGTAAAAGCATTTAGGAGGAGTTGCCTGCTTGGGAGAGCTAGGCTAAGAGCATATAAGTGACACAGTGAGAAGGGTGTTGGCCACATCTGCTAGGCAGCAAAGAGTTTGGTCTTTTCTGTTTGCAGATTCCTACCTGAAAGGAGCAGCCCAGTAAATAAGAATAATAAAAGTCAATAATTCATAAAGTGCCTTTCACCCAAGGATTTCAAAGCAATTTAGAACCATGCATTCATTTTCACAACACCCCTGAGAGATATTGTAGGTAGAGTAATTATTATACCACATATTTTACAAATGGGGAAACTGAGGCACAGTTGCTCGGGGCAGAGTTAGGAACAAAACTCACGAGTCCTTACTTTGTTTTACCAACTCTAACCAGTAGATCACCCTTCCTCTTCTCCTAGCCTGTCACGTGTATCATAGGGTGTGTCCGCGTCTTATCACATTATGGAAAAATTGAATCTCCCTCCTGTAACTTTCTTCTGTCCTTAACTATTCTGTGGACAAATCTAAGTTGTCGTAATAATTATTTACAATTTTTATTTGCGATATGTGTGTTTCTTTATATGTACCTCTTCTTGGATCCCTCACCTTTAAAATCCCTCACTAATAAATGTCACTATTATTCAAAGTGATATTAGCTGGGTTTGATATGTGGATCTATTTAAAATCTTTGGCCTTAACCTGTCTCTACCTGTCTGTACTCCACAGCAAGACAGGATGGATTTGGGGCAGTCGGAATGATGGCCATTCTGTACTAGGACTAATTTTAACAAAACTTCCAATTGTCGGGGTTCTTTTGTTGTTGTTCCTTAGTTTAATAAGGTTCCTTTTTGGATTCCCTTTGGTCCCCTCTGCACTACAGCCAAGATTGTGCAGTCACATTACTGAAGCATTGCTGGAAGGGTTTTAGGCTCTAGCATGGTTTTCTTTCCTTGTGGAGACAGGCATATTTGCCTTCTAGGAATCAGTGTGGCCCTGCTCACTTTTGGAGTTACACCAGGCTGTTTTCCAGTCCCCTGATGAGGCGGGGATTGCATGCGTTTTGTGCGGCCGTGCCCACATTGCAAGCAGAATTACCATTGCCATTGGTCTGCATCCTGGAGGCTAATCAGGTACCTCGTTCTACTAACTAAGGGCCTGATCCATTGAAGGTAGTGGAAGGAATCAAACCCTAGAGACTTGACCTTTCAAAGTGACTTTTTTTAAAACTTTGTCTTATACTTTGTATTATAATACACACTTTCAAAAAGTAAAAATCAATTTTTTAAATGTTGTCAAAATGTAACATTCCAGTTGATCCCAAATAAATTTGGGAGGTGCGGGTGGATTTTGTTCCAAATTGGAACAAAACCAAATGTCAGAATCTCAAAATCCTCAGTGAAATGGAATTTCCATTCTCTACCGCATCTCTAGCTGCTTACATGAGCGTAACGGCCATGAAGTCCATAACAAAAGTCTACAGGTATGTATGTGACTCATATGTTACTAATGTCCTTTCCCCTACTCCTAATTAATCCATTTTCATAACTTTGGTTATTATAGCACAGCACTAAACTGGTTAGCCGGAGTAACTTAATGCACATGGCTGATTTTAGAAAGTACAATAGACTTAATGCAAAAATCTTCCTTTCCTTTCCCGTCCTTTCCTTTCCTTTGGCATAACAACCCAAAGTGTTACAGAAGTAAAAAAAAAATAAAAAAAAAATCGGAGATGTATCTGTGCTCAGACTGGATAAGATTCTCTATTTTACAGAAAGTATCCCTTGAGAGATACACATCTCAATTACAACTCATGTTCTACTAAGATTGCCTGCAGATAGGAGCCATCACACTTACAGAATTACTTGATCCTTGGCAGACTGGAGGTATTGGTGGTGTACTAAAAATAAAATAAAATAAAAATAAAAATAATTTTATTTTTCCAATGTTTGTTTTTTCTTTTACCTGTAGGCAATATGGATGACATATACCTACTCTAGCTCCTCTAGTTTTGTGCGCATCAGGTCCCTGATAATATAATTGCATTGTAATTCTAAGTAAAACAGTGTCAGAGTGGTTTTTAATTTTTTTAACTGGCAAAATAATATTTCTTTGCTTTGTTTTTGTAGTATCTGTATCTTCTGCATAGTGTTATGGTATGTATCCCAACTACTACTCTTGGTTATTAAGAAGGAAAGAACCAAATCACAGATGAGAAAAGAAGTTATTAGATATTCTGGTGCTAAACCTTCATTGCTTTTTGCTTATCTTTCATTTCCAAATGGTGCAAAATTCTTTATAGCTCACAGCTGGCTGTTTCTATAAGAACTGAACAGTTGTTGTGTTCCAGTGCAGAGGTGGCTGCATTCAGGATGGGTGCTCAATAAGACCGAAAGTCCAGCTGCTTATATCGGTACCCAAATATGAATGTAGAAGCCCGACGTTAGGCTGTAACTTTTGGAAACCTTGTCCATTATCTGTCTGTCTATCCATCCATCAGTCCACACACACACACAATTTCAACAGCTAAAATGTCAGCATTGACAACTCCAAATTTTTAAAAAGCCCAACAAAATCATTGGCTTAAAATTCTGGATAGTTTTCTAAAGGTTCTTTGTATTTTTCCATTCCTTTCTGAGTCTTTAGGGTGGACTCAGGTCATGGTTTCAAGCTTTTCTCCATGACCATGAGGGCTAGAAACTTATTATATATAGTAGATATATATAAAAGAAAGCTGACAGTCTTATGGAGTCGCAGGATTCCAGGAGTGAGGCTTTAAGGAAAACACCTAATATCACAAGGCTCATGATAAAATTGTGAGAGATGGTCCCACTGAATGGCTTGAGGGATCTGTCTTAAACCTTCAGAAGCCAGAAAATTCAGCATTAAAGGGATACCATCAACTTGAAATCTAGTTATTTTTTAAAAAATAAGTTAAAAGTTATTAGCGATGTATCTGTGCTCAGACTGGATAAGATTCTTTATGTTATGGAAAATATCCCTTGAGAGATACACAGCTCAGTTACATCTCATGTTCTACTAAAACTATGATTTGTTTGTTTATTTGTATTGCAGGAGTCCTGGAGCAACATCCAGTTGTGCTAGACACTGTGCAATACAGAACAAAAGGACAGCCCTTGGAGTTCACCTGCCAGCTTTTGTGGCTTTACCTTCTCATTTTCCAGTTTTTACCAACCTTTCTCTCTCTGTCCCCTGTTGCTGTGTGAAAGAGCTGCACATACTGAAGGTGAACTGATGACCGACTATACAGGGAAACAATGAAGCTGACTTCACCCACGTCCAGTCAGGAGCACAAAATAAGCAAGCTCAAAAATAGACAAAAGATAATCTATTTTTGAACCTCTGTCAGATACAGTGATCTTAGGTGTTACTTGTAGAAACAGGAAGTGTAAAAAAAAAAGGAGACAGATATGTGATTTTTAATTTGACAGTGTCGCTTTAGGGTTGAAACACAGCTAACTTGTGGGCCCAGTTCAGGCCATGTGAAAGTGTTAGCTGCTGTGTTTGCTCTCCATTAATTTCAGCCCATCAGTGCCAAAGCTGAATTTGGTCCTTTGTGCCTAGCTATTGCAGGTTTTAATATGTGAGATCTTTCAGTGATGTTCTTCTTGCAACAGGTCTGTATCTGCTCTAGAACAAAGAGGGTGAGCCCATGAGAGCATTGCAGCTTGCGGCTTTGACTGTTCTGGGTTCAACGTGATACAAGGCCAAGTCTAGCATTTTTCTCCACATTTCTCACTATCGTGTGATCACCAGTGGTAGCAAAACGGGGAGCGCTGGTGCAGAGCCGCTACTAGCAGTGGTTGAAGCCAGGGGTTGGTACCACCATGTTGCGCGACGGACACTTGACAAAATTACCGTACTTTGTGATGGACATTGCGGGGGGGAGGTGGTTATGTTATTCATTACCATGGACTCAAAATGTTTACCACAGACACTTGTATCCATGTATGGACACGTTGCTGACCCCTGGTGGAAGCTGAGATTTTCAAAAGAGCCTAGGGTAGTTAGACATCCAACTCTCATTTGAAAATCCCAGCCTAAAATACCAACGATCTGTGTCCTACCTCTGCTACCGCCAGTGCTAAAGCAACTGTGGGAAATATGAAGAGAAATGCTAGTATGGATGAGGCCTTAAAGTTGCTCAGGGACCTTTTAAAGTATGCTATATATCTGGTGTGTTGGAAGGATTTTTTTGGCACCGTTGAGGTGTACTGAAGAAATCTGTGCTGAGGGACTTTTAAAAAAAAGGTGCTTTTGACCCAGCAGACCATAATGAGCCTTTTGGCTATATTTAGGGGGCCAACAAGTACTTGGGGACTCCTAAATCCGCATAATATTCAACTACCCCATGAAAGTTCTGAATGAACTACTAAATTTACATTGTTGGGAAACCCCTGCCATGGCCCCTCTATGTTTGCTCTTGCCTGCGTGGATGTGACCAAAGCTACAACCATGTTACGCCAGTATAAACACATTCCCAGTTCTGTTTGCAAGCTGGATAGTCCTCTGCGTCGGCAGAAGAGGAGTATGCTCAGAAGCAAGTCTTTCATTCTCTGTCGAGTCCATACGTGAACAGTTTTCCCTCAATGCCTTCCAGGCCCATGTTGGAAAGGGTTGAAGGACAGAAGCGATATTAGAGTCTGTTTTTTAATTTGTGTTCAATTGTTATTCGTAATAGGCACCCAGAAGTGACTTCAAGAGTGATACTTCAGCAGCAATGGGTCCTTTCTTCATTGAACCTCCATTTTCTCTGGCTGTTTTTACAAAGCAGATAGGAGGTTACAGCAGGTCAAGTATAACATTTGCCTACACTATTTTTTTCCCACTAGTGTGTACTGCACCTGCCCCACTGCAAGAAGAATCGTAGAGCAGAACTGGAATAGTCATCCAAGAGGCAGAATGCCTCTGAGTGTTGCTAAAACTAAATGAATCACACTCAAAGAAGTCAAAAGCATGCAAGATAATCCAGGATACATTAACATAACATTATCTTAACCTTGTAGATAAGATTATCTGATATGTGAAAATGGTCATCTTTTATATTGATTCTGCAGTACCATACAGCCGTTCTTAGGAAAATGAATGGGTCATTTAATGTTCATTACTTGATGTTCTCTATAGTCTTTGTTTGAGCAGAAAAGATGTGTTAGCAAATGAGTTAGCAGCTGTGCTGCAGTTTACTTATATTATTAACGTGTAAGTCCTTCTTGTGCAATAAATAAATGGTATGTCCCTCAAAGCAACATCTATGCTGATAGACAGCAGCAAGTGCTTATTATTCCACAAACATTTACATTTCAGATATTCAGATATGCCCGGGTAATTCATTTGGTAGATGGGAAAGGAGAATTATCTGAATTATTGATCTATTTGAAAAGCGCTATATGAGAGTTCTTTTCAGTATTGTAGCATTGTTGTTCCCAGAATACAGAGATACAAGGTGGGTGAAGTAATATCTTTTACTGGACCACATTCAGTTGATGAAAGAGACAAGCTTTCAAATGTACATAGACCTGTTCTTCAGGTCTGGGAAAGGTCTATGTACACTACAAGTTTTGGTCGACACGTTACATCAGCATAATACTTAGTATATTGCTTGTGCGTGTGCATATTTGGCTCCGTGTATCGATGGTGCGTGCACTCACCAGGAGTGCTTATACTGATGCGCAGCGCAGTGCACCATGGGTAGGCCATCCACCACCGTCCAGCGCATTCTTTTGGGAAGTTTTGGCAATGCGTGCTGGGGCAGAAGCAAGTTATGCAGATGTGACTGGGGTGCAAGGGGTCAACTTCCCAGTGTGCAACTGTCTCCATCCCCTAATTTTTTGCATCTTTTTCAAAATCCCACAAAACCCGCACGGTCTTCCTCTCTATCCGCCATTTCTGACGCAAGCATGGAGCCTGTACAGCTCTGCACTATTGTCATGAGCATTGCAAGCACAGGATGCACGATCCTCCGGTATTTGTAGATCCTCAAGACGGACTGAATCAGTGGGGAACATGATGATTTCTTGGAGGACAGATTGCTGTGGGACAGAGAGAGAACCAATTTAAGGTTGTTGATGGCATTCATGGAGCAGCTGCAGTTGGAGAAGCGCTGTTTCTGGGCCCGAGAAACAAGCACTGACTGGTGGGATTGCATCATCATGCAGGCTTGGGACAATGAGCAGCGGCTGCAGAACTTTCCGTTGCACAAGGCCGCGTTCCTGGATCGGGGTGCTGAGCTCGCCCCAGCCCTCTAGTGCAGAGACACCAAACTGAGAGCTGCACTGACAGTGGAGAAGCAAGTGGCGATCACACTGTGGACACTTGCAAAGTCAGATGGCTACCGGTCAATGGGCAATCACTTTGGAGTTGGAAAATCCACTGTGGGGGTCATTGTCATACAAGTGTGCCGGACCATTAATCACTTCTGCTGTGCAGGACTGTGACTTTTGGCAATGTGCAGGACATAGTGGATGGATTTGCAGCATCGGGGTTCCCAAACTGCAGTGGAGCAATAGATGGCACGCATATCCTACTTTGGCACCAGACCGCATTGCCACAGAATACATCAACAGAAAGAGCTATTTTTCTATGGTCATGCAAGCATTAGGATCTCCAGGGACTCTTCACCAACATCAGTGTGAGGTGGTCAGGGAAAGTGCAGGATGTTCACATCTTTAAGAACACAGGACTGTTCAGAAAGCTACAGACAGGGACTTTATTTCCTGACTGGCAGGTTACCACTGGGAATGTTGACATGCCAATGAGTTTCAGAGTGGTAGCCGTGTTAGTCTGTATCAGCAAAAACAACTAGGAGTCCTTGTGGCACCTTAGAGACTAACAAATTTATTTGGGCATAAGCTTTTGTGGTCTAAAACCCACTTCATCAGATGCATGGAGTGGAAAATACAATAGGCAGGTATAAATACACAGCACATGAAAAGATGGGAGTTGCCTTACCAAGTGGGGGGGTCAATGCTAACGAGCCAATTAAGGTGGAAATGGCCTATTCGCAACAGTTGACAAGAAGGGGTGAATACCCAGGGAGAAAAAAAATCATTTTTGTAGTGCTAATGCGGCCAATGTAATCAAGGTAGCCCATTTCAAACAGTTGACAAGAAGGTGTGAGTATCAGCAAGGGGAAATTAGTTTTTGTAGTGACCCATCCACTCCCAGTCTTTATTCAGGCCTAATTTGATGGTTGTCCAGTTTGCAAATTAATTTCAGTTCTGCAATTTCTCGTTGGAGTCTATTTTTGAAGTTTTTTTGTTGAAGAATTGCCACTTTTAAGTCTGTTACTGAGTGTCCAGGGAGATTGAAATGTTATACTGGTTTTTGAATGTTATAATTCTTGATGTCTGATTTGTGTCCATTTATTCTTTTGCACAGAGACTGTCCAGTTTGGCCAATGTACATGGCAGAGTGGCATTGCTGGGACATGATGGCATATTCTGAGGGACCCAGCCGACCCATTGCTCCTCAAGCTGTATGCTGGTCAACTCAACAGCATCAAGGAGAGATTCAGCAACTGGCTCAGCAGGTGGAGAATAACAGTTGAATGTGCTTTTGGAGATTGAAGGGATACTGGTGTTGTTTATGTAACACCGGCAGACCCCGGTCGTTGGTGGGCGAGGTCGAACCTGGGACCTCTGGAGCTTAGTGCATGAGCTAAAAGCCATCTGCCTGTTAGCTGACGCTGTAGAGCAAACTCATTAATCTCTCTCTAAGTGGTCTCAGTGCCGCTAGATGGGACAGAACACCACTCCCAGGAGGTGTGTGGGTTACATTTACTCACAAGTCATGCATACTGCATAATGTCTGAGAAGCAAAGGCGAAAAAGTTTCCGCTGGGTGGAGGCAGAGGTGGAACAGCTGTCTGCTGAGTTTGAACAGCCAGACACAAGGGCTATTAAAAGAGCTCAACACGGGGCTATATGGCTCAGGGAGGCTTTGAAAGAGCACTTTCATGGTAAGCCTCAGTAATGCACTGTGGTGTACTGTGCTCTACCTGGCCCTGCTGCTTTGGGGCCAGTTAGGAACTGTGTGGTGCTTGGGGTACATGTATGGATGTAACACTGTTAATGTACCTGTGGATTTTGTTTGACACTGATCCTATGGGTTGCGTCACATCATTCAGTAACAAGTAATGGGTTGCTGCCCAAACTGCTAGGCACTTTGCAACCTAGATGGTGAACTAATAAAGATGAACTATGTTGCAAATAATAGAATTTTATTCTGTAACAACATCAGTGAAAAGAAAAACCAGTGCAATTTTAAAGCCAATACAGCAAAACCTCAAATTAATTGAACAGAACTTACGAATTTATGAATGGGAAAGAGCATTCATGTCCAACCGGGGCTTTCACAGGCAGGGGCGGCTCTAGACACCAGCGCGCCAAGCAGGCGCTTGGGGCGGCCGTTTCCCGGGGGGGCGGCATTTGGCTCCGGTAGAGCTCCCGCCAGCATGCCTGCGGCAGGTGCACCGGAGCCCGGGACGAGCGGACCTGCCGCAGGCATGACTGCGGCGGGTCCCGACTTCCCGCGGCTCCGGTTGAGCTCCCGCAGGCATGACTGCGGCAGGTCCGCTTCTCCCGGGCTCCGGTGGACCTGCCGCAGGCATGCCGGCAGGAGCTCAACCGGAGCCGCGGGAAGAGGGGACCCGCCGCGGGACCGGGGAAGGGCGGCGCAGCGCTCTGCGCTGCTTGGGGCAGCCCGATTTCTAGAGCCGCCCCTGTTCACAGGGCAGTGTATGTGGAGATCTGGTTGTCTTTAATATTCTCTGGGATGGAGTGGTAGGAGTAGTGCAGCGGCCCCTGGAACCATGTGGAATGTTGAGGGACATGCTACAACAAAGTTCTCCATGGACTGCGGAGGGAGGCAAGCCTGGAACTGTTGAACTTGTAGGTCCACAAGAGTCTGTAGCATTAGTGTTTGGTGCTGTAGAAACCCCATTTTGTCCTGGTGCATCTCCCGCTCCTTTTCCAGATGAGACTCCTGGGCCTTTCTCCTCTCCATTCTTTCCTTCACCACGCTGTCTGCCAAGTTCACCCTCCAGGCCCTTAGATGTCAACGTTTCTATGGCTGGTCTGTAGCTGTGCTTTCACAGTCTCTTCTCTCCACAGGCCCAGGGGAGCCAATCATGGGCGCCGACTTATATGGGCTCCTGGGGCTTTAGCCCCTGGAATATTCACAGACAGGGGCTCTGCTCCAGCAATATTTGGAGCTAGGTTTCTCCCCTGCTGTGCGCTGCCGGCAGCCCAGAGCCTTTTAAATCCCAGCCGCGGCAGGGAATCAGAGGGCTCTGGGCTGCCTGCCGCGGCGGGGAGCCCAGAGCCCTCTGATTCCCAGCTGCGACTGGGATTTAAAAGGCTCTGGGTTCCCCGCGGTTGCAGGCAGCCCAGAGCCCTTTAAATCCCAGCCGCGGCTGAGATTTAAACGGCACTGGGCTGCCCGCCGCAGCAGACAGCCCAGAGCCCTCTGATTCCCGGCGCGGCTGGGATTTAAAGGGCTCTGGGCTCCCGCAGCGGGAAGGAAGCCCAGAGCCCTCTGATTCCCGGCTGCGGCTGGGATTTAAAAGGCTCTGGGCTCCCCGCGTTTGCAGGCAGCCCAGAGCCCTTTAAATCCCGGCCGCGGCTGAGATTTAAAAGGCTCTGGGCTGCCCGCCGCGGCGGGGCGCCCAGAGCCCTCTGATTCCCGGCGGCTGGGATTTAAAGGCTCTGGGCTCCCGCGGTTGCAGGCAGCCCAGAGCCTTTTAAATCCCAGCCGCGGCTGGGAATCAGAGGGCTCTGGGCTGCCGGCTGCGGCGGGGAGCCCAGAGCCCTCTGATTCCCGGCCGTGGGTGGGATTTAAAAGGCTCTGCGCTCCCCCCGGTTGCAGGAAGCCCAGAGCCCTTTAAATCCCTGCCGCGGCTGAGTTTTTAAGGGCTGCGGGCTCCCCGCGGTTGCAGGCAGCCCTGATCCCTTTTAATCCCAGCCGAGGCAGATATTTAAAGGGCTCTGGGCTCCCCGCAGCAGAGGGCAGCGCAGAGACCTCTGAATCCCGGCGCGGCTGGGATTTAAAGGCTCTGTGCTCCCGGCCTCTGCGGGCTGCCCAGAGCTCTCTGATTCCCTGCCCCGGCTGTGATTTCAAAGGCTCTTGGATCCCCGCGGTTGCAGGCAGCCCAGAGTCCTCTGACTCCCAGCCAGGGCTGGGATTTAAAGGGCTCTGGGATCCCTGCGGCTGCCAGCAGCCCAGAGCCCGTGGAATCCCAGCCTCTGTCCGCTGATTGCCCCCTCCCCAGACCCCTGCCCCAACTGCCCCCCAGAACCTCCACCCCCTATCTAAGCCCCACTGGTCCTTGTTCCCCGATTACCCCCTCCCGAGACCCCTGCCCCTAACTGCCCCTTGGGACCTCAGCCCCTATCTAAGCCTCCCTTCTCCTTGTCCCCAACTGCCCCCTCATGAGACCCCACCCAACTTCCCCCCCAGGACCGCACCCCTACCTGTCCCTGATAAACCTCTTAGACTCCCATGCCTATCCAATTGCTGCCTGACCCCTGACAGCCCCTTCGAACCTCTGCCCCCTCCAGCCCCCTGCTCCTTGTCCCTTGACTGCCCCCGGAACTCCCTACCTCTTCTCCAACCCCAAACCGCTTACTGTGCCACTCAGACCAGCGTATCTGGCTCCATGCAGCTCCAGACAGTTGCTGCCATGCTCCCCCATGGAGCCCACAGCCCTCTCCCACCCCCAGCACCTGCCTTCCAGATTTGAACACCTCAAAATTCAGGAGTGCTCAAGCTCGGTTTGGGCAATTTTACTTCATTTCTCCCAAATCAGTTTCCCCTGCAAGGTGCCAACTGAAGGTGTTGGAGAACAGAGAGATCAGGTGGCCTCCTAATGCCTGGAAAAGAGACAAAGGCCGGAGGAGGGAGTGTCAGTGCCTGTGCGGACTTCTGGGAAGTGCACGGTGTGGAAGGGAATGCTGTGATGCTTTGGAACATCTCCATACAAAGCCAGTCAGGACTCTGGGGGAGCCTCCTCTCTCGGAGCATACTGTCTCCAGGGCAAGAAGCTTACACCTTCCTGGGTCTGACCTCGGAGCATTCAGCATGCCCTTCCACGTCATGCACTTTCCAAAGTGAGTCTGCCCAGGCTGGTCCTGGGGCAACCAGAGGTCGCTGCACCCCAACTCTGCAGTCAGATGTGACTCTCAGCCAGACAGTAAAACAGAAGGTTTATTAGATGACGGGAACACAGAGCTTGTTGGTACAGAAAACAGAACACCTCTGTCAGGTCCATCTTGGGGGGTGGGGAGCCCAGAACCACGTTCTGGGTCTCTCCCAATTTCCTCAGCCAGCTCCAAACTGACACTCCCTCCTCTGGCCTCTGTGTCTCTTCTGGACAAGGAGGCCACCTGATCTCTTTGTCCCCACCACCTTCAGTTGGCATCTTGCAGGGGAAACTGAGGCACCCACACAGTATTCAGAGAAAATATTAAGAACATTCCCACTTCATCACAACAGATGCAACAAAATATAATACTGTATATTGAAGTAGGCAAGTGCTGCTTCTGACTTTCCACTTTTAATTGACCCTTGTAATCTTGTGGCACTGATTGTAGCTTCATTTTATATCGGCTTACAGGGCGGGAGCGGGGGGGGCACAACCATTTTGGGCCCCACCAAAAATTATACAAACCTGCCGCCTATGGAGCCAATGTCTACTCCAAGCCACAGTGCATCTGAAGTTTGTAGGCAGCTGGGCAGCTGCAGACAACAATGGAGAGCTGCAAGGTGTGCTCGCCAAGCGGAACAATCAGGAAAAGGCATTTCAAAAGTTAGAGGAGCTTTAAAGAGGAGGGAGGGGGCATTCTTGTCTGTGTGCCCCCTGGGCAGTGGAGTTCACAGCTGTGACCAGAACAATCAATGTCAGGCATTGTGGGAAAGCTGCTGGAGGACTGTTACAGTCAGGATAGGTAACGCAGTGTCTACACTTGTGCAGCATTGATCTCAGGACATGACCAAGGCTCAGTGCTGCTCAGGGAGGTGGTGTTACTATGTCGGTGTAATGGGGTGCTTCAGTTGGTGTGATAAATTTTAGTGTAGACGCATGCACAAGGTGGCTTTCATTGACCTAACGTTGTAGTGTAGACCAGGTGTCAGAGTGTCACAGCTAATTACAAAGGTGGAACAGAAAAGGAGTTAGCTAACATATGTTGCAAGAGACCATTGAAGGTTAAGTGACCCGGTAAGAATATAGGAACAGCTGTACTTGGTCAGACCAATGGCTAAGGCTACATTTTAGTCATGGGTATTTTTAGTAAAAGTCAAGGACAGGTCACGGGCAGTAAACAAAAATTCACGGCCTGTGACCTGTCCAGGACTTTTACTATATACCCCTGACTAAAACTTGGGGGGGAGGGCTGAAGGAGGGTGTCCAAGGTGCTGGAGGGGAAGGGGAGATGTGGGCGGTAGCATGTGGCCCGGAACCCCCACTGGTGATGGGGGGAGGGGTGCAGGCAGTGGCCCATGGCCCGGGACCCCTGCTGGTGCTGCGGGGGATGACAGGGGGTCGGTTGGAGGGGCCAGCTGGCTCCCTACCTGGCTCCACGTCTCCTCTCCCAGTAGCAGCAGCAGAGTTTGGGTGTGGGAGGGGGCAGGGGGTTGGGGCACAGGATAGGGTGAGGCGGGCTGTGGGTGGTGTTTACCTGGGGGGCTCCCTGGAAGTGACGACTTCCCCCTCGCTCAGCTGCTAGGTGGAGGCCTGGCCACCTCCACCTGCAGGCACCGCCCCCGTAGCTCCCATTGGTTGCAGTTCCTGGCCAATGGGAGCTGCGAAGCCAGCGCTCTGGGTGGAGGCAGCACACAGAGCTGCCTGGCCACGCCTCTGCCTAGCAGCTCAACGAGGGGATGTCACTGCTTCCGGGGAGCCACACCCAAACTCTGCTGCTGCTGCTGGGGGGGGGAGGGGAGGGTGCGACGCGGTGTGGTGGCCTGAGACTGCTTCAGGAGTGGCCGGTGCATCTGGTGCAGGGGCTGTCTGAGTTGCCCCTGAGCCAGGCGCACTGGCCACTGCAGAAGTCACAGAGGTCACAAAAAGTCACAGAATCTGTGACCTCCATGACAAACCCGCAGCCTTACCAATGGTCCATCTAGACCAGTATCCTGTGTTACGACAGAGGCCAATGCCAGGTGCCCCAGAGGAAATGAACAGAACAGGCAATCATCAAGTGATCCATCCCCTGTTGTCCACTCCCAGCTTCTGGAAGTCAGAGGCTAGGGATACCCAAATCATGGGGTTGCATCCCTGCCATCTTGGCTAATAGCCATTGTTAGACCTATCCTCCATGAACTTGTCTAATTCTTTTTTGGACCCCGTTATAATTTTGGCCTTCACAACATCCCCTGGCAATGAGTTCCACAAGTTAACTGTGTTGTGTGAAGAAGTATTTCCTATTGCTTGTTGTAAATCTGCAGCCTATTAATTTCATTGGGTGACCCCTAGTTCTTGTGTAATATGAAGGAGTAAATAACACTTTCTTATTCACTTTCCATGAGTTGTATTGATCATCATAGCAGGGGAGATATGTCTGAGGGTTTTGTAGACATGAGGTTGGTGAGATTGGAGGGTTGTTTGAAGGACAGAAGAAAGGGTTCAGGAAAGATTTATTTCAGGATGTGGTCCCCATCAAGTATGGATTGTAATTTGTAATGATACCCTGTATCAAGCTCATCGTCAGAAGCAAGCTTCTCATAGACCAGGACACATCAAGTCAGAGAGGCAACAGATGCAAAACCTGCAGACATATCTCCACTATGATCAATACCCCCTATCTGCTACTACGATCAATACCCCCTACAACACACCTTTCAAGATCCATGGATCCCAGACAAGCCTATCACAACATGTGGTGTACCTCATCCAGTGCACTAAATGCCTGAATAACAATTATGTGGGTGAAAGCAGACAACTACTATGCTCTCAAACGAACTTGTGCAGAAAAATGATAAAAGACAAAAACAGCATATCACCCATGGGCGACAACGATCATCCCATATCTGACCTCAAAAGAAACCTGCACAACACCTTCAAGAAATGAGCCTGGGAGCATGGGCCGCAGGTCCCGCCCACACTCCACCCTCAGGCCAGGCCCCCTCCTCCAGTTCCCAGTGCTCAGAGACTTAGGGTGGCTGGTGCTGGAACCGTGTGGCCCGGTGCATGAGGGCTGGGGGCACTGTGGCCGTACCGCCCGGAGCACCAGGGCTGGAGGCACTGCCGCCCAGCACTCCGGGGCTGGCTCCCCAATGCACTGGGGCTGGCAATCCCGTGTGCTGGAGCTGGCCACACCGCCCGGAGCACCGGGGCTGGCTGCGCTGCCCAGTGCCCAGGCCTGAGGGTACCGCCGCTCAGTGCACTGGGGCTGGCCGTGCTGCCTGGCCGTGTAGCACACTGGGGCCGGCCACGCTGCCGGCTGGTCAGAGCAACAGAGCTGGGGGTGCTGCTCCCCGGTGCACTGGGGCTGGCTGCACTTCCTGGCTGCCTGGTGCACTGGGGCTGGGGGCACTGCCGCCCAGTGCACTGGGGCTGGGGGTGCTGTGGCCGTGCTGCCCAACTGCCTGGAGCAGTGGGGCTGGGGTCTGGGGCCGCAGTGGGGGTGCTCTGGGCTCCTGTGGGGGAGGGGGCCAGAAGGGGAGAAGGGGATGGACAGGGCCTTGGGTACAAGGGGAGGGGCCGGGGGCTAAGCTCCCCCAATGCCCGGGTCACCGGCCATCCATGCCTGGGAGCTTAAATTCACAAGTTCATCCATTAGATACCAAAAAAGATGGATTTAATAAAGACACAGGATTTATGGGTCACTACAACAATCTGTAACCCACCAGCCCTCCATTGTCCTACTACTTATGTAGAGGTCTTAACTGGCCACTTCACCTTTAATGGCAGTTTGCACCATGTGTTAATTTCTTTTCTGTTCCACCCTTGTATTTAGCTGCGACACTATTCTGAGACCTGAAGAAGAGCTCTCTGTACGTTTGAAAGCTTGTTTCTCTCACCAACAGAAATAGATCCAATAAAAGATATTACCTCGGCCACCTTGTCTCTCTCTATAAGAACTCGGTATTATTACTCTCATAACTGGAAAAGAAAGCTCTCTCCACATTATTCTTATTTTCATTAGAGTCAGGCCCATAGGCTCCGACTTCCCCTGTTCCTGGTGGGTGCTGAATCCTCCCCCACCAGCACCTGGCCCCACCCCTGCACCACCTTTGCCCTGCCCCATTCCACCCCCCTTCCCCAAGTCCTGCCCCGCCTCTTCTCTGTCTCCTCCCCTGAGTGCGCTGCGTCCCCACTCCTCCCCCTCCCTCCCGGAAAGTCAGAAGTGCCGCCAAACAGCTGTTAGGCGACGGGGCAGCAGGAAGTGCTGGGAGGGAGAGGGAGGAGTGGGGACGTGGCATGCTCAGGGGAGGAGAGAAAGAGATGTGCGGGGGGGAGCTTGGCTGCTGGTGGGTGTGGTGCACCCGCTAATTTTTCCCGTGGGTGCTCCAGCCCCGGAGCATGCATGGAGTCAATGCCTCTGGCCAGGCCTAGAGCCCTCAACAGAGATAGTGAAAGTCTCTGTCCCCAGAGTATTTAGAATCTACATAGATAAGACAAAGGAAGGAGTCTCATCACCAGTGGAGAGAGAGTAAGGCCCAGATCCTCAAATATATTTAGCCACCTAAGTCTCATTGAAATCAATGAGAATTAGGCACCTAAATACATTTGAGAATATGGACCTAAGTAACTTATCTAAGGTCACAGAGGAAACCTGTGGACAAGGCAGGGATCAAACCCAGATGTCTTGAGTCACAGCTGGTGCCGTAACCATAAGGCCATCCTTCCTCTCTCCAATGGTTGTGTTTACACTAGTCCTTCTTCTGAAAATGTTCCAAAAATTATAGCAGGACTTGTAGTGTAGAGAGGGCTCTAGGCAGCTGATGGCACTTGAAGCACTGAAACCTGGTCAGAGCTGTTTGGCGGTAAAAGCCCCAGTTACTGAAAACTGCTACACAACGTGGTGGTAAAAATGCCAGGGGCTACCATTGCCTTGTCTACACTATTGCTCTCATCAGTGCTAGGAACAATGGGAAATCTTTCCAGAAACAGCCAAGTGTAGAAAAGATCAGTAGGATTTGTAACTATGTTTCAAACTGCTGTTCAAAGGTATTTGTGTCCACACCTACTTCAATCTATGTTATCAATGTATTAACCAATTACATGTTACGTTGCCCCGAGGGGCAGTCTAGAGTGTGATTTTGGCTAGCACACCTGTTACAGAAATCCCAGTTAGTGATGCTGGAGAGGGAAAGTGTGCCAGGAATAGGGTGACCAGACAGCAAATGTGAAAAACAGGGACGGGGTGGGGGGTAATAGGAGCCTATATAAGAAAAAGACCCAAAAATCGGGACTTTCCCTATAAAATCAGGACATCTGGTCACTCTAGCCAGGAAACCTCAGGCGACAGTTTTGAACACAGCACAGCTGTGAATACTAGCACAGCTCAAGCTGAGGCAGGGCCAGGGTCTTAGAGACTGAGAGCATTGTTCAGTCAGGAGCTGTGCAATGTAGCTCAGGCCTAACCTGCTACACCACCTGCTGTTTCAATGCATGGTCTCTCCCGAGCAGCAGAGATTCCTGGTTGTGCTGAAGGGTTTGATGAGGTGGCGATACTGAGCCAAGCAAAGTCACTTCACTTGCCGATGCTGAGCGTTCAGACTCAGGAGTGAGATTAAAAAACAAAACAAAAATAACCAATCAAACAAAAGGTTTTAAAATCCTGAGCTGTAAAAAAAAGTGAATTGCTTTTTACTATTTTTTTTGGCCTGCCTTTTTATTTGTATGCTTTTAATGGGACACTGCCCACCCCCAAATCATATGGAATCGTCCCAGAATACAATTTCAGTCTCCATTGAATTGGAAGGGCTAGGCAGGGTAAGGACTACAGATCTCACGATGCAGTGTTTGGTCCCTGGAGGGCACATTGGACTTGGCTCTGTGATCCTGTGTCTGGTCAGAAGTGGAAAGCCGGGAGATCCTACAGGGACTGCACTGATAGGCTGCTACAGAGGGGCGCCATTTATGGAGAGCCGGGGGGCATCTCTCCCCCTGAGTTTCGTACCACATTTGGGTGAAGTTTGCAGCAGGAAGGAAGATGCTGCCCCTCCTTACCCTGCTGCCCTGCTTCACTGCTGTCTATAGCCACAGTGCTGCCCCTGCCCCCCATACCATGGAGCCAGCTCTGGCCAAGCTGCTCCGGACCAGGAGCCTGCCTCCTGATTTGCTGCACAGTGTCGGGGGGGTGCTGATGTCAGGGAGTCCCCCTCCCCTGCTGACCTGGAGTAAGGGGGACAGAGATCCTGTCTGTGCTGGTGCCTCTAGCTCAGGCGTGGGTGCTGTGGGCAGCTGCTGCTGTACTGAACAAATGTTCAGGCTCCCGACTGCTAGGCTCCCACACACACAGTTTAACATACACACTCCCCTCAATACACTCTCTCTCTTACACACACTCTCTTGCTGTTATTTTAATTTTTGGATTGGTCTGTGCATTTCCTAATTTTATTTCTCTCTTACGCTTAAATTTAATTCTTTGAGTAGTGAGTTCTAACATGCCTAGTCTGTCCTGGCTGAAGTAATTATCATTATTACCATATTGTGTTTTGTCATTTATTATTTAAAGTGGTATGATCAAATAATAGTATCCTTCAAGAATGTAAATTTAGCTTGAACTCACCTTAGCAGTGCCTGTTTAAAAAAAAAACCAAAAAACAACCCCCTTCCAAACTTTAGTTAAACATATAACTTTAGACATTGTGCAGATGAAAGTCTCTTATTTTCCAATTGTATTTTTAGCTAGGTCTTTAAAATAACTTAAAATTTGTACGAAAATAAATGCAGCTCCAACTCTGATACTAATGTTGGAGTCAAATGTTAGTGACTCACGTACATGATTGTGATTGCAAACATAAATGCCAAAATAATTAGAAAATAAATTCCTTTTCTTAATAAAAGAGAAAAAACCCTTAATCATCTATGTTAGAATTAAGTAAATATGTTTTTAGTGGAGTGAAAAACAGTCGACTAAAATAGAATAATGAATGGCCGTAACACAGAGTGTGTCTGTTGGAGAAAGTTAAACAGATTTTATTTATTTTTAATTATCTGAACTAAAGATAGTGTACAAAGTATCAAACTTGTGTTTCTGATATCTGTCTTAAGGCTCCAAAACTGAGACCTCAAAGCTTGGGAATATCTTGTTGTATTATCTCCTGATTATTCTAAACTTACATATAAACTTAAATATGCCTTTAATTGATGCTTATAGGTATTTTTTTCTTTTTTTTATATAGGAATTAGATACAGTGCGTGCTCATGTCAGCTAATTTCTAAGTTATCATCTGCAAAAAACCCTAGCATTTTCAGATGCCAAAGTAGCCCTGGGAACCATGGTTAAAGTAGCCTAACTGAGCAGTTGTGAGGCCACCTGTTGGCTTGTCACAGTAGGTACTCTATTTATTCTATCACATTGTCATATTTTGCTAAATTCCTATATTCTAAGTAAAGTTGTTCCAGGGTATCTAGTGATTTTCTTAGAGCAATGACTATCATTTGCCCTTATCTGCTAGGCCTGTTGCATGGTTTAGGCCAAAGCTGTCCCTGGAAGCTATCAAGGTACCCTAACGGAAGTATATGGTGCATATCTAGGTGGAGACACTCCCAACTGTGATTCTTCCTATGCAGCTGGATGGATAAAAGAGTCCCACCTATTCAACACCACTGTTGGGACCTCCTCAGGATCTCCATTTTCCTCAAGAACATCAGGCACTTGGGCAAGAGGTGAGCACTTTCCTGCTCCTGGGTGATCTGGAAGGGAAGATAGGGTTACACATATAATCTCCTGTCTCCTTCCAATCCATTCCCTGTGTTACCTCCACTGTTAATGCTCCATGCTCCCCCACTGTCTTCTTTATGTAGATCTTGGGTCTGGGGATGCTACCCATCCTTTATCATCTCTCTGGAGCAGGTGTAAGATGGACACATTCCCAGAATAAAAGACATTCCAGTACTTCTGGGAATGGCATGGGTGTGACGGTGAATAAATGCCAGAGGGGGTGGAGCAGGGTCCCCTATCTGAAACAGGACAAAACCACATCTGTTTTTGTCCCAGTACAGCACAGGGAACAAATCTCTCACAAAGAGGATCATCTGGTTTAATACTTGATGAGTGGCCTCCCTAAGCAGGTGGGCCGGGAATAGACAGAGTCTTGGCTCCTCCCCCTACTTGCTGGCCAGCGTAACTGACCCAATATGGGCAGGGATGGTGGCAGAATGTAGAGCGGGGTGAGTGTTTCCGTTCATTTACAATTTCCAAAAGTTTTTTAAAAAAAACGTTTTGTGTTGGTCCAAAACAGAAAATTTCTGAAATTTTTGGCAAACCAAAAGTACAAAAAATTGTTTTGGATTGAACGAAACATTTAGTTTGGACAGAACTGAAATTTTTTTTACTTCTACTTCAACCCTTTTAAAGTCTTTTTTTGAATTTGTAAAAAAAAAAAAAAAACCAAAGGAAATTTTGAAATGAAAATTAATTTCCTGCCAAAACATCAAAATGGTTCATTGTCAGAATGAACTGTTTTGATTTTTTTCAGAATTATTTTTTTTTCAGGAGAGGAACAATTTAGCAGAATTGGCACAAATTCACAAAACTGTGCAGTGTCACCAAATCTGCATTTTTTTGCTGGAAAAAAGCTTCTGACAAAAACTTTTACCCAATTCTAGTGCATTGGGATTTACTTCTGTTATAGGCTCGAGGGCAAGGGGCAAGCAGGGAAAGAATTCTCTTTCAGAGGAGACTCTCTAAGGTATGATGTCAGTTTGGGATTACTCCTGGGATACTGTCGTTTGTGGTCCCCTCCTTGTTCAGGACAGGGCCTTTAAGTCTTAACCTAGTCCTAAATAAATAACAAGTAGGATTCCATTTTTCTTTCTATTTCCTTTGGGTGTCACAGTTTTGCAGGGAAGGATTCTGAACCCCCCAATTCCTTCTATTGCCTCCCCACAACATCACATATCCCTCCCACTTTTATATGGCTAACCTTCCTGCCTAAGGCGCCGATCCTGTAAGATTTGAGCATACAGATTCCTGTACTCATGCCGACCCCGCTGTGATTTTTCTTGCTGGATTGGGGTCTAAGTAGGTCATGCTCTAGGTTAGATTTAATTTGGGACAAGAGAAACTGTGTTTTAAAAACAATATTTACACCATAAGACCAAGGAGTTTACAACTTTGGGTTTTATATTTCTTTTAAATGTAGCATTTGCAGATGTTTTATAGGCACCCAACTACTTCAGCAAAAAGATAACCTGACAATGTTATTTTGCTGAGTCTTGAACTCTGGCCTGATTGCATTGTTTACATAAGGCCACCTGCAGACTTGATATATTTTGTGTCTTTCTAAGGAGAAATAAAATTGTAAGTAGGGGAGCATTATTCAGGTCTTTTCTGGTTCATGAATGGAGTTCGCTATAACATATGCAGTGGGACATGGGTAGGAGATGAATTAATCCTGACACACTACAGAAAACGAAGTGCCTGGTATTCATTTAACAGTCAATCAAGTATCTTAGAAACCATATGTCTCTTTGTGATTAAGAAACTGAATATTCCATCATGGTAGTACCTACAATGAGTCAGTGATAGGAGACACAGTGTCACGGGCTGTTCATGATCATGTGACCTATTGCAATCATTCAACACTAATGAGGAAAAAAAACCCACCTTACTCCTGGGATGAGCAAGTGTGATGCGAGGATCGCTGAATGTTACATGTAATGTCAATACACTAACACATCTGCAATCCTTATGTTCCTTTAAGCAGACATTGAACACTGTCAGACAAGTTGGGCAGTGTGCAAAGATTCAAAGACAGAAAAGTTTATCACAGTTTTAGGGAAGTCATCCTTTCTCCTGCCAAGATCCCAAGAAAGCTACTTTGTGAAAAATGTGTAAGGCTAGATGTGTAATGACTGTCTCTCAGTGTATCTTCATCAAGAATATGTCACTTCATTGCTTTTGAATAGGCTAAACTGTGAATAGACTCCAAGTGGCTCCTTTACTGTCAAGATGTGTGTAAGAAGTGGTAAGACTCAGAATCAGACAAAAAATACTAAAGCAAATGCATTTTGATAGTATCCATCTTATTTCTAACTGGTTAATACAATCAGTCTACTTCTCTTTGTGTTCACGAGAAGAAAGAAAGGAACATCACGACTTAGAGATGGTCCATAACAAGAATTAATTCAGAATCCTCAACCCTTTTATGATTCAGGTAAAATGGACTATTCCAGATCCAAACTATCCCTGAATTTGTTTGTGGAAAACCAGTTCTTAAATGCTGAAGAAAACCAAAGCTCACCTGTGTTTCCATATTTTATTGATACAGAGATTCCTAGGTTCCAAGGCCTGGGGGTACCATTGTGATCATCTAGTCTGGCCTCTTGTCTAACACAGGCCAGAGAAATTCCCCAATGGAGACTCCATCACCACGTTTGGTGAATTGTTCCAACAGTTAATTACTCTCACTTTAAAAATTTCTTATTTCTGGTCTGAATTAGTCTAGTTTCAACTTCCAGCCATGGGATTGTGTCATACCTTTCTCTGCTAGATTGAAGATCCCATTATTAAATATTTGTTCCGCATGTAGATATGTATAGACTGCTATCAAGTCTCCCCTTAAACTTCTCTTTGGTAAGCTAAATAGATTGAGCTCCTTTAGAGATGAGACAAAGCTGGCATATTTTGCCAGAACTTCCCCAAAACTTTAAAAATCAGATTAAAATGCATTTAAACTAGAACCATCATCCCTGCTTTTTACAAAACCAAAACACATCATCTTTGGCATGTCCTTAGTCTTCAGTAGTTTGTCCCTACAACACTCCCTATCCTGCAACCTTTACCTATAAGTAGCCATATAAAAGTCATCCAAGTCACTCGGACTTGAGTAAACACTGTGGAATCAAGGGTTGCAGAATTAACTGCAAAGAGCTGTTTAGGTGTAAGACATGAACAAAACTAGCTATTTCTGTTGACTAAAGCTCAGTGTAGCCCTGATACACCGCTTGACTCACCTGGAAGATTTGTTTCAGAGTAGCAGCTGTGTTAGTCTGTATCCGCAAAAAGAAGAGGAGTACTTGGGGCACCTTAGAGACTAACACATTTATTTGAGCATTAGCTTTCGTGGGCTACAGCCCACTTCATCGGATTCAAAGATGCTGCCTATGAATCAGGAAGCCATGGGTGTATTATTTATTTATTTGTATTATATTAGCACCTAGATGCCTCAGTCAAGGGATAGGACCCCTTTGTGCTAGGCATTCTGTACAGCATTCCGGACTTGATCTGAACCTTCACCAAACCCTACTGCAAAATTTTATTGTTGAGGTTCAAAAAAAATGTGAGAACTTTTTTTTTATACCACCAGAGAGATCTAGCCAGACTGGAAGCAGGTAGCATAGGAATTCTCTTGGGGCAGGAGCGGAAATATCCTGTTCTCACAAGATTTCCAGCTTTATTTTTCATACCCAGGCGTTTGGATAGAGGTTAGGAAGCAAGTCAGGACTGAAACAAACCTCTCAACCTCTCACAGGTTTATTCATCATTCATTCCTCTCTGAATCTTAGCTGCAGGAATGTGCTGGATAGAGATTGAATCCAGATTTGATTAATTGGTTAAATCCACTCAAGTGTCTGGACATCACTTGGCAGGCACAACATGCAACAGTGCCACCTTGTCTTTCCCCAGAAGATCATTGCTCTCAGATTCCTCAGTCTCTTTCTCCTTAAGTGATTGTTTCTTTAATTCATTATGGCATTTTTCTCTTTATTTTATCCTTTTACAAACATCTTTCTTTAGGGTTAACTTATGCACCCTCATTTCCTTCATTTGTCACCTTTGTCAGGAAATAGGCCTTGATTGTTTCAGTCACACAATCTAAGCAGAGATGAGCGGTAGCCAAACCTCTAATATGGGGCTAATTAATGACTTCTTGATTAGCAGTAGCAAAGTTTCCCTGAAGGAAGGCCTGTCACATTACCAAAACTTGCATGTTAGCCCTTTCAAGAAGTGACAAAGTCTTACCCAAAACCTGTCTCTCCAGCTCTTGTGTTTCCTATCTAACCCATTTCTTCTTCCCCTCTGAACTCTTTTCTCTGTCTTTCAGCAAATGTGAAACAATTTCCTCTTTTCACAGGGGCCTAGTGGCAAGCAGATTAATGAACCCTTAATACAACATGGAACACTGCTGCCAAAAAATGTATGAAATGCATTCAGCAGTCCCCATGGTGCACAGTGTGAGGGACAGTTATAGAAAACGAAAGTTGCAGAGCAGTTCAGTTCAGTTTCCAACAATCAGAGGAGCTTGGATCAGATTTGGTGAACTACAAAAATGAATCCATCTTTTATTAAAATGTGGGTTGGCCTATACCAGGTATCCTTTATGTCTTTATATACAAAACACTATAGAAGTTAGCTCTCATAGGAACGGACGGCCTAGTCCCTCTCTGGTGTAAGTGGACTGAAGGCAATGGACTTACAGCAGGGATGAATTTGACTCTCACAAAATTCACTGACATTAGTATCTGCCTGCTAGATTTCTCTATATTGCTCTGTAATGGAAGTTAATGTTTTATACTCCACCTTCCCAATTCATTCTGAAGGAAGTCTATCATCAGGATTCACTGATCCATGCTAGCCTGGCCAATGGTTCTGTACAAAAGATTAGGAAAATAGCTCCGGTTTGGGGTTTGTTTTTTTTTAATGAGTCTGTTGTTCCAGCTTGCTCTCTCGGTCTCTTAACACACGTGTGTGTGGAACACTAGCCCCGTGAAATGTGAAACAGATGGACCAAGTGTGGGACTTGGAGATATTTGTTTTGGAACACAGCTGCACATCAGTGCCTGAGGAAGCATTTCCAGCAGCTAGGTGAGCCTTCTGAGACTCAGCACGTTTCAGCAGAAAAGAGAGTCCCCCAAGAAGAATTTTGCCATCTCCATCGCTCCCCTTGAGAGCAACTTGCAAGTTGCAGCACACAAAATACAGACAATAAGCTCCCAGGTCGGTGCACGGCACTTTCGAGTTAAAGTGCTAAATGTGGAGCCAGTAAGTTGTTAAGAGCCCCAGGTATTTCTGCCAGTGAAATGCACTTGATGTAATGCAATTTTTAAAAAAACTTCATTAATGACACTTTGCACTTCGGCAACACTTTCTATCCAAGGAGCTTAGAGCACTTAGAATTAAGCTTCCTAACACCCTGTGAAGTAGCAAAGCAGTCTCATCCCCATTTTACAGATGGGGAAACTGGGACGTAGAAGACAAAATCCTGGCAATACTCACATAAACAAAGCTTAGCGGGATTAGGCTCCTAGGCCAACATTTTCAAAAGTGGCCCCAGGTTTTGGGTGCCTCAGGTTTGGGACATCCAATTTGAGACACCGTTGGGGGCTTTCATTTTCAAAGGTGCGGGTGCCTGCAGCTCTCATTGTCCTCAGTGGGAGCTGGGAATGCTCAGCAACTCTGAAAAGCCACCCCAGAATCAGTAGTCACCTTTGAAAACCCTGGGCTTGTGCAGGATCATACAGGCAATTCATAGCGGAGACAGGACTGTACCTGCATCACAAGCCCATCTTTGAAGTTTATCAGCTGACATGGTGATGCTATACCTAACTGACTTCTCAGGAGAAGGTAACTTCATCTGCTACAAAATGGCAAAGCCCCACAATGAGTTTGAGTGGAAATCCCTGCCAGATGTGATTAGTAAAATGAAACAAGTAACAGCTAGATCTGTTTGCAGTTCAATGGGGGAGGGCGGACAGTTTGCAGGAAATTAGATGCACTTTTTTCTTGAAGTTGTGTGGCATCCCATCCCCCTGGCGTTTGAGGTCCAACGAACAAAAAACTCTCAGTGAAACTCAGCCAGAACTTTGCCAGCTCAAGATAGGTAAAATTGTATATTGGGCCAGGTTCCTGAACCTCAGTGAATAATGATACTTTATTTGTTCTTATCGCACCTTTAAGGCAAAAACATCACAGTGCTTTGTAAAGCAGTCTAATCACATTTGATATTTGAGTTCAATGGTTTTTTAATCTGGCTTGGAAATTCCATAATTTATTTAAGGCCACATAGTGAGTCATTGGTAAAGTTAGGAACTGAATGTAGATCTCCTGACTCCCAGTTCCCTGTTCTAACCACTAGATACCACTGCCACTCACCTTTTGTTGGCTCTGGTTTGCATTCCAGGTTTGTTTTTCCTGGTTATTGAAAGCTTGTCCTTGTCCAGCTCTAATAACAGCATGCAAGACTTGATTGATAGTTGTAATCTATTATGAACCTGCCTAAGCATTGATTTAAGACGATAGAAGTGTATGGGAATGAACAAGGAACTACTGTGAGAGGTGTGCTCACAAGGGATAATGACCGTGAACGCTGTGGGAAGTACTATATATAATATATCAGGAAGGCTTCAGAAAGTTCTCCAATTTGGTTTTTAGATTGCTCTACAACTGTTAGGAGTCAGCAGTGAAAGCCATTGGCAGTGCACGACAATAACAAGTTTCATTGGTCCTTTCCAGATCCAGGAACTGTGCTACACATTCTTCAGCACCATATACCGTCACTGTCATCTGTTTAACTATTTACATATATAGAGACATAGAGCGCTCCTGTAAGAGCAACCATCTGTGTATTCTAGGCCTCAGGAATGAATGTTTTTCCTCCTGGCTGTTCTGTGGAATCAGAGGTACAAGATGGGGTGAGGTAATATCTTTTATTGGACCAACTTCTGTTGGTGAAGGACAAGCTTTTGAGCTAGACAGAACTCTTCTTCAGGTCTGGGAATGACGGTCAGAGTGTTATAGCTAAATAAAACATAAGAATTTAAGAATGGTCATATTTGGTCAGACCAAATATGAATATTGGTTCATCCAGCTCAGTATCCCAAATATGAATATTGGTTCATCCAGCTCAGTATCCCATCTTACAACAGTGACTGGTGCCAGATGCTTCAGGGGGAATGAACAGATTAGGGCAATTATCAAGTTCTCCATCTCCTCTTGTCCAGTTCTAGCTACTGACAGTCAAAGGTTTAGTGACACCCAGAGCACGGGCTTGCATCCCTGACCATCTTGGCTAATAGCCATTGATGAACCTGTCATCTATGAACTTATCTAATTCTTTTTTTAAACCAATTATACATTTGGTCATCACAACATCCTCTGGCAATGAGTTCCACAATATGATTGTGTGCTGTGTGAAGAAGCACTTCCGTATATTTGTTTTAAACCTGATGGTTATTAATTTCATTGTGTGACCCTTGTTTTTTTCTTATGTGATGGGGTAAATAACAGTTCCTTCTTCACTTTCTCTACACCTTCATGGCATTACAGACCTCTATCAGATCCCCCACCTTCCCACCCCCTTAGCCAGATGGAACATATGGAACAGTTTGCATAGCATAAGTAGTTAACACGTAGTAAGAGACCATTCAAAGTGAAGTGGCCAGTTAACACCTCTGCAGTCATAAGACAAAAATGGGGGGTGGTAGGGAAGTTTAGTGGGTTACAGATTGTTGTAATAAGCCATAAATCCAGTGTCTTTATTAAGACCATGATTTTTAGTGTCTAGCGAAGTCATGAATTTAAGATTCCAAGCTTGTCTTTGGAAGGTGTTATGCAGGTTTCCTTTGAGGCTGAGGACTGAGAGGTCAGATATGTAGTGATCGTTTTATGAAAAGTGAGTGATAGGGTGTTTTTGTCTTTTATCATTTTTCTGTGTGAGTTCTTTTGCGAGTGTACAGATTGTCTGTTTTCACCTGTTATTGGGACATTTAGTGCACTGGATGAAGCAGCAAAGAATCCTGTGGCACCTTATAGACTAACAGATGTTTTGTAGCATGAGCTTTCGTGGGTGAACACCCACTTCTTCGGATGCAAGCAGTGGCAGTGGTGTCACGGAGATAGCTGGGAGTGCTGGTAACATAGGGTCTGAGTAGAGAGTCCACATATCCAGACAGTCCTTCAGTGAGAGTTCCAATGCCCGAGATGATGGGGCGTCCAGGATTTCCGGGTTTGTGGATCTTGGGTACTAGATAGAATAACCCTGGTCGGGGTTCTAAGGGTATGTTGATTTGTTCCGGTGTTAGTGTAGGGAGTGTCCTGAGTAGATGGTGCAGTTTCTTAGTGTATTCCTCAGTGGGATCTGAGGGAAGTAGCCTGTAAAATTTGGTATTGGAGAGTTGTCTGACGGCCTCCTTTTGGTAGTCAGACCTGTTCATGATGACAACAGCACCTCCTTTATCAGCCTCTTTGATTATAATGTCAGGATGGTTTCTGAGGCTGTGGATGGCATTGCGTTCTGCACGACTTAGGTTGTGAGGCAAGCGATGTTGTTTTTCCACAATTTCTGCCTGTGCACGTCGGCGGAAGCATTCAATGTATAGGTCCAGACTGTCATTTCGACCCTCAGGAGGAGTCCATGTGGAGTTCTTCTTGTGCTGTTGGTGGGAGGGTAACTGTGTATCAGTGCGCTGTTCAGTGTTGTCCTGGAAGTATTCTTTGAGTCGGAGACGGCGAAAGTAGGCTTCCAGATCGCCGCAGAACTGTATCATGTTGGTGGGGGTGGCAGGGCAGAAAGAGAGTCCCCGAGATAGGACAGACTGTTCTTCTGGGCTGAGTGTGTGGCTGGATAGATTGACGATATTGCTGGGTGGGTTAGGGGTATCACGGTTGTGGCCCCATGTGGCAGGTAGGAGTTTAGACAGCTTACAGTCCTTTTTCCTTTTTAGAGAGGTGAAGTGGGTAATGTAGATCTCCTGTCTTATTTTAGTGAAGTCCGTTTGTATGGAAGTTTGGTTATTGATGAGAGTCTCTAGGTTGGAGAGCTCTTTTTTGATGTTTTCCTGTTTGCTGTATAGTATGCTGATCAGGTGGTTCCTCAGTTTCTTAGATAGAGTACGGCATAATCTCTCACTGTGGTCTGTGTAGTATGTAGATAGCAGTGGATTTTTTACCTTTAGTCCATTAGGTATGATGTCCATCCGTTTACATTTGGAAAGGAAGATGATATCCGTCTGTATTTGTGCAAGTTTCTTCATGAGGTTGATGGATTTCCACTCCATACGGCTAAATGCAGTGCCTTGCATGGTGTCACCATGCACTGGATGAGGTACTCTGTAGAATCAGGTCACTTTGGGCAAGTTAAGTTTTCAAACCATGGTTTATCTTTTGATGGACTCTGATCCCCTCCTAGATAGCTGTGTCTATTACAGGAGTCTATTACTATGTCTATTACAGGAGTGGGTGGGTCATGTTTGTGGCCTGCAATGTGCAGGAGGTCAGACTAGATGATTATTCTGTCTTCTTGTGTAGATCTTCTTTCCCTGTGCCATAGTGGGTGGATGTGAGCCAAAGTATCAGAACAGCAGATGACAGGCTGTCTGTGCGTGCAAGGTGAGTTACCCTCCCCAAATAACCCTGGTGTGGTACCAGGCTTACCTGTCAGGTAAGTAACTGCACTAACTGGATCTCTAAGGAGCAGCAGCACATGCTACCTCCAAGACTCGGGCTAAGGGGCTTGGGCTATGGGGCTGTTTAATTAAGGTATAGGTGGTGGGGCTGAGGCTGGAGCCTCAGCTCTAGGACACTGTGAGGTGGGAGAGTCCCAGGGCATGGCCTGCCGCCTGAGCCTGCCTACACCACAATTAAACAGCTCCTTTGTCCGAGCTCTGAGACCCCAAGGCAGCTGGCACGGGCCAGCTGCGGAGTCTAACTGCAGTGCAGACATACTTCTAGAGGGCAGGGAAGTCTGAGCTTTAATGTTCTGTGGATGAGCTGCATTCGAAGCCAGTTCAGATTGTCGCATTTGAAATCAGCGAGCACTCTGTACAAGTTACAAGTTCTTGGTAATACTTCCTTATTTTTTGCAGGTTAAACTAAGATTTGTCTTCCACAACATACAGTTGATGGGACAGATCTTGAGCTAATAGCTTCACTGAGTTACACCAGCTGAGGATCTGGCCCAATATGTTTCCATAAATAAAGGTGGGTTTAGGAAATAGAGATAATCTGAATGTATTGAGTTTGTGTAGATGTTGTGTAGATTTTATCTTAGGGGCGGGCCAGTTTCCCTTGAACAGCAGTCTGACCCACAACGGTAAGAATAAGGATGATGATGTTATTCCTAGGGTGAACTAACAAATGATACCAGTAGAAAACAAAATGAAGTCAATGAGAATTGCAGCTGTTCACCACCTTTTAGGATTTGGCCTAACATGACTTCAGTGAGAGTGTTTGCATATGGAAGGACTTCATTATTATAATCAAAACATGACAAAGTCAGTCATGGAGTTCAGGTAACAACAAGAATATTTTATTGTGCATAGAACCAAAGAGAAACTCATCTGCCCACAAACGGGTAATGCTTGCTGCTACATTACATTTAAGAGCTGTGTTGATTATGCCAGTGGAGGCTGTAGTTTGAGTGTTTTATTGGGATTAAATGTTAAGAATAAATTAAAGATTGCTTCACTTTAAGTGTGCTTTTGGAACTTGGCAGGTTAAAAAAATCAATTTGTCACAAGAGATTTTCGTTAAGTCAATTATGATGAGGAGATGAGGAATTCCACATCTTTTATCAACAAAAGGAATAAATTATCGCAGTAGCTAGAGTTTAGGACACTTAGCCCTCGCAACATTTCTTAGTAGGGTAAATAATGTGTAGCTGTCAGCTGACTTGCAAGCACATTTTCAACCTAGAAATTTGAAGAGCAGTTCAGGTTGGCCTTGGCTGTGAGAACATAGTCTGTTTTTATTGTATGTCGGCACTCAGCATGCATGCCATATCATTCGATCAGGAAGAGGTAGATGAGCTATGTAATTACATGCAAATGTTCCCCAGGACTGGGGTTTCACTCTGTCAGGCTGGAAAAGATACATCTTGTTCTTCCGAAAAGTTTCCAGACGTGTTCATTAGCGAAATAACAACTTAGTATTTTTTTTAAAGGTTTGTTTTAGGGAACTCTGTCCTCTTCTGAAAGCTGAAATCTGCCCTAGAGAATTGTGCATTTTCTTTGACTGATTACCTCCTCCAAACAGTGCATACATGCCAGCATTTGAAAGCAATTATTAGAGACATTTTAGGAGGAAATAGGGGACATACTGTGGGAATAGAAGGAGATATTTCTTATTCCTCATCACTGCTCAGGTTATGTGGCATGGAAACCTCAGATGGGGTGAAGTTCACCCCGGTTCAGAGATCTGCAAAACTAGGATCCAGGTTTCAAATACTTCAACATTGCAGATATTAGGATATGATGATGTGATCATTACAAAGAGAAGGGCCATTTGCAAAGTATGGAGAAGGATTCTAATTTGCAACCTTTCTAAATTGGGGGGTGTTCAAATCTGGAGTTGTGGTTTGGGTCTATAGCTATATTAAACTAAAAGCTACTTCTGTTTCCAGTCCTCAGAAGTTACTTCTTTGCTGGTTTTCTCTCTGTCTGCTTTCTTTCAGCTAAAAGAGACTGGGTGATGGAAGAACGATGCTAATTAGGTTGTTCCTTGTTTTAAAGGTTACCCACAAGGAGATAAAGAAAACAAGGCAAAAGTTTTTGTCTCGTTTTTTCAATTCTTTCCCCCCCGTCCCCCCTCCTAGTTTGATGCAGACATGGAAATTGAGACACAGACACCATATAATGGTTAAATACAGAGATCACAACTTTTTTCAAAATGGGGTAATCACCTCAAACTACTCGGCAGGGTTGTTCCAGTGCAGTTCTAAATGGGTCTCAGTGGAAAATATACAATTGGAGAGTGGTTGTGAAGGCCATGTCCCCTGTACAACCTCAGGTCTGCCAAGTGACAATGACTGGAAGCCAGAGTCCTGCCCCACTCCCCACCTCCTCACTGAAGGTAGGAGAGATGAGATGAAGCAACCATATGACCAATGCCGAGACAGTCCTCTGAGTTACAGGGACCTCATCTGGACACTTTCTAACTCCACAATTGCACTGGATCCTGCTGAAGTTACAATCATTGTCATTTAAACCTCCTGGATGCTGGGTAGAATGTAGAAAAAACCCACGCAGCATTTTTGCTGATTTTGCCATGTGGGAAAGATCCCTTCCAGACCCCAGAATTAGTGACTGGCCTAGTCTCTGGCATCACCAGAGATCCAGCAACTATATTAAGGGTGGGCCTAGAACAGAGAGCTCAACATGACTACCCTGTGTAGGCAGCAAATGGTACTGAGTCCCGTCACCACTGCCCCAGCACAAACCCACCGCCCAATGGTGGCAGCAGCAACAGGGGTTGGACAGGTTCTGCAGCCTGGCACCCCACTTCTCCTCACACCCTGAGCATGAGAAAGGAAGTGGGGAAAGAGCAAAGAAGCAGCCCCCACATGCTGAGAGCAAAGGGATTGGGGGAGGAAAGAAAGGAGATGGAAACATAGACCGGTGCCTCATCTGCTCCCAGATGAGATCGCTCCCCCCACCCAGAAAATGTCTCCATCGCTCTGGGCTCCCATCTAAGCTGCACACTGGTTAGTGAGGTGAGAATGTTTATATTAGACCGTCAGGTCTTGTCTAGCCTGTCTATTCTGGAAGTCTGTCTGGGCAAGCGGAGAACCAAAGGGGCTATATGACATCACCGGTACAGAGGAAGTGAAGCCCGATTCAGAGAAAGGGGAAGTGATTTCCATTCTTACTATAGATAAAGATTTTTTCATGAACTCCTCTAACTCAAACATCCAACAAGTACTTTGAAGAAAAGCTCTTGTGTTAACTCTTCAGTACTCCATCCTCGTCTCATTCACATATTTGAGTGCTCACAGGAAGGAAGACATCCAGGAAAACAGGGATATAGGCTTGACAAACCTGATACTTCTCAGGCTAAAAACAAGCCGATTTTTAAGCTCTGGTGGCCTCCCCTTTCCTGTCCTCCTTACGATTTTTTTAAACACAAAACCCTTATTGAAAAGCTCTAATAAAATGTAATGGGATGACAACAGTAAGTTTATATGAAATCAGTAATGTTCTCTGAAAACAATTCTCAAAACCATACAAACGTATAATGAGACCCTTGCCACAGAATTATTAATGATCCTACAGCATTCTTTTGCAGGAATATAATTTTGTATTGGATTCTGTACAATGGTTCAAAAAAACTCTAGACACATTGTTTTCCTTTTCATTAAATCGTGTAAAGTGATACCTTTCAAACAGACCTAAAATAAAGGGAAAAAGTCACAGAAATATTTTTGAAGATTTTCCTGTTTTGTTGTTTTTTTTATTTCAAAATGTTGAAAAACGTTGACTGGCTTCCTAGTTAGTTAAAAATGGGGAAGAAGGGGGATTTTGTAAATACATTGACAGATTTCTTGTTGGGGAATCGTTTTTTTTTTTCTGTTTGTTTTTTTAAACACATTTTGAAATTTCAATGAAATTGAAACATTTTGACACTCTCTACTTTCAGGCTACAGTATTTTAAAACATCCTAAACAAAAAAAGGGGGGTACTATCTGACTCTCTCCCTTTAAAAAGATAAGCACCCTTGCTGTGCTAATCTGTGGCCCAGTCCCATAAACCTTTATTCATTGTGGTTCCCTACCCCCGCCATGTGCCAGCGTGCTAACATTTTAAACCCTAGCCCATGACACGTGGCTGAGTACAGGAAATAAAGCCCAGTCTCCTACTGGCACTTATCAGATGGCTGCCAGAGCTTCTGACATCTAACCCGCCTGAGGGCAAAGTTAGATAATCCCTGGTTAGAACAATGGCAGCCCCCATGGAATCATTTCTACCCTAGTGGTTGCTACCTTTGCTGGAACTGCACTGGTGCTAGTACGGGTGGTCGACTTTTGCCGAAAATGCTAGTCTAGAAAAGGCCTAAAAGACAGATACATAAGAAAAGACTCAGAATCAGAATTTCCTGTAGGTGCCCTGGCCATGTTCCTTCCCTGGATTGCACCACCCACTTCTGGTGCAGGGTTTGGGGGTGCTTTGATCTGGTTCATATTCCCCTCCCTCTGGTGTGCTTTCTGCCCAGAGTATGTTATTTTTAAAATGCCTATATTAACCTTAGTAATAATAGTAGTATGTGAATTGAGGGAACAGTTTTCTGCGGTGAAGAAAAAAGTATTTCTGGGAAGTCAGGGTGAAGAGGAAATAGCCTCAATGAAGTGATTGATCAGCGCTAAGATAACATGCATTTTAAGGCTAGAGTACTTCCATTTGGTTTGTTAATTTGAAGTCATATCCAATAAAGAGATGGATAATTCAGCAATGAGTCATTATTAAGCACAACTGAGCCAAAACGTATTTGCAGGCAATTTTTAGGCAGTTAACAGTCATTTGCAGAACTAGTTTCATAGCAGATGCTTTCTTTTCATTTGTGTAATCTGTGGAAAGCCCAACAGGAAAAAAAAAATCAACAACCAACATTTATGTTGAGGAATCCTCTGTAGGAATGCTGAATATTTTGATTCTGTGAGTGCTGTTATTTTTTCTGTTGGCTCTTGCAGACAAATATGTCTTTTAATGCAGAACTTGCTAAAAGCTTGAACTGTGGACCTGTAAGATGAACCATGAGGACCTCGTGTCCAGTCAAGCAATAGATTCCCTCTTTGTTTCGTTGTTTGTCCAAGTGTTAGACAGACAACATATCAGTTCTCAAGACATTTCTTTCTTTATTTTTTTTAAAGACCATGATTTTTCTGGATAGCCAAGGCCAAGCATTTCATGTAACCAAATAAAGAAAATGTGCAAAGGAAAAAAATTGTTACACGGACAAATTGTTTTAAAGCTTTCTAGGGACTGTATGTCTCTCTGGGATCCCATGGGTAAATATAAAATAGCTATACCTTGCGGATATAATGGAAAGTTATTATCAACCATGGTTTACAATAGAGAGAAAGGGGATCCAGCCAGACTTCCCACAGGTTATGAGGACAATCTTATGAGAGAGGATGAATCCAGTAGGATTAACTATTCTTTTAACATAATTTTCAATGCCATTTCCTAGTTTTTTTTTAAAAACAAACTGAACAAAATAAATTCTATCATGTGGAACCATGTTGATGCCCAACCTGGGTCATCAGCAAGGTTTGGAATCTTTAGATCCACCACACAGACCTCTGCCACTGGAACCAACCGAGTAAATGGTAACAGTACTAGATTGACATCTTCTCTGTGGACCAACCACTAGAAGAGAATGAGAATCACACTTTGCCAGTGGATTTCACAGCTATGTGCTGGCAGCAGATACAGAGACTGGGTTCAATTTCATGTTCTCTAAAGGAATGTTCTCTAGTGGTTATTGATCCTCCTGCTCCTGTCCCCCAACCCAGTCTATCTCTGTCCTCCTCTCTGCCTCTTCCCATCCCTATCTTCCCTCCTCCATGCTCCTTTGACTCCCACCCTCTTTGCTCCTATTCTCCCTTCCCCCTCCATGTCTATATATTCCCCCAAAGTTTTAAACAACTGAAAACTGGGTCTTATAATGGGAAGTGTCAGGGAACCTTAACTCTATGCAGCATCGCCTGCACTAGCTAAAAATATATCACAATTCTCAAAATCTTTAATCAAAGAATTTCAAGTTGAACTGATCTGTTGAAAAGCTAGTGATCAGATATAAAAACAGATGTTTTGTGTTGAATTCTGTGATGAGCCAGATCCTATGGTTCCAGTATTAACTAAAAGACCAGTGTTCTGTATATCTCCAGAGTTTGGGTCATTCAGAGAAAAATGGCTTTTTCTAAAACTGCGATATTCAACCTGTGATCCATGGATCCCATTGATAGTCCATGGAATACTTGGAGGTGGTCTGCAGAGACCTGTTTGGTCTGTGGTCCTGGCCCTGCTGCTAAACTGCTTTAAAAGAAGCTAAAAATATATGATGTGCTTTCTCAATATTGCTTTTCTGCGTAACTGATTGTTGTAATTTTCGCAAGGGCTGATGAATGGGACTGGAGCCATTCTATGTAACAATGAATAGAAGAGCTGGTGGTCTGCACAAGACAAGCTCTGCATTGAAAGTTGAGCCATGTTATGAAAATGTTTGAGTTCCCCAGGATGTAAAAGGTACAACAGAAGTGTGAGATTTAGACTCCAGTCCACGAAGCAATACAAGATGCCGTAAGGAAGTCAATGGTGAAGTCTGGTGGTGGATAATGTGCTCCTGTGGCCAAATACAAGTGAAAACAGAGGCAAATAAACAGAAATGAGAAAATAGAATTCAATTAACAAAGGATAGCAGTAAGCACATTAGGAGAAGGCCAAGGGCTATGAAAGAAGATTGGCAAAGGTCGACACTGGGGTAAAAACATTGTTGTACTTTGTGAACTTGGAAGTTAGAAGCCAAGTCAGTTAACTATTGCCCAGGGGAAGTTCTGATTTGATTACAAAATTATTTATGGGGAAACTTATTTGTGAGAGATGGATGAAAATGCTGAGTCAATGATTTCTGATTTTTAGTGGAGCTTGCTAAGTTTTCTATTGCTATTTTGACTTCAGTCGGGTTTGGCTAAGAAAGCACATAGGTGGTTTCTCATATTTCATGCAAACTGAATAAACTGTGCTACAGCTTGTCAGGACAAAATTTGTTAGAAGATGTCTCGTCTTTGTAACAGTGGGACTGGACACTTTTTATAGTGGAGGTGCTAAAAACCATTAACAAAACTATAAACCCTTTATATGATGGAAAACACTTCAAGCCAGGGGGTTCTGCCACACCTCCAGCACCGCTAGTACCAACACCCCTGTTTTGTAGTAGTTGGGCCCACAGGTACAGGTAGATACTTGTAGGAGACAGGCAGGAGCTGGCGAATAGCTGCCCACTAATACAAACTAGTATCACCCAGACAAATAAGGCCTAAACCAATCAAGTGGTGTGAACCAGAGATACTGGTGTATAATTCTAATCTTTGTACAGTAATAAGATTTCATGATTACTGCTTTGAAGGCTGCACTCTGGTCAAGCAAGATAACTGCTGGCAATTTCCCTGAGCCTGAATTCAGTAAGATATCACATGTCAGTTTCAACAATGCTCCCTGTATGCTGTGTTGAGATCAAAACCTAGACTAGAGTGTATCAAACAGATCATACAGTTTGTTATGTGATGGTGTAGTTAGGTTGCCACTATCTATTTCAATATCAGAATATTCAGGACAGAGACTTTTGTGAGTCTGCTGCTATAATTTCAACCAGGGGCATAACAGTTCCAAAGACTAGATACTTAACTGATGTAAATTGGCAATCTGGCCCTTGGATGCTATGGATAAATCTCAGTAAGGATTTGTGGAATGGATAATTGGTATAAAATTTTCTTTTTAAAAAAGCAAGAATATAAGTAATAAATAGACCAGACATTTTAGGGCTCAGTTCTCTTCTTCGTTGAGCATTCTTAACTTCCATGGACTTCAGTGGGATTTTGAGGGTGATCCGTGTGATATATCAGATATGATGGGGTTTGGAATGAGACATAACTGAATTTTCAGACCACAGACTTGTTGAACTGGTTCGGAAATGTGTGTATGGGGATTGTTTTAGTGAAAAGCTGTTGACCAATATGGTAAGTACTGAGTTACCACTGTGTTGCACCAAAGGAATAACAGAGAAATCCGATGAATGTATCTGGTGTAACAGACTGGTGAACCAAGTCCATTGTCAGGAATTAGGTATAAAGGTCATCCAGGGTGATTTAGCAGTCAGAGCACTGGACTGGGACTCAGGAGACCATGGTTCTGCCACTGGCCAGCTGGGTGACCGTGGGCAAATCTCTTCACCTTTCTGTCCCACAGTTTCACCATAGGGATAATTCTACTGACCTCCTTTATAAAGTGCGTTGAGATCTGCTGATAAAAAGTGCTAGATAAGAGTCAGGTATTGTTATTAAAAGAGGGGCTTATGGTTAAATCACTTTATTAGAACTCAGAAGATCTGCTTTCAGTTTCAAGTTCAGCTATAGACTTCCTGGGTTAATTTAGGGAAATCATTTAATCTCTCAGTGTTTCAGTTCCCAATCTGTGTGTAAGGTCTTTGGGGAAGGGGCCGTCTCTCACTATTTGTTTGTATGGTGCCTAGCCGACTGGGTCTAATCTTGACTAGGACTTCTCCAATACAAATACCATAATATGAATAATAAGGAACAAAGATCTCATGCAATTGCTGACAAATAATAAACCAGCATGAGAAGTGATTGCAGCATTTAGTTGCAGTAAAATAACAATAGTTACTGAAATGTCAGGAAGGTTTTTCTTTGTTCTACAGTGATGAAAGCAGATAAATAAGTAGGAAGTGTGAGGTTTTTTTCCATCCGCTCCCCTCCCCCCCGCCTCCCCGGCAGTTAACATGTTTTAGGGCTGCCTGTAATGGACACAGTGATCTTTCTATAGTTGATAATGGATATTTAATTGGGATTTATTTCCATGGAATTTTTGTACCTTCAGATCATTACAGCACCAAGGGACACTCATAGCCATGGGGCTCAACATGATCTCTCCAGAGGTTCTGTTTGATGAATGAGATTGGAAGGAGTTGACATATAGTTAGAGACCGTTACCATTTAGAAACACCTATAGGAGTGATAAGACTTCTTTTCAGACAGATCCTCTTTCTCCTTTGGCTGCTGTCTGTGCCAGAGCTTCAAAAATGTAGCAAAATGACTAATTTTTTTTTTAAGTTTTAAAATTCTTCAGCTTTCCTCAAAATTGTAAAAAAAAAATGTCTAGAGGCATAAGACCACCAGCCCGTGGTGTTTTTAAATATTGCAATTTTTCCTAGTTTTGGCATACTGTAAAAAGCCCACTTGGAAACAATCTGCTAGCTAATGGAAGAGGAAAATGTGCTCTGTACAAGAGTGGGAAAGCTAGTCTGGAAATTACATCATTGACATGTAACTCAGGAGAACTGGGTATTTTTCCCATCTCTGCCACAGGTTTCCTGCCTCACCTTGGGTGCCTTGGTTTCCTCTTCTGAATGGCAGAGACAGTAACACTTCCCTATTTCATAGGGGAGGACAAATGAGTTAATGTTTGGGTGGTGCTCAGATACAATGGTGAGGTGTGCCAGAACAAAGCAAATAAATAAATACAGTTTGGCCAGTCCCTTTGGGCTGTGTGATATCATGGCCTGAAATACACACTGTACCTCAGATCTGCAAACGAAGGACAATTGCTGGCTAAACGCAAGCTTCATTAACAATGCCGCTTCAATAACGGTTCCACAGCATAACAACACAGTGTTCTTCCCGTCATTCAGAGTTCAGCCATTCCTTGTTGTCAGATTGAGGGGGTCAAGTCCCTTCCTACTGACCCCTCACACCACTAGTTTGCCCTCTGTCACGTGACTCCCTCATGGTTCCTGTCTTGTGTCACTGTGTGTAATGGTGTTGCACACACACAGCGACACATGGAATAAGGATCTCCTCCCACAGGCAACTCTCCGTCTTGTGTGAGTACTTTAAAGAAGCCTCTGGCTCCCCAGTACAGTTTGTTTGGCCTACCTGAACTAGGCAACTGGTATTTGATCATCCCTTGGGTGGTCACGTAAGACAGATTTCGCTCTGTATAATTGTTCTCAACCTTCTCCCCTCCCTTTAATCTGTTCCCCAGGAAATGCATCTCAGCCAGCAATCTTGGGACCCTTTAAAAATACAGATTCATGGGAGTGTTTACATGTTAACCCTTGGGTGGTTCGCACCACAGGTTGTTGCAATGGAAAATGTAACCCCCGTCCTGAATTTATGAGCGAGTGTGTGGTAGCAGGATGGTGTCCAAATTGTCGTCTGCCTTTATGTTTTAAACCTTTGAATCCTAAGGATGTGTAACTCCTTAGTGCTGTACTGAGGGACTGGAGATGAAAGGGACTTCAGTCCCTTTCCTTCCCTCAGACATCTCCTGCACTTCACTCCTTGTGCACACACTCACACGCTCTCTCTCTCTCTTCCAGCCCTCTGCCTCCTGTAAGTTCCTCTATAGCCAGGAGACTGGCAGCCTCTCTCCCTCTTCCTACCCCATCAGCCAACTCCCTCTCCCCTTCTGATAGCATCTTATCGATTCTCAGCCCATCCTGATTTGACTCCCTTCCCCCAGGAATGAGGATGGGGTCCAGAACCGGCAGAGGATTTGCTTCAGGAACACAGGCCTGATAAGAAGTGAGAACCCTGTAGCAGATAGCATGATGGGTTGGGACCAGATCCATTGAAAACTCTTTCTCCAACCCTCCCCACAAGGAGCCTCCATTCTCCCAAGCATAGTGTTCCACCCCAGTGTCTGGGCTGAATCCAAGGAATCTGGCCAGTGATGTACATCCTGGAACGATCTTTTATCTGTGATCTAGATCAAGTGCTAGGTATTGTCCAAACACATAGGGCTGATTGTAACTCTGTGATCTGCTGGAAGTAAGAGGCTGTGCATAGCTGTATTGCTCAGGAGCAGACCAGAGAACAAACTGTGACTTTGAGACTCACAGAGTCCTCTCTGGTTCCCCTCTGCTCTGGGAGAAAGCAATTTACTTCACCCCTTTGCATGAAGGAGCTTACCTCCCCTCACCCCATCCCCTCACTGCCCCACCGACAGGAGCATCAGCTGCATAGCTGCTACTCTGAGCCCAGAATCACAATCTGAACAGAACCAAACAGGAGAGTAGGAGGCAGGACTGCTCTGTGCAGCTGAGTAAGGGCTGGAATGTTCTAGCCTACAGATAGACAGTCTCTGCCCTGAAGAGCTCACAATCTAACTGATGAGATAGACAAAGAGTGTATTATTATCCCCATTTTACAGATGGATGAACTAAGATACTGAGAGACTAAGTGACTCACCCAAGGTCACACAGGAGGGCGGCGGCAGAAAGAAAGACTGACCCCAGATTGCCTGAGTTCCAGTTTGGTGCCTTTATCACAAGATCATCCTTCCCTTCTAGTCAGTTCCTAAGGTTTAATGCTGCATGTGTCTCTAAAGGGGAGTCACGTTCCATCCCTTGTTCCGGGGGTATTTTTATTTTAATTATTGAGGAATTTTGATTTATACTTTTCTTTGTCTTTTATGGGACTGGGCATCAAATGAGATGGAACACAGGGGGATGGAATTAAGAGCATTGGGAAGGGGAAAAAGTCAGAAAACCATCAAATGTAACACAAAACAGCTTTTCTATCAACTTTCCTTCCCATTTTGAGTGGCAGATTCAAGCTATATCTTCTGCTGAAAAACTGAACCATCCATCACAGCTATACACAAAGGCATCCCTGTTTTGGCTACCTCCCCTTCTCTACTGCAGGAGTTTATCATTGAGGCTGGGAGAGTCCTGCAGATCTGTGGCTAAATGTCATCCACTACTTCTCCCACAACCTCATCATCTAGGTCTAGGTGAGAGGTAGAGCTGGGGAAAATTTTCCAGCACAACATAAAATGCTTGGTCTCATCCTCTTTATGATTAATACAAAATAAAAACCTTGAATAGAGCTGGAGGCATTGTAGCTTCCTGGCATACCGTTCCCCTTCAGTCTAGAATTTCAGATGATTTTCTGTTAGTGTTAGGCTGTATCTTGCTGTAAGGGACTGATACATTCGGTAACACAAAGACAGGGTAGAGTCATTGTACTAATCTATTATTTGACAGAAAAATCTGATGCTTGGATAGAACATTGCAGCATCAGCTGCTTCTGATTTCCTGGATGGGGCAGACATCTATTTAAAAAGGAAGTTCTGACTCTTTTTAGGGGCATAAGAAGATAGTAAAAGGGAGAAGGACTTTTCACAGTTCCCTTCTGTTGGAGATTTGACTGGATGTTGAAAAATACCCAATTAGGTGAATGAAAAATATAAGCAGTACAGGGAGAGACGCAAGTAAGGAGGGTTCAAGTGGTTCCCGGGCTAAAGTTATGCTCTTACTTATGGGATAAAATGGATTTTTAGAGAATCTGTTTACAATTGGATGACTTATGCAACTGACTATTATGTAATTGGATAATGACATAATCTGCCATAATAATAGACAGAAGCCTTCTAATGTCTGGGAGAGGGCTGCTATTTTCTTCTTACTTGGATATCTTTCAGATCCATTGTTATAAAATTCTTTATATGATGCTTCCTTTCTTTCTTCCTTGAAATTCTTCTGTGCTCACGGCATTTCATCTATTGTTATGCTTTCTTGTAAATGTCTTCCCTTTTTTATTTATGTAAAGATAGACCTGAAGGCAATGTTGGAAATCTCTCTTCCCTTGCTACAGCAAGTTAAAGTCAATGGGTCCAGACCTGCATAGTCCTATCTATTGATATGAATACTTCTTACTCACATGGGATAAAGCTCATCTCCATGCAGAGGACCAGCACAAGCTCTATGAAGGCTGAAGAGGGGTTTAAGTGGGGCATAGGATTAGGCTGGAAATCTGTACAGGGATGAATTTCACCCTAGAATAGTCCAACAGGCTTCAATGGGACTACTCACCCAGCTGATGACTCACGTGACTAAGGATTTACAGGATCAAGCGCTGTATCAAATACGCCACTGTTTACCTTGTATAATATACTGCAAACCTGCTTATGTTTTTGCTGAGAAAATGTTATATCTCAATTTGGGGTTTTTTTGTTCCATGAAATTCTGGAAAGATGTCCCAAAAATCCACACAAAAAATGAATGATAGCCTTGATACTGAATGAATTTGTCCTTCCATATTCAATCAGTGGTATGTGGAGTTAGTCAGTGGAAGGGTTGTCTCAAACATTTTCAACAAAATGAGAGGTTTCAGAGTAGCAGCCGTGTTAGTCTGTATCCGCAAAAAGAACAGGAGTACTTGTGGTACCTTAGAGACTAACAAATTTATGCGTCCGAAGAAGTGAGCTGTAGCCCACGAAAGTTTATGCTGAAATAAATTTGTTAGTCTCTAAGGTGCCACAAGTACTCCTGTTCTTTTAACAAAATGAGAAAAAATCAAGTTTTTGGATGAGAGTTTTTTTTCTATTTCTTTTTGAATTTGCGAAAAGCAATCCATTTAGCCAAATCTTATGAACCATTGAGGTTTCCATCTGAGAAGAGCATTGTTTCTGGCCTATTTTCCAGCAAAATCCTCAAGGATTGCCCAGATTCTGAACTTTGGCACTTGAGATCTAATGCAGAAGGAGATCAATTTACAGTATTTGAATGTGCATGTTTCATAGAATCATAGAAGATTAGGGTTGGAAGAGACCTCAGGAGGTCATCTAGTCCAACCCCCTGCTCAAAGCAGGACCAACCCCAACTAAATCATCCCACCTAGGGCTTTGTTAAAAACCTCTAAGGATGGAGATTCCACCACCTCCCAAGGTAACCCATTCCAGTGCTTCACCACCCTCCTAGTGAAATAGTGTTTCCTAATATCCAACCTAGACCTCCCCCACTGCAACTTGAGACCATTACCCCTTGTTCTGTCATCTGCCACCACTGAGAACAGCCGAGCTCCATCCTCCATCCATGTGAAACTGGCCAACATTTTTAATAACATAAACAGGTTTATTCCCTTATCAGGATTAGTTTAGCCATAGGCTAAACTAGATTGGTCACATGTTACAACTGACACAGTGCCATCAATGGACCACCCCCTACAAGTAGCACTGTGCTGTTTAAAAAAAAGGATAGGAGAAGCAGAAAGAAAAAGCACTTGATAATTTTGCAGTTTACCTGGGCTGCTGTTGATGTTTTGAATAATGCTCAGTGCTTTTGAAGAGAAAGCTAGAACCGGTTGGAGCCTTAATAAGAAATAAAAAAATAGGAGGTGAAAGGGCTCAGTGATAAAAGAGCTGCTTTCATTTAGAGCTCTAGGCATCTGCTGTACAGCAGCCAAAGTGAATGTGCGAGCATCTGAGACCGTCGCAGGAGGGAGGAGGCACCACTCAGAGCTGTACATAAACATAATTTAAATCAAAACAGCTGAATAACAATTTAGGACCTAAAAGAAAAGAGAAAAGGTGGAATGACGTAAAGAAAAACAAATCCTCCCAAGCGACCACATTCAAACGAGAGAGGGTCCCTCTAGAAGAGGGAGGATCTAGCAAAGCCACAAGAGTCCAGTGGGTCACACTCCTGTGGTGCTTTGTGGTTCCAAGCTCAAATACTCTGTCAATCTCATGCTTTCCAGGCCAGTAGGAGCTCAGAAGTATCATATTTCTCCTTCAGGCCTCTCGTCCTCCAGTTCAAGGCACTTTACAGCTCTGCCCCTCCTTAATTCTCTGCTTGTGCCTTTCGGTGTTGTTCCCCTGCTCTGCTCTGCCCATGACCATGCCTTCTCCCACCACTGCCTTTGTGTCTTCTTTCATCCCTCATGCATGGAACACCCTGAACTAGTTCTTTTCTCCTTCAGCTCTCTTCCTCAGGACCCACTTCTCCTGTATCACTGCTCCTAGAAATCGGCCAGCGAATGATCACCAGGTTGAGGGGCAGTCAGTCATAGCTGTTGTCAGTTTATTTATTTGTATATTTTAAATAAACCACCATGATCTGGGAATAGTTATGCATGTAGCTGGCCTGGTTAACCATATTAATTTATTGTGATTAGCCTCATATTCCCTCCCCTTTCCCTCCAATGTATGTGTCACATGCTACTATCTTTTTGTTCTGTGTTTGTACTGCGCCTAGCACAATGGGGACCTGGTCCATGACTAGCGTTCCTAGGCACGACAGTAAAACAAATAATAACTGTTATCGTTTTTCATACGTATCAAGTACATTTGAGGAAGGTGTGAGAAACTGCATAATGGAATAAGTCCCTCATTGGGGAACTATCTACCTAGTCTCCATCAGTTATTGGTTAGTTCATGCTCTGGAACCATGGAAATCAGTATATTTTATATATTTTTTTAATCCGACCTAATGTAATTGGATGTTCTCATTAGAAATACATAAAAGTGTCTACATATTTTTATTCCTACTAAGTACTTGGCCTCAATTTTACCTTATGGCAATGAGTGTCACAAGTGAATCAATTTTAAATGTGTTTTCCTTTCTGTTTTGTTGTATGGTGAGGATAAGGAGAAAATGTCAGGGTTAATATGGCTAATCAGGAACGTTATTGATGGGCTCCACAGAGAGCGATAGCTCTCTGATTCATATCCAGAGGATGTTGTTGCAGTGTTAGTCTCCAAGTGGCACAGAAGCAGACATTTCTGTTGGGACGAGTGCAGTGATGTATGGAACATTTAATGAAGAGGAGGGAAAATAGGTGAAGAAAAGGGAAGACAGGGCTTAGTTCAGTATCATGTCTCAAACAGAAGCCAGTACCAGATTCTTCAGAGGAAGATGTAAGAGACTGCAGTAGGCAATTATGGAATAATCTGCTTCCCTGGGAAGTTCCTTCCTGATCCCACTGTTACAGCCTTTTTTTGTTCTGAAGCATGAGAGTTTAAATTCCATCCCAAACTCTTAATGTTTTCTATGTTTCTTGTAATCTTTTCCAATACCACTTTAGCATTGCATTCATATAGAATCTGCACTTAATTTCCTAGATTTTGTTATATGGGGAAAAAGGAATAATAAAAAAGCTCATTAGCAGGACTCAAACTCTGTTATTGTATTTCAAATGAGTTCATGGATGCTCCTTTCAAGGAGTGTTATCTATACACAAGCTTTCAAGTTTATTTGTGCTTGAGATATCAGGGCAGCAAGGAGGGGCGGGGAAATGCATGGCAATACTTTTTCACATCACAGTTAGGTATGGGTTTTTTGGTGGTGGTTTTGTTTTATAATGCATGTCTAATTTAAAAACGGGCTTTAGTCAAGCTTTCTCCAATTTTTTTTTCTAAATCGTATTTCGGGCAAGATCAAGCAATAACGCTTTCAGCCCAAAAGGAAAATGTTTGGGAAAAGTTACTGTATCAAAGAAAGAAAACACTGTGTTATAATTGAAACCATTTTGCAATCTTTACTCTCGCCTTTTCTAGCAAGTGACTGCTATCATGCAGTTACAAAGATAAATTATATATAATAGCAAGGGTAGAGAGAAATGAAGAGATATAGGCAAGGGAGGGAAAGATAGCTTTTCATCTTAGATTTGAAATGAAACAGAGACCAGAATCAGCAGGGTAGGAAGTCTGTTCCAGATGGCAAGAGCTGCAGAAGCTTTTGCACCAACCCTAGACAGATTGTCAGAAGGAACAGAGAGGAATATTATGGTCTCATCCAACAAGCTCTCAGGTCATGTAAATGGGTGACTAACAGGTGCCAGAGCATTGATTGATAGAGCATTGATACAGGGTTAGTTCCTGGAGAGGCTAGTCCTGCAATAATTGGGGGAAATCATTGTGACTTAGAAACAATTACTGTAAGAGCAGCAGAGGACGTTGGGGGGTTAACACTTTCTTCCTAGATACAGCTCTGAGTCATAAATACTATTTTTTTTCCTCTTGTTAAATGGACATGATTCGGCAAATGTTTTCCATAAGGGTTTGAAGAGCACATTCAGCTCACAGAGTACAGCAAACCTTCAGTTGTCAGTTCGGTGCTACAGCACCAGATAGTCTTCCTTCCTCAGAACAGCTGATTTTATCATTTGCCTTGCAATAGCCAACCAAACTGGAGTCTCCAACATGCCAGGTGCCCCACAATAAGAAACAGTCCCTGTAACAAAGAGTTTATAAGCTAAATAGACAAGACAGAGGGGAAAAGATATATTATTACCCCTATTTTTACAGAATCCAGGCACGCAGAGATTAAGTAACTTGCCCTGTCCCACAGGAACGCTGTGGCAGAGCCAGGAACTGAAAACCGGTCTCTTGAGTCCCAGGCAAGTGTCTGAACCATAAGATCATCTTCTATCTTAGATAGCTGGTTGGGTAAGACCCATTTCAGGGCCCATTAATAAAGGGTTAAAGTCTATTAATGAAATCAGAAATCTCTTTTTAAAATCTCTTTTTAAGCAACTGCAACAACAAATAAAATGCCTGATCAGTACATTTCTCTCCATTATACCCTCTATTCTTGCCTAAAAGGTACGATTAACAGCAAAAATACTCCGCTTTTTGGAAGTCCCCTCAAGGTAATAGAATCCACGGCAAATTGATCTTTCAGAGCGTCCGTGGCCTAATACTAGTTTCCACTACATTGAACCCTGACATATTCTGTTGTTGAAATGTGCCCCCAAAAGTTTCAGTGTGTGTTTCTTTTTATGTTGCCTAAGACTCCGATAAGAAGAACAGCAAACTTGCAGCTTTTGGGGGATCGCCACCCAAAAGTGGGAGGCTGAAGTTACCACTTTGATCTTGGAACCCACACTGATGTTTTGGAGCAGTTTAGTCACCTTTGAGTACTGTATAAACAGACAGGGTCTGATAAACTGGTGCCTAGATCCAGATTTGAGTTAGATTTAGAATGCAGTCAGTCACAAGGTTCAAATCCAAGGCAGGTTCAAGGTGAGGGCTTGGGTTTGATAACTCCAAAATTCAGTGAGTTGTTCTTCCATCATTTCAGTTCCTAGATGGCAGGAATCTCATGAGAACGGGTGATTTGACAAGATTTCCTCCATTCTGAAATCTTGCAAGATCAGAAAGTTCCTTCCTAGAGCTTCCCTCTGCTGGGTTAAAACAGCAAATGTAGACCCCCTTGGGTTGATGAAACCGAAACAGTGAAGTCGTTTGGATTCAGGGATTGGAATCTGGAACCCTTTAAGATAAAGGAATTTGATTCAAAGTTATAGTTTTTTAAAGGAGTCAAACCTTATATTTAGTTTAAAATAAAAAGGCCTGAGTTATTTAAGAATTGTGCTTGCTTGGATACCACATAGGCTACACATCTTAAATTTGAGCGGGTTGAGGTGGTATAGTAATCATACTACCTTTGAGACCATGCACACAATATAGTGTGGGACACTATATAGTTTAAAATAGCAGCTGACCACACTGAAATTGACACATTGTCAGTTTTTAAATTGCTTCATGATTCTCCATGCAATTCCATTATGCTGCTGGCCCATTAAAAAACATCACTTTGTTGATGGGAAGGCCCTGCCCTGGAAAGGGTCACATGCTATTTAGCGGACTGGAGGACTATGCTTTTAAAGGGCCATCAGCTTTCTAAACAGATATTCCAACCACACTGGAAGCCAAGCAAACTCCACAGCTGATGTGAATTCTTGATCTACATGGGTTGCAAAGGAAACAAGCAGAGAGCTAACTGCTGTAAACCAGGCATGTTTTCAAGGCCACAGCAGTCTGTTCAATAGCTGGATTGGGTTTAGCGCTGCCATCTCTGGGAAATCTGAGAGGAACAAGATTACTCAGAAAAAACATCGAAATTGCAACCACTATTATTTTGTAAAATGTGATGATGAACAGAAAAGGTTGAAAGAGAAATCACAGTTGCTGAAGGAACCTCTGAGGCTCCATAAGCACCTACCCTTTACCTCCTCAGCTCTGTTTTCTTTTGCCAAAAATATTTTGCTGCTTTTTATATATTGTTTTGTACTGTTGAGGGCGGGAGGTCTATACATTGACTTTTATAAATCCTGGTAAAATCTCTATAATATATTCCATGGAAATACATATCTATGAGCGCAGCCTATGTTGGTAAACAGACCTCAAAGAAGCCCACAAATTATGGACACTCCATTGCTAATCTTCCAATGAGCAATTTAGCAAAGCCAGGTGACAAACTCAGGGGACTCCAAAGTGCCTGAGGCTGAGGTAGCTGCTAAAATGCAAGATTGAGCTCAGTGTGATGGCACTGGGTCACATAGGCGCTGACTCAGTGGGTGCTCCAGGGCTGGAACACGAATGGAAAAAAAATAGTGGGTGCTCATCCCTCATTGGCAGCACCGCGGATCAGCTTCTCCCCCAGTCCCAGCGTCTCCTGCCCACTGGCGGCCCGGCCGATCAGCTCCTCCCCCTCCCTCCCAGTGTCTCCCACCTGCCGTGATCAGCTGTTCAGTGGTGTGCAGGAGGTGCTGGGGGGGGGGGAGGAGCAGGGGCAGGAAAAGGTGGGGGAAGGGGCCGGAATGGGGTGGGAAGGAGTGGGGTTGGGGGAGGGAAGAGATGGGGCAGGGAGGATTTGGGGGGAAGGGGGTGGAGTGGGGGCAGAACCTGGGGTGGAGTGGGGGTCGAGCATCCCCCAGGAACTTGGGAAATCGGCACCTCTTGCTGTGATCTGGGATTTTATTAACTATACCAGTGGTCTCCAAAGTGGGGTGCATGCACCCCAGGGGGTGTGCAAGAGGATCCTCTAGGGTGCGTGGCAGGAGGAGTGCCACCGGAGCAGCGCCGCTTTGGCAATTTGGGCGGCTTTTTTTTTTTTTTTTTTGCTTCGGCAATTTGGGCAGGTTTCAGAGCAGCTTTTTTTTTTTTTTTTTTTTTTTTGCTTGGGGGTGGCAAAAATGGTAGAGCCGACCCTGCGGCGCGGCAGGGGGTGTGTGCTCAAAATTTTTTTTACTGATAGGGGTGCGCGATCAAAAAAGTTTAGAGACCACTGAACTATACTTGTGAGGGGAGCTCTCGACCAGACACTGTGAGAGATTGGGGAGTAGAAGAAAATTCCTGTGTGAATTTTTGGCAACCATGGAATAGATAGTTAATCGATCACACTTTTGTGAACCAGGCTGCTATCCAAACCCACATTTCCAATGCTCCTGAGTCCTCAGCTGCTGTTCCAGTCCTCAGCTCCCACCTCTCTACCAATAAATATGGCTGCTTGTTTGTCATGGCAGGAAAAGAGCCACAGATGGCATGATTTTCCTATTGGTCCATGACTTTGTCTCCATGACTCCCCCACAGCGGCAGCTCCCGCAGGGCTGGGTCTGGCTCCCCATTCCAGGCGTTGCGACCAGGCCTGTGGGGGTCACAGCACCAATTGAGTTAGGCCCAATCGCCCCTCCAGTGTGGCAAACCTGAGTGGTGCTGCCCCCCCAGCATGCCAGGTCACAATGCCTGGGTGGGGAGCTGGGCCCAGCCCCACAGGAGCTGCTGTTGCCCATGCCCGGGACAGATTCATTCTCCAGACCCTTCCCCAGCCGGGCCGGATTAGGTTTGCAGTGCCAGGGCTGAGGCTGTTGCAGGTGGGTGATGCCCCCTCATTTCTCAAGGCGTTTTTTATCAAAAATCTCAGCGTGGTCACTAAACCCATCACTTTTACTAAATTGACTATGAATGCATCATCATTTTAATTAAAAAAAAATGCCATGGCAACTCTGCCGCCCTACCAATAGACCTCAGTCTGAACCCACAGGACCCTGGCTATTTAAGGTATGGCATGGGTAGGATTAAGGCAATATTCTTCTACACTGCCCAGCCCCTAATCCTGAGGGACAGGCAGTGAGGGGCAGAGAATAATTCAGTTTCTTCTCCTTGCCCATTCAGCAGTTTCTCTCCCTTAAATGCCCAATAAGAGGTGCCAGTACTGATGGTTTTATAATGTGGACATTTATTTCATACAGAACACTGAATAACCATCTGATGGGGACATCTTTTGCTTGACCAGTTCTACTGGGATTTAACCTCATGAGTGGGAGGTGTCTCTATTTAGAAATCCCCAAAAGCCATTCAGCCTCCATCCCCTCACCCCCACCTTATGGGTGACACTCCTAGATTTTATTTCAGCAGCACTTGAGCTTTCTGTTGTCTGAGACCAGATGAAATTTTTTTAACAGCGATGACACATGCCTTTCATGCAGCAGTTTGAGCAGACAAAGGAGCCTATTTTCCTCTCACCTTGTGGGTGCTAAGAAGTTCATCCCAAAAAGTTCAAAAGACAGAAAATCAGAAATGAAGTGAATAATTTTCTAAGCCGGTTAACAAAACAACCCCCAAATGGTATAAAACAGCCTTCCTTTGCCGACCCTGGTTTCCCATGACAAATGCTGCTCCCGTGATCTCTGCCACCTCTTACGAAGACAGAAAACCTTTAGAACTTGTGCAGGACTCTCAAACTTTCAGTGTGGCTTGTAGGGTCTATAATTTAGCCCCAGGCATTTGAGATCTATTTTGTGTGTTTTGGCAGTGAGAGGAGAACGCAGAGAGCACTGCACATCTTGCAGTTGTGCATTGGACCAGGCGATCTGCGAGGCCTGTCTGTAATAGTGGAATCATCTTTTCTTCAATGAGGTGCTACTATTGTTGTGATCTTCAGTACAGGATATAATGGACGCATTCATGTGGAGGGTGTAGTTCATGTGTAATTCTCTTGAAGTACTGCTAAACGCACAAGTCTTTTAAACTCTCCTCTACTCAGATCCAGAAAGTTTAACATTTTATGCCAGACAGGGTTGGCTTTTCCCCTGTAAGCTTCTTTTCCTATTATTTTTGGATAAAGTCAATTGACCATGAAATACCTCTTTATTGCAAAATGATATTTCTAAATCTTCACCAAGGGATTGTGGGTCAAAACCACGGGTTAAGGCACATTTGCACTAAGGTGCTATTGAATTAATAAGAGAGAGAGAAAATGTTACTTTGAGCCTGCTCTAAAGAATATATTTAAATCAATATGCCTACATTCAAATAAGTTTAGATTTAATTATCCATTACAAATCCATTTTTTCTGCCTTATTAGCTGGAAAGCCTAGGCACTTTTATTTAAAATTTGTACCTATCTCAACTTCATTTAACAACACAATGTGAACAGTTGGGCGGGGGGAGATCTTCCAACATCTTTTCTTTTCAGGTGAGTTGAAAAGGATGAGCATCTAGCAAGGTTTTTTCTAAAGTCACTTTTTAAAGATTGTTATCTTTTCATATTAAAGTTAACATTACCATATGCTGTTGAGCTTTTGTTGGTGGCAATGCTTAAACTGGGATGTTGTTTCCTTTGGAGATTCTTACTGCCAGTCATTAATTTACATTTTTTTGAAATATTACAGAGAGCGCTTTGTTGATGCCTGTTTTCATTTTGTTTCTCTCTCTTTTCAGGTCACACATGAGGAGTTTTTTCAAACAGCAAGTTAAGGCGATGGAATGAAATCAGTGACATCTGCCACTCACTCTCACTCTCTCCATCCTGTTCACCCGTAACCCTTTTTCTTTGGTACCACTTGTCATTTACTTTCATGCCAAGGGCCAAATTCAGTCCCCAGTGTAACTCTGCTGAAGCAAGTAGTTGCTCCAGGGAATGCTTTTGGAGCAGAATCTTCTTTTTTGTTGTGGTTGTCATTTTTGGGTTGCCTCAGTGTTTCCACTTGAACTGTGATGCTGCCCTTCATATGCTTTTGCTTCTCGCACAGTGTCCATTTCTGCGTTGGCTGACCATCTCCATAACAATCTACATACATGAAGTCTCATTTTAAAAAAAATGCACAATCCCACTGCTTCAAAAGCTGATTGAATAACACATTTTGTTGAATCTTGTCCACTAAGCAAATATACTAGGCTGACAGTTAAGAACCTGATCCTGCAATCATACAAATAATCCTTGCTCACATGACCTATCTCATTGGCTTTCACTCACATGAATAAGGGATGTAGGGATGAGCTCCTAACATTTCAGAAACTTGCAGTGAAACAATTTTTCTTACAGTTTGAATTTACATTTTGTGAACATTAACCATTGAACATGCAGACAGACATAGTGAGTTAAATCCTGAGGTTCTTTACTCAATCTTTACTCAGGCAATCAGAGCTAATGGTAGTTTCCCTGAATAGGCTGAGGATTTGATCCAATTGGAATACCACTAAAATTTCTCCAGTAATGTGCTCTAAGTTTTTATATCGTGTTCTGTTTAGAAGCAGGGCCCAGCCAATCCCCCACTGCATTACACGGGGTCCCTGTTGAGATGCTCTTAACACTTTAAAATATGTTTAGAATAGGTTGCTTTAAGAAATGAAAAAAATTGGATGCTTGTGTTGCAAACAGCGTTTGTGATAAAGCTCATCAGTAAACAGGAATCAAAGGAAATTCTAGACTATAATATAGTATGAGTGCGTAAAACTTAATGTGCACAGTGAGGATCCCGTTAAGTGAAATAGTCTATCGCTGAAACTTGGATTCCACAAGCCCTTTTGTAAAGTTCCTTCCCTGATGTCATTGCAAAGCGAGAGAAGGAGAAACAAATTGACACGTACTGTGATACATTCCTGTAATGGATTAGGAACAGTGCATGGCTGACACTGACGGCAGAAGAACAGAACAGTTTGGGAGATTGTTCAGAGATGCTGGCTCTGGTTATTTCTTTCGACAGAGTAATAAGAATGCTGGAAACTTGCCGTGTGTGTGAGAGAGAGAGAGAAGAGAGAGAGAGAATCTGGACTCCAGTCCCTATGGAAATGTATTAAACAGAGAGAGAGAGGGTAAAGAGTTTGGAAAATTACAGAAAACAATAAGAGGCAACTTTTGAAGATGGGTTATACTAGGGTTGCATAATGTTATTGAGATCAGGTCAAATCATTCGTGACTGAGTAAAAACTGGAGGCAGCTCAGGATTTGGCTTATAACTACTTCCCAAACAAATCAGGTCAGGGGATTTGATTTTGTCTTCACAAAGGTCTCTGGTATTGGCTTTTTAAGGAGCGGGATTCTGTGCTTATGCAGAGTGTGTTGTTGGGTTTGGTATAAAATTACACTTTTTCTTTCTGTTTGATATGTGTAGAGACACCCGCACATACACACCTTGGAGGTTACCCTCCAGCATCTGGGAATCATTTTTCTCTTCAAATGATGGACAGGCAACCCCCAGTTATACCCCTTAACCCACTGAGAACAGCATGTCTGCATGTGCTCTCCCCACTTCCTTCCAGGTCCAGAGCAAATCTGTGGCGTTAGTGATCTGGGCAAAATGCTCTGACTGCAGGGGGAGCCCCCTTCCTGTGATTGCAGGGGGAGCCCATGGGAGCATTGGGCTTTGGCATGACCCAGTCAGCTTGGGTCATTCTAGCTTGGGCCCAAATCCTGCACTCCCTCCTCAGGGTTTAATCAGCGTTGGCCTTACACACGCAAAGCTCCCATCTGCATGCTGTGCAGTTGCTCAGGATTTTGGCCTTTTAATGTCAGAGGGAATTTTGCCTCAGTAAGGAGTTAACAGCTAATGACTAGCTGGGGCCGTTTAGACACAGGTCACAGCAAGGGGTGCACACTGTCCAGGGGGAGCAGGGGCCAGGCACAATGCAGAGAGTGTGTGGCTTCTATTACACGTCTCTGTAGGATACAGCTTCCTCCAGCCCAGCACAGATGTCTGGCCAGCTCCACCCGCGGGTACATGTCGGGGGAGGTGTGGATGATCACATCCTTCCTGGCCCCTGGGGGCAATCCCCACACTTCCAGGAGAGAAGGCACCTGTCCTACCCTTATGGAGGAGGGGAGAATAACCATGACAGCCTCTTCCTCCCAAGCCCATGCACCTACCTGTGTAAGGACCAGGCAGACTCAGGCTCTTAGTAAGGAGTTCAGAATTTGCCTCCTCCCCCGGAGGTTTTTTCCCCTATGCACAGCCTTGAGCAGAGAGATTTCAGCTCCCTGCAGGATTGGGTCCTGAGTACTTTCTTTTCCCCAGCGCTGGCCTTGTGGAGAGGCTGCAGGCACTCTATGCAGTGGTGCAAGTACGGCAGTCCGGTCCGGTCGGCCGTACCAGTAAGCTATTTATAGCCAGTACTCTGAACCGGAAAGAAACAGGAGGTGCAGCATGTGGACGGCCCCATGCCAGCAGCTCCTCCAGTGCGGCTGTACCATGCCCAGCCACACCCCCAGCCCATCCTCAGGCGGGACTGCTGTACCGACCCCAGACAGGACTCAGGAGACGCAGCTGCATGGAAGGGCTGGGGGAGTACAGCCACGCTAGAGGAGCTGCCAGTGTGGGGTCTGCCAGCAGACCCACGTTCTGCTCCTTTTGCCGCTGCAGTTCCGGAGAGCCCTGCGGTTCAGAAGTCTCTGGCACAGAGGGAGGAGGACAGAGCCCCCCCGCCCAGCTAATGTGGGATGGATTATGGAGAGGGGACTGGGAGAGCGCGGGGGCCCTGGGTTGGGGGCGAGGTGAGGAGGAGTCATGTGAGGGGTCATGGGGGCGGTCACATGTCCCCCCATTAGCTGGTGCCCTCTCTTTGTGTCGCTCCCAGGGGTGGCTCTAGACATTTTGCCATCCCAAGCACGGAGGGTCCGCTGGTCCCGCGGCTTCGGCAGACCTCCTGCGGGCGTGAAGCCAGCGGGCCCAGCAGACCCTCTGCAGGCAAGCCGCCAAAAGCACCGTGCCTGCCGTCCTAGCGGCGACCGGCAGAGCGCCCCCCGCGGCTTGCCGCCCCAGGCATGCGCTTGGACCGCTGGTGCCTGGAGCCGCCCCTGGTCCCTCCCAGGAGTGCAACGTACCGGTGAGAAATGAATTCTATTTGCACCACTGACTCGATCATAATTGTTATTCTGCTGCCCCCTTACATGTGCAAACTGCACTCTGGTCTGTGAGAAGATTAATAACATCTGTCTCCTTGGTTAGGTTAAAATATGGACATTTGCCCCTCAACTAACCGGATGAAGCAGGAGGGAGAAAAAGAGCGCAGAGCATTCCTGAGGAAGGCTGGCTGTTGGATCTTAATGGAGGAGGTAAAGCTATGTAAGTGCTAAGTATTGGTTTTGTTATTTATAAACTACCCTTTCATATAATATCTGGCACCCATGCAGAGCCAACTGAGGTACTGTTTTACCTGCACATGCAAAATAGCGCAGCTATTCAGCATCCTTTCCTTGGCATATGCTTGGCTGTCACAGCCTGAAACTGGGCATTAGTGCCACGATTCCAAAGCTGCAGATCCATAGGGTAGCTCTACAGTTCAGTTAAACACCCGCGGCTGACCTGGCTCCTCTGACTTGGGCTCAGGCTATGGGGGCTGTTTAATCGCGGAGCAAATGCTCAGGCTGGAGCCAGGCCTCTGAGACCCCAAACGTGGGGAGGGTCCCGGAGCCTGGGCTCCAGCCTAAGCTTGAATGTCTACACCACAGTTAAACAGTCCTATAGCCCAAGTCCCGTGAGCCTGAGTCAGCTGACACGGGCCAGTCACTGGTGAATAATTGCACTGTAGACATACCCTTATTGACCAAAAAACATCATGAAAGACCAGCTATTTTGTCTCACAGGGAGTAAGTCCTCAGGTAGAATTCTTGCATGTGCATCTTTAGAGTGATCTGTAACCCAAATCGTTTTGCATGTGTGCTGTATACCTGAGCACACCCAATAAAGAGTGGCACAATTATTTGAAGTTCAACAATCTGAGCAACTAGGAATGACACAATAGTGTCATCCGATTAGCACTATTGCCAATTAGTCAGCTAATCAGGGTTGGCATTTCAGAAATTTAGTGTTTGGATTGTACTGAAAAATATAAAAATTACAACCTGTCATTTTAAATGTCAGGAGTTTTCCTGATCCTGCTTGCATTGAAGAGTCTCTGTAGGGAAGCTGTGATCTGGGCCTAGCTGCAGTCAGTTTGCAGCCTAGAGTAAGGTGGGGTGAGTTGTCTCTCTGTTTTGGGGGTTCTTATGTGTTGTTCTGAATTTTAAGAAATAAACTAGAGTTATGTTGCAATCTTCCAGCAAGAGCGTTTATGTTTTTTAATCTAACGTCTCTGTGTGTATGCTGTGAAACATAACAGTTCATCGGCTGATAGCAAATGGCCCGTGGCAGAGAAAACCAATGATCTGAACTTCTGTATCAATAGGTGTGGGTGGATGACATGGTTTGAATCAGTTTTCCACAACCCAGAAAGGCAGGCTCGCTTATCCTTTCCCATGTGCAGGGTTGGTCAGGTTGGATTGGGCATCTCTATCAGAAACGAATGACTTTCAGAGGAGAAGCGTTGCCTAGTATCCATCATTTGGCAGTGAGAGTAACATCATCAAAATATATCTAGTCTATTCTCCCCTTCCCTGCCCCACCCCCCAAAATATGGTGCTTATCTGTTGTCTTCCTTTGAATTAAGTACCATGGATTTAGCCTGAGCAGAGCAGCAAATCTTCCCTCTGCTTTAGCTTCCTTCCTCTCCTCTATAAACAATATTACCTCGGGCACTGATTTATGTATGGTTGCTCAGGAAAAGGGTCAGCCAGAGAAAGCTTCAGTCTTTGACAATACAGTCACCAGAGATATGCAGTAAACTTGCATACCTTGCCAGACTAGCTGCAGGGGACGCTCGGTCTACCTCTTGACCTTGCTTTCTCCACTGTTCGCCAGATTTCCTGTGTAATCGTAGGTTTGCCAACACATTGCTTTGATCGACACTAAATATGGCAAAAGAGTGGCCCAGAGAACCCAAGAGTATTTTAGTGGAGTCTAGAAATGCAGTCTGCAACCAGCCCTGAGTTTGACCCCAGTATCTTAGGACTTGTCTATACCTGCATCTGCAGCACTGTAGTGCTTAGCGAAGATGCTACCTATGCCAACAGGAGAACTTCCTCTGTTGGCGTAGAAGCACTCCAGCTCCCTGAGAGGTGGTAGCTACGTAGAAGGGATGAGCCTGCCTGTTGACATAATGCTGTCTACTCCGGGTGTGTGTGTTTGTGAGGTCAGGTGGGTATAACTACACTGCTCAGAGGTGTGGACTTCCCACATCCCTGAGCGATGTTGTTATACCGACATAAGAGCCTAGTGTAGCCCAAGCCGGCGGTACAGAAGTTCAGCCTGCAAAGACTTACGATTCCAAAAGGCCAGTGCCTCTTGTCTCAGGTTGTGTTGTGCATAGTGGTTTGTTGTGGAGACCAACAGGACTCCTGGGTTCTGTTCCTGACCCTGACACTAGTTCACTCTCTGACATTAGGAAAGTCACTGAATGGGCCAAATTAAAGGAATTTGACCCTGTCTTTTTGTGCCTCAGTTTCTTTATCTGCCAAACAGAGATAATAATGAAATCCTCCTCAGATGGACAGTGCTGAGAACACCGGGCTAAGCCATTGCTGAACGCCTCCTGGATTCAGTGAGAACTGAAGTCAGTCTGTGCTTCCCAGGAAGTGTTCTGCACCTTGCAGGGTCTGGCTTATTAAGTGCAATCTATTATTAATTCTTCAGATTATTTATTCTTATTATTGCTCCTCTGCGATGCCTCGGTTTGCTGAGTGAGTGTTGTTTTGTTCATTGGTGGTGATTAAGGAAATGTTTTCAATAGGAACCAATTTTGATTTGTCTATCAAAGGATATATAAGTGCAAGCATGTATTTGGTCATGATCTTTCATTCCTGATAGGAGTATCATCATCATCATCTTCATCCTTCCTGCACCATCAGGTCCAGAGGGCAGAAGCCAAACGGCACCAACCATCCCTATCCAGAGCTCATTTCCCCAGATCTTTTATATTCAGATGTAATAACGCTGCTTCAGCCATTATTGTGCGACACAGCATGTTTCTAGGTAAGACTATGCAAATGTACATGCACACTGGGCTTTTGACAAGTCACTAATGTATCCCTTGGTGTCTCAAAGTTTGGGCTGTCCAGATGTACAGTATAGTCAGCTAAGAGTTTCATGGATTCTTTTCTTATGTAGTTTCTTTGGAACGAAACAACGGAAGTCGGTCAATGGGAACTCTGCATCCTCTATTCCAAGTACAGAATGTGATTGTCATACGGGCAGGATGAACTACTTTGCCGTTCTGCATCTTACACTGATGAGCCACAATATATAATAATGCAAAGAGTCCCGTTAATTTCAGTGGCCCCTGAATCAGGTTTTAGAATAGTTCTCTCTGTCTTTAATTTCTGACTTGGTGTTTTTCATTTAAGTATTTAACTAAACCCAACTCTGAACAGGGTAAAGAGATGCCACAGCTCATCTGCTCTAACAGGTGGTCTTGAAAAAAGAGGATTTCCTTGCTGAACTTTTATTCTGACTTAAAAAAAAAAAGTCTCCAGTTGACTTTCCTAGGGTCTGTTTTGTTTCAGTAGGGAAACAACTTACTAATTAGGGCAAGGCCGTTTAAGAAAATATGGTTTCTATTGCACTGATAGTCAGTTACAAGCGATAACACTGTTAAATGTAGTGCCTAATAAATCTAGAAAAAACTACCCAATAAATGTAAGTAATAACAATGATTAACAATAAATTAAATGCAGAGAACTAGGAATGTACCACTTTATTTTTAACTAGTCTGGTCCATCAGGTTCTTATTATTCAGTTTGTCCTCCACACCTGGAGTTTATTAGAATGTAATACAAACTAAACAGTCCCTCGGAGAGGCCATTGAGAGGGCTTAGTATAAAACAATATACAAGTTTAATAGTGGTAACTGACCTTTTTTTTTCTTTTGCAGAAATATAGCTTTGTAACTTCAATCCCAAGGAAATGTAAAGCTTTTTACATAATCCTAATTGCTAATTTTTTTTGTGCTTAATTTAGATGAATTTGTTTAATTTGCAAGATATCAGTTTCGATGGCAAGAATAAAATGATCGCCCATAATACAAAACAGAGAGTAATCATTGTCCATTTTAGAGCCCCAAGCAGACAAAAAGGGTTACTCTTGAGAACATCCCTTTATAAGTTAGAAATGGGCTGACGCCCCCAACATTTAGAGATGTCAAATGTCTCAAAGTTTAGGGTTGTTCAGACTGAAGCGGCTACGTTGTTTGGCGTAGTGTAGAGAGAGGGTTCGTGGACTAAAATATGAACCCAGGGTCCACTTTTGAACACCTCGGAAATGTTTAGATCTGAGGTTTTGATTGAGTCGATTTTCCGTGAAAACGTGTGCCTTTTAAAAGAGCCAAATATTCAAAACGATACATGTTCGGTTTGCAGTTGAGATGTATTTGGCGAATTTTCCTTCAGGTTTCAAATTCTCATACCAAGATGTTCGAAAATTTCTCTCTCTACGTCTCTCAACCAACCAGAAAATTAGGGGCAGGGTAAATCTGCTATATAATTTAATTTCCTGGATTTCCATTGTTACACTTATGCCATCTAATGAACTGCTGTAGTTTCTGTTCTGCCCTCCCCCTGCCCCTTTGAAATAAAATAAAATATAATGCTGCTTTAAAAAAAACAACAATGATCCTATGTTTTAAAAGTTACAAATTCCTTTAGCAATGAGACATCTTTCATATACCATATCTGTGATATTCAGCATTCTGTGTATCCCAGAACTATGCTACCATTGCAGGCATTTTAACAACCATGTACAGTTTCAGACAAAAGCTCTCTTTGCTTAGATGCCTTTACATGTTTTCAACCTGCAATATCTTGCAGACATCGACACTGGCAAATTAGCCAATAAAAATCCAACATGGAGATAATTAAATAAAAATGCTAAATATGGTGCTACTCAAAGGTGTAAATAAGTCAAACAGCAGATGGAATTTGGTGCAGGGACAGGAATAGGTCTTTATAGCCTATATTATGTTCAAACCTACTCATCTTGCAGGATTGGTTCCAATTCTTATTCACCCAAATAGCGGTGCCAAAAACCGCATGCAGCTTGCTAACTGCAAGCCTTCATTTTATAATCAAAACCATTTTATTTTGATACACTCCCCCTTCATCTAAGGGTTGAGCAACTATTCCTTGGTTCTGTAAAGATTATCTTTGCTTCGAAAGCTTGTTCAATCCTTGATGAAATGACCAGACCTACGTTACAAAAAACAAACAAAAATAAAAAACGAACCAAACAAAGATTCTGAATCAAATAAAGATAAATCAGTGTCCTTTTAAAAAAAAAAGTGACTGGCAGAAAAAACCCAAGAGGGAGTAATATTTATGGATCCTTTTTGTAAATGCAGCCAGAAGAAAACAGAAATTTGTTGTTGCAACAAGAAGGGTGACATATGGATCAATTTTTTATACATGTACATGTCCACACTCCTAAAAACGTATGGCTTGAAAACTTGCAAAACAACACAGACTCTGATGCTCTGTGTTCTAGTTTAAAAAAAAAGTGCCAGTTATTCCAGTTGGCAATGGATTGTGGGGTTAGAATTTAAGTACGGTTCCACCCTTGGTGCAAGCCAACCAATGGCAGGACTTGCCAGTTAGAAGGGCTGCCATTGGTCAGTTCATTACTTTTCATAAACGGGCAGTCATGAACACATTTTGTTTCTGTTAGCAGCAGCACCCACTTTGTTTAGTTCTCATAGGACATGGTTATTAGTGAGTTTCTGTGTGTTTAAATGGCCATTTCTCACTCTTTGCATGTGGGTGATTTTGTGTTTCTATAGCATTTTGCCTTTCTCTTCACTTTGCACTGGCTTGGGAGTTTTCCATGCAGTTGCATTGTCACGTTGTGCTGGGCGCAGACTCCAAGAATACAGACTTGGGTGTCAATTAAGTTCCATTGTTGTTTTGATTCGTGAGGTCACCACTTTTGGTGGTGTGTCTTGGCAGCAAGGGTTAGATTAACCCTCAGGAATTGGGTTAAAATAATTGGGAAAGGGAAGGCTGGAAGATGGAAGAGGTGCTCTTTGCTGGAGATTAGTCACAGTGGAAGGGTTGTTGGTTTTCCTGGACTGGTAGCTTGTGCGGAATGGTGGGTCTATCTAGACTTGGAATTATACAATTCCATCAGGGCCATGGTAGGCTTCTTAAATCTTAGATAAGATACCCATTTTTGGCCTTATCCATAGCCCATTGAAGTAGGTGAAAAATTACCAAAAATTGGGGAATCTGCTGATGCCTCCTAGCTACTGTTGCTTCCTCCCCTTTCCACTGATGTCAAGATATTCTGAGCCTGATTCTGATCTTACTTACACTGATGTAACTCTGTTGACTCCAGTGGAGGAAGTCCGGTTTTATGTTGGGTTTGGCACTAGAATCTATCTTTGGGTGCTGTCTTACATTATTTGCAGCCTCTTGGCTATAATTTATATAATTGGATGTCTGTCCTTATTGGTCCCTGCTCTCATGAATATGCTTTGTGCAATGGATTTTTTTTTAAATTTTGCTTTGCTGTGGAATCAAGCACATACTGATGGCACATAAAAATTCCTGGGGAAATGACACCGTTTCTGCAAAATGTTTTATTTTCATTGCACAGCAACCAAAGAAATTGGAGTCAGAGAGAGAGAAAGAGTATAGAATTTTAGTATCAAAGTGGAAAGCTCCCAAAATAAGCTGAGATTGAAATAAAAATGCATAGACATAGGTAATCATAGCTTGGTGGGGAACTGTTCTTTTGCAGTTGAATGTATTGAACATATAAAGAAACCATAGTTTTTATAGAACACATTTCTTTTGGGAGTCTAAGCCCTATGCATAATTAAGTAAGTTTCTTTTTTACCCTGATGCATGGTAATGTGATGCATGGTAATGTGATTTGTCTGCTAAACAAAATAAATAACTATTACAATGTGTGAACCTCAGAATTATTTAATTTCTTCCCCTTGTTTTTTCTCTATGGAAAATCATATAGTGGATTCTATGACTCTAAGATCAGTTATCTTATAGTCTGCTGCATCACAGGAGTCCAGGGATTTGGCAAATATGAAATATTGGTTGGTATATCCTGCAAGGGGTACGGTACAAAGGAGGCAGCATCATCCAGTGGCACTGGAGTGGGAATCAGGGTAGCTGATGACCTTTCTGAGCTTCATTTTCCCATCTTTAAAATATGGATAACAATAATTGCTCTTTATTAGAAGTTGCCTTCATCAATAGATGTAATGTGAAGATTATACCTGCACCTTTCTTTGCAAAGTGCTTTGAGACCTGCAGGTGAAAAGGGCTCTGTGTCGTCATAGCCTGATGCTCATCCAGTCTCTCTTTCTAACTGGCATTTGGTTAGAACCAGGCACCTGGAACTGGAGCTGGGGTCAGAGCCAGGTGCCAACATGAAGGTCAGAGCCAGGGTTCGAAGGTAGGTCATATGGACAGCGACCTGGAGTGAGACAGGAAAGCAATAACTGGTAACAAATAGGGGTCTTAGATAAGGAGAACAGGAACAGAGGGAAAGGCAGTTGCTCAGACAACTTCCTGTGCCTCTTTCTGATTTAAGTAGCTCTTCCCAACCAATCGGTGGAGCTGATGTTTCTCCAATCAGGAGCTTTGTGGGTGGGACCCTTTGTGAAGTAGAGCTTCACTGGCCCACTCTCGAGTTGTTCTGGTGAGCTGCAGGGTGGCAGCTGTGGTCTGAGCATTGTGTAGGGACCCGTAGGCTTAAGCTTGAGGGCCCGTGAGCCCTCACAGATCTGACCCATGGGCTTGACCCTGTACAATGCTAAGCACCGTCTGTGAGACTGTGGGTGCCCTGGACACCCATTGAAATTACTGAATCGCGCAAGGAATGCTGAACTGAGCCCTTAATTTGATGCAATGAATGTGCTCTCATCTGAAATGCATAGATGCAGAATAGACGCTGGGATCTCCTGCACAGCCTGGCAGGATACCAATTAATAACACAGCTGATGTTGGCATAGGAACAATTCTCTCAGCTAATCAAGCCACGCCTGTAGCACATGATCTAACTTTGTTTTGATTTGCCTCTGCATTTGGCCATTGCACTGTGTCTGAAGTCACAGAAGAGCAGAATATTCCTTTCAGAAGCTAATTTGTTATTTTAAGGTGAGACTGGAAACACGGGGCCAAATTACTGCTGTTGTAAATGGATGATAACCCAGCGAGGCAGATGGGAACTGTTGGGTGCGCAGTGCTTTTAAAAACTCAGGTCATTTATTTAGGTGCCTAAATATGGATTTAGGAACCTAGCTTTAAGCACCCACTTTTGAAAGTCTTGGCCTGGGTATCTACATCTAGGCTCCTAAGCCAAATGTAGTGAGGCACAATTTTTTCGAGCCTAACTATAGGCACCCGGATTTGAGTTGGCCATTGGCCTTAGTGGACATAGGCTGAATCCAGCAATCCAGAAGATATTGAAAACTGGGGGAGATTTAGATGTTTAAGGAACGGGGATAAGTCCCGGTGGGAATCTCTTCTGTCCCAAGACAATGTTGAACTGCACTATTTGCTATTTGCACTGCCAGTTCCTATCAGCTAGTGCCTTCCATGTAAAATAATTCACAAGGGGTTAAATAGTTCACTCTGGCACAGAGAGCACTTCCAGGACAGTAGTCACACGGGGTTCTCCACACCCCTGGTGTCCTGAGGAAGGAGTCTTTGCACTGATCCATCCTTAGAGGTTTTTAAAGCCCATCTTGACAAAGCCCTGGCTGGGATGATTTAGTTGGTGTTGGTCCTATTGGACTAGATGACCCCCTGAGGTCTCTTCCAATGGTAATCTTCTATGAATTATGATCCTGAACAGGCTGGCATGGAGGACAGCACTGGGACAGGCCTGAGGGAGGGCCATGAGAGCCGCAGTGATATGGATCTGGGCACACTAACCCCTTACGTGGGCAGCATGGAGGGATAGAGGCCGTGGTAGTAGGATGGAGGAGGAGGTGGGGTTGTGCTGCATCCACATTCTTGGCCTTGGTTCATGAGGTGGGTTTTGCATCCTCTCCACTCATACATCACCCATATCCAGCCCAATAGCTCAGGCCTGATGCAGCTGGAGTGAATTTCCTCCATGGGGTCACATTCTCTGGCTCGACTGTGCTCGCTCTGTGCTTCTCTTGGGCTGTAAAGGGAGAGGGAAGGTGCTGTTTTTTTCAGCGGGGGATATCTCCAGTGTGGGGGAGTCCCCACTGGGCAGAGAGTCAGCATCGGCAGCTCCTATGCCAACCTCCTCACAGTCCCAAGTGTAGGGAATAAGGGAGAATCCAGACAGGGTGTAGCTGGAGCATGAAGTGCTTTAACAGTCTGTAGCTGCTGTATGGCCTCTTGGGGACCATAGCCAGCTAGAGAAAGTTAGAGCAGCCCCTGCACTGCTCTAACTTACACCAGGGCACATGGAGATCGGCCATAGAAACAGGGAGCTGTCACTAGCTTCTTAATGGTCCCCCTCTGTACTGAGTGGATCTCGATACACTAGGGAGTCTAGGCCATTGAGTCTGTCTTGATAACATATCTAGGGCCAATGAAACTGGCATTAACTGCTGGGAAATGTTTGGAATCTTGCGTCTTTTGGGGAGAGAGGATGGGCGGGGGGAGTTCTGTGTCTTTTTCCAAATGTTTCCCTCACATTCTAATATAAATGTGTCGCTGTGATGTCAGAGACATTGAGCCAATCTGCTGTTTCGTGCCTCTTCAGGAGATTATGAACTTAGGTACTAACTTTGCCAAATTTGACTCTGTTGGAGGGACGGAGAGCTCCTCTGACGGATGATTGTATTTCAAGCTGATCATTGTTATGTTAAAGGGGAAAACAGTTTATATGAAACACTCTTCTCACCCTATGTCCCATAGCTCTGTGGGGGCCACTGGCTAAGTGGTATCATAAAAGTGTGCTCTTGGCAGAGTTCAGATAGCAATGCAGTTATGTACTTTAGATTATAGCTTTGAGAGAGGAAAAAAAGGAAATTCCTTTGAAAATTCTAATTTCATCATGATAAAGTTGGCTGGAGAACTGCAGCATCTGATGAAAATCTCTCCCAACAACAGGCTGTGACGATACATTATACAATGAAACAGTGACATGAGCCTGAAGTGTTCCACCATGAATTAAAAGCACAGAGAGTCTATCAATGTGCAGCAGTTAGCTAACGAGAAAAGCAGATGCGTGCATTTAGGAAACGTAAACCTTGTAAAATTTTATGGATTGCCTCTTGCACCAAAACAAGAAAACCTGGTTGAAAGGAAAAGACAAAAAGAATCTCTTGTCCATAAGTAAATTTGGAGACATAGCTGCCCCCCACTCCCCAAAAAAAGGAAAGAGAGAGAGAGACAGAGAGAATGGATTTTAAAAGGGCAAACCAAAAGATTAAGAACAAAAATAATAAAACATAAAGAAAAAAAACGTTCATTTTCTGACTTCCCTAAAACCTTTTTTTAAATCACCATGCTATACACCAGAAAAATGTTCTCACTCCCCTTAGAGACCCCACTTTTGACCTCCTTGGTAAGCCATGTTTGTTGAATATATTTGAAGAATGGCTGTTTTATATAGGTAACATCCTCAGAAGGACATGTAGACATTATGAAGACATTTTTATCAACTGTTTGTTGAAGTCTATAGGTAAATGTTTGCCCAGAGGCACCCAGAAAAAACCCAAGTGACCTCTGGAAGAGTGAAGAGTCTGGAGACCCTGGGTTTTCACTGTTTGCTTATCATTTTTTAAAACAATGCCATTGGCTGACATGTCATTAAAATATGCAGCCCACAGCCAGGTAAGACAGTCTCTTTTCAGTCAGCGGTTGGCTAGAATGAGTTAGTTGCTGATATAAATAAAAGAAAAAGAGAGTTGTGAGGAGTAGTGACAATGCACTTTGTTTTATGAAGGATTTGGTTTGAAAGGAATCTTTCCAGGATATTAAGTTCTTGAAAAAAAAATCAAAGACTTTCTGGTCTTTTACACATAGTAATAATTTTATTTATAATGGGCCAGATTCTGAAGCCCCTTTGTGGTGACAGGTGGCATAAATGGGAAACTATCTGTGTATGAATGGTCAGTGGCAGAACTTAGATATGTCTGGCAGCAGCTCTAGGTTCTGTCACAGTCCAGTCCTTAGAATAGCAGGAAGCCAACTCCCGCTCTGGGGCCCACCCTCCTCAATGCAGAAGAGAATCTGCGCCATAGGCCCTGATTCAGCAAAACACTAAAGCACTTTTCGAGTGTAGACACATGCTTACGTCATTGACTTAAAAGTTAAACATGAGCTTAAGTGTTTTGCTGCGTAGCGATGGATGCAAACATGTGCTTAAAGTTAAGCGTGCGCTTTAAATACTCGGCTGAATTGAAGCCTTAGCACCGAACTACCAAACGATCTCAGGTGCTAAAACAAATATGGATTAAGAGCTATGATTTGCTTGAAGTCAAAGGGAGATTGGCTAGAGAAAGGACATTAGGACTGGCTCTAGTATGAAGCGATGCATATATTCCCGTGTCTCCGGGCAGTGCATATAGACCTACGTTTATACCTTTGATCCTGCAAATAACGCCACTCAGATGCAGGGAGACACCTATATCTTGCAGGACTGAAACTGATGTCTATTTACAGCAGGCTAAATCATCAATCACACAGCTCCATAGTCTCCAGGATCCAGCCCAGCATACCTCTATCTAGCTACTCTGTCTATAATACACAGCAGCAGTTAACCATTACAAGCAGGGGGGAGGGATAGCTCAGTGGTTTGAGCATTGGCCTGCTAAACCCAGGGTTGTGAGTTCAATCCTTGAGGGGGCCATTTGGGGATTTAGTTGGGGATTGGTCCTGCTTTGAGCAGGGGGTTGGACTAGATGATCTCCAGAGGTCCCTAATGATCTAAAATCTAAGTGGTCTTATAATTCAAGTGCTGAAGGGATTAGACTTTAAAGGTTCAAGAAAAAAACATTATACTTGGGGTTTATTCTTTTTAATTTTAATGCGATGGGCTAAAATGTTTAAAATTAATCCTGCTGTTGTGGTGGCATTGTTATTTTCAGTCTATACATTTCTTATTTCTCTGCCGTTAGGTTCCAACTGAACCCAAGAAGGAATCTGCTCTGCAATTCCCATTCCTGTTCCTTCATCGCAAAGGCAATTGTCACCTCTGGATTTTTTCTCTCTCTCATTCAGCTGTTGTGCAGCAGTTGATCAATTGCAACAGTACCAAAAAAAACCCCAAGGTTAGTCATACATGATCAGCAAAATGGCCCAAATGATGTCATCCATCAAGATGGACATCGCAATTTGCCAACTATTTTCTCATAAATCAAATCATAGTCCCACAAGGAAGAAGAGCAGCTCATGAAGAGCCAACATGGCAGCAGTTATCGGCAGACTGAGAGAAATGCTCCCTCAAGTATACAGTAATTATTTTACTCGATGGGAAATAAAGAGGGGAGAGATGGTAGTGTAGAACTGGAGAGTGTCTGCCTCACTTCATTACGATTCCCTAGACAAGGGGTGCAGCATATGCTTTTCATTGTGAAGCCAATAATTTTGAATCTTGGGACAGGTGAAAACTTAAATGACATTTGCAAACCTTGATTTATTTCCCTGCTTAACTCTGGAACATGCTTTAGATTTAGCTATATAAGTTTCCATAGATTAGTGGTCAATGTCAGTGTATTTGCAGTGACCTGTACCAACCCTTTCACTTTCCCTATCAGTTAATTAAATATTTTTGGTACTAATCGTCACTTATTGAAATAGTCCCCTTTTCCTTTTGGTGTACATTGTTTAAAGAAGGGCATATACTGTACTTTTAACTTTCTATTTTTAAACTTAGATTCTCTCTTTCTCTCTCTCTCTGGTTTTTCCCCCATGTGCTATTTGAGTTGCTGGAAATCTCATTAAAAGTTATTTATGAGCTGTTAGCGATCCCGTAAGGATTACACCTAATTCAGTCTGTAAAGCTTTTGAGTTACATTGCTTCCCAGGAATAGTCCCTATAGCATAAAAGGACCCACCTTCCCCATTGTTTGACTTTCATTATCATTAGAATAAATATTGCATGGGAGCTTTCTACCAAATGTAAATTTCTTGTATTCTTAACCACATTGCATGACTTAGAGATGATCTGCTACTCATTCATCAGTTCGTTACATTGACTCTTTGTATTCATCCTATTCTATAGGTGGGGAAACTGAGGCATACAGATTAAATAGTTTGGCCAGGGCTCTCAGAGGGAGACAGTAAAAGAGCTCGTGACTGGCTGAAAACAGCCAGAGGTTAACAATACTGAGGTCTGGAGTAGTTAACCAATCAAATTGAATATACCAATAATGTCTCATGGTGGTTACATATTCAGCGAAAGCAATTCTTCATCTCTTTAGAAGTAACGAATCTTTTTTTCCTAATTGTTTATGTCATTTCCCATTTACACTGTTAGGTTCCACTTTTACCTTTAATTCGTGGTGATGGTGGATAGATTTTCTCTTATTAAGATGTTCAGACTGTATGTAATAATTCATATATCTCTTTCAATAAAATTGATCAATTATTGCCCCTTAACCTTTGTCTGAGTTAGCTTTGCATCTCAAGTAAACACATCTTTATAACCCCTAAAATAAAACCAATATTTGTTCATTATTTCTATTTTACAGATGAATAAATGAAGTCAGACGATTTGTCCAAAGGCACGTGTGAGTAAGTGGCAGAGGCAAGGAAGGAAATAAAAAGTCCTCTGCGCTAACCAGTAGACCTCACTGTCTTTTTCTTCCTGGTGCTGTGATTTTTGGCAAGATCAAGCTGTTGCACTTAGAGCAGAATACCTAATTATCCAGTGGCTCGGATCTGAATACTGACACATCTGAGCCCTCAGTGGTCCAATTAATTTTATTTATTATTATGAAGACGTATCTGCCTTGCAATAATCTATAGACTGCAGCCAAAATTGGGAAAACATTGTGCGAGCACAGTACGAACACAAAGGGCACATCTATACTTGGAGCTGGAGGCATAAACTCCTGCTAGTGGAGACTTAACACAGGGTAGTTCTTGTTGAGCTAGAGTGCTATAAGTAGTGTAGTTAAGGTAATGAGGGGGACCAACTGCCCAAATACTTACCTAGCATCTTGGGTGGGAGCTTACCCGAGTCAGATTTTAGCATACTAGCTATTTATAGTCTGCTAGTTCTATCAGAGCTAGCCACAGGTATGTCATCTTGAGCTGGAATTTACATCTCCAGCTCGAAATATAGATGTACCATAGTGAGATACAGTCCCTACCCCAATGAGACTACCTCTAAAGAGTCCAGAGGCTGAAAGAAGAAGGGAAGTTGTTATTTTACAGATAGGAAGCTGAGGCACAGAGCGCTGAAGTGACTTACCCAAGGTCACCCAAAAGTCTGAAGCAGAGCTGGGAATTCGAATCCAGATCTCCCAAGTCCCAATCTAGGGTCTTACTCATAAACTTGTCTTTCCTTTCTGTTGATGCTTAATTGGTTTCCCAGCCCGCCTGGTAAACATTTAAAATCTTTCAGGCCAGCTGTTTAACAAGGGGAGTAATTTTTGAAGAGGGAAAAAATAGATCACTTGGGATGTAACCAGTGTTGTTTCATCAGCTGTCAGGCAGCATCGCAGGTCTGGTATGAAGGAAATGGGGAAAGAAGGAGGTGAAACAAAATGCATGTTGTTTCTCAACTGGTCTGAGGGGTGAGGCGGGGGGGCGGGGAGGGAGAAGCGGGAGAGGAGGAGGGAAAAGAACATGCTGACATGGTCTATAGCACCTTGCTTCTGAGAATGTCTTGTCACTTGGTGTCTGTGGAAACATGAAATCTCTCTAACTTATTTTCCCCGTTCTAGTTATTGTTCAAGAAGTGACTGCTGAGTGCAAAGTATGGTATGTAGCATTGTTTCTTTCCTTTCTAAATACTTGTGTTTCATAAAAGTAATGGGGGAGGAGGAAAGGACAGAAAATATACACTTAGATGAATTGCAACCCAAACTGTAGATATTTTTAAGCCAAGTTATATTAAGTAACTTGGGAATTACAAATAAAAGAATAAACATTTTTTAAATATGTCTTATGCTTAATTAATCATATAACTCTTAGAACAAAGACCACATTTCTTCAAAGTTCTCAGCTTTCCCTCTCATGCAGTACAAAATAATCTAGGATTCCTAGTTCACTCATACCAGAGTACCACTTGGCTCCATTCCACCTGTAATTGGGTTTTACAATTTTTCAGAATAATCTCTCTTTTGCCATTTTTCCCTATTTTCATCCAGGCTAGCAGGAGCCAATGAGAGAGGGTATTCCCCCCAGATTGCTTCAAAACACTTTATACAGATCTCTGTGTGTGCGTGTGTGTGTGCATGCGCACACGTGTAAACTGGCAAAACAATGTTTAAAATTATCTTTAGAAAGATTTTGAACACTGCCCCTGACTCAGACTTTATGACGTAGGCTAAATATGTTTACGGGCAGTAAAGTTACTCATATATGCTTTTTCTTAAAGGTGTCTGATCTGTCTTCTGTTTCGTTCCTGTGTACCCCTTCTGTCTAATGGTTAGAGCAGGACTCCTGGGTTCTATCCTCAACTTTTGTCATTGATTTGCTGTCTGACTTTGGGCAGGTCATTTAGACTCGATCCTACACTGCCGAGTGGGGATAGTTGGTTTAGTCAGTGTATAGGCTAGTGGACTGGGCCACCGAAAACTCGTTTCAGTTCCTGGTTCAGCCATAGAGTTCCTGTGTGATCTTGGGTCAGATGCTTAATCTACCCTGCACTTCAGTTACTGATCTATAAAATGAGATTGATACCTCCCTACCTCATAGGATAAAATTCATTAAAACAGTGAGGTGCTCAAATGCTATGGTGATGAGGGCAAGGTAGCTATTGAACTTAATGGGACTAGACACAGACATAGAAGTGTCTACAAGATTACATCTCTCTGTAGCTTAACTTATGCATCTGTTAGGTAGATAATTGTTATACCCATTTATCTCCAACTGTTGTTATTAAGATTTACGAGGTGCTTTGAGATCCTTGGATAAAAGGTACTACAGAAGGGCAAGCATTCACTGAGGAGCAATTGACAATTTATTCCCTATCTCACTGTGCATTAAATGAGGAAGTAACTAGAGTTCCGCAACAAATTATTGGGTTCAATTGTTTTCACTTGCATGGTAAAGAAGAATAATTCCCCCCGCTGTAGGAATCCCTGGGAGATCAAACTACATGATAACGGTGGTCCCTTCTGACCATCCTCTCTGTGAATCTATGGTCGTGGTGTACCACTGATCTTAAGCATGCTAGGATCTTTGGGCATCATTCAGCTCCACTAAAAGGGAAAAGTTGTAATAGCCTTGGGGCATCACAAATCTTACTATTGTAACCCACACACCTCCTGAGTGTGGTGTTCTGTCCCATCTAGTGGCACTGAGACCACTTAGCCCTGGTGTACACTGCGGGGGGAGGATCGATCTAAGTTACGCAACTTCAGCTACATGAATAACTACATGTCTTCACGGTAAGTTGACTGCTGTCACTCCCCTATCGACTCTGCCTGCGCCTCTCTCGGCGCTGGAGTACAGGAGTTGGCGGGAGAGTGCTCGGGGGTCAATTTATTGCATCTAGACTAGATGTGATAAATGGATCCCTGCTGGATCGATCACTGCCTGCTGATCCAGCGGGTAGTGTAGACATACCCTTAGAGGGAGATTAATGAGTCTGCTCTACAGCCTTAGCTAAGAGCCATATGGCTTTTAGCTCATGCAGTAGAGGCTCATGCTCTAAGTTCCCAGGTTCGATCATGCCTGCTGACGACCGGGGTCTGTCGGGGTTATACTATGTCACAGAAAAAATGAAATTTCCCAGGTGTGGAATTCACTCCCTACCTGTGATCAAATTCAACTTAAAAATGGACATGTTTTATTTAGTACTAGTCCTGTGTAGCCCCACCCCACTCAGAGCAGGGCTAGCAGTGTGGAGATGGGGAGCAACCATCCTGGGTTATTTCAAATTGTACAAGAAGGCTGGAGTAATATTGTGTGGGGAGGATCCCCAACACCATTGCTGGTTGCAGATAAATATGGCATGGGAAGGAGCCACAGGAGCTGGAAGCATGAGCTAGATAATGCAACTGAGTTGGTTCCCGACCTCCAGCTCTGTTCACTGAATACTGTTCTTATTTCAGAAAAGCAACAGATTTGTGTTTCTCCCTGGAATGGTCATTTGAGGCAAGTTTCACGGTAATTGAAATGACACATGTAAAAGTCACCTTGCAACACCTTTTTGAGGGTCGTGTTTCACCTGACACCATAGACAGATAGTGGCCCCACCCGTCTCAGAGCCCGCCACAGGCAAATGGACATAACCCGCAGTGGTGCTGAGATCACCTCAACAAAGGAAGTGGCTGGTAAGGCTAAGGGGATTTTTTTTACCAGTGCTAAGTGCTTACAAGGGCAGTGGGAGTAAAAATTTACCTGCAATGACTTCGGTGCCGTTCAGAAACAAGGATGGTGATATTTTATTTATGTTCCCAATGCTCCATAGTCTGAGTAGCCCATTATTCATTATTGCTCTGAGGGCACAAGGGATGATAAAATGTGGCTCTGGGTGAGTTAGCACTGCAGGAGCATTTTAGTTCCAAGGACAAACTGTTATTTATATTGCAGTTGTGCCTAGAAGCCCATTGTGCTAGGCACTGTACGTACACATAATAAGAGACAATGCCTACCCAAAGAGCTCGCAAGCTAAATAATAAGATGGATGGGGAAACAGAGGACAGCAGTTTGCCCAAGGTCAGTAGCAGAACCAGGAATAGTACCCAGGTGTCCTGACTCCCAAGAAAGGACACAGGCCACTCAGATGTAGAATCAGACCTGCTTCAACTTCCACCTGTGCCCACAAACCAGCAGATCCCCAGGCCTGTGGAGAGCCCCATTCTCTACAAACTTTTTCAAGACTGCTGCTCTCTAAGTGTTTCAAATTTGAGCCTCATTTCTGGAGATGGGTCACACGGTGAAAGTCACATATCATTTCTCTTTTTTCTCTGCTTGGCTGTGCCTGTCTCATGTAGGGTGACCAGATAGCAACTGTGAAAAAATGGGACAGGGGTGGGGTGTGTGTGTGGGGGCGGGGGGGAAATAGGTGCCTATATAAGAAAAAGTCCCAAAAAACAGGACTGTCCTTTTAAAAACAGGACATCTGGTCATCCTAATCTCATGTGATCAGAAAGAAGGGCCAGTCCAGCTCATTAGAAGCTGCTTCTGTGTAGTTTCCTAGAGACTGAGGTAGCATTTTGAATTATCTGTTGGAGTGACACTGAAAAATCTGGAAAGGGGGAAAAATGTCTCCTCATCTTAGTTCCAATCTGCACCTCTGACTCTGGCTTGCAAAGGCCTTATACATTTAATACTTTCCCTACTTCCTTTGGGAAGGGTCTTTTATTTTTAGCCTGACATAAATATCTCCTAATTTTACAGGAAGATGTATTTGTTTCAGGGCTGGCTAAATTCTCTTGTGCCAATGGCACTTATAGGACCATATCCTCCGATAGCGTAAGATGGAAAAGCTCCATGGACTTCAGTTGTGCTGACTTACTCGAGCAAGGGTCCAGTTGACAGTGTATTGCTTCTGGGTAGAGGCCTGCAGAGAGTGCCGACATCCTGCAGTTCTTCAGATGAAGGGGAAAGTATTTTAGGATTATCACTAGAGATGGAAATGGCCCGATCACAGAGCTGGTCTCAAATGATAAGGAATTCGTGTGAAAAAAGTAAAAAATGTCTTAATCATTCTCATTGCATGGGTTGAAAAAAGGGAAAAAAATAGTCAAAATTCTTCACAAAAAACATTAATTGAGAATTCTCAGTTTTGAACATTTTCAGGAGGTTGATTTTTTTGGTTTCTGTCCGCCTCTCCTTTTTTTCCTCTCTTTTTCCCTTTCCCCCCTTTTCCCATTTTGCGCATACAAAGGGGGAGAAAAGTATTAAAAAGAAAAGAAAAGCCATAATCTGAAAACGAGAAAACAAACGTTTTTTGTGTGTGATAATTTTCTTATTGGGGAAAAAAGGCAATTTTTCAACCAAAAAGAATTTTAGTTGGAAAAATTTCAACTAGTTCTAACTTTTGAGGTCATCTTGCCTAATTGCCTGCTAATATAGCATTGTTGTATATAGTCCATTTTCTAGTTCTTGTCCAGTCTGGTTTTAGATGTACCAAGCTATGGGGGTGGCCTAAATTTTCCCTTTTCTCATTTCACCTGATTCCTCTTAGCTATTCTGTGGTGTTCCACCTTAATAAATTCCACTCACAGCTGAGGCTTTAACTTTACCTCCTCCCCCCGCTCCCCCCGAACATGTGTTTAAATTAGACTGATATGATCAAGGGGAGAATGATCTTCATATATCTGCAGACCATCAAATATTCTCTTGGTCATTGCTAAGCCAAATGATACATGTTTAAATCTTTCCTTATAAATCAATTATCCAAAACTGCAAATATGTTTTGTTGCTCTTTCCCGAATTCACTCCAATTTGTTAATATCTCCCTAGTAATGAAATGCCCTGAACTGAACACAATATCTTAGCTACAGGCCAACCAGTCATGTTTAGGACCTCCCTCTTTTATAATAGGATGTCTGCATTAGCAAAGTCTACTTGCTGCTTTTTTTTTTCCACTGCCATATTCCATTTCGATTACGTCTAGTTTGCTGTCTGCTACCACACCTAAATTTCTTTTATCTTTCTTGGCTTTTTCCTCCCATTAAATAGATGTAGTTTCGGAATATCTTCTTCAGATCTTGCTCCTTTTCCAGCTGAATTTCATTCCGAGTTTCATTCTGGCCTGACATTAAGCACAGAATCTCCCAAATGTACAGAAGGGAATTGTTTTTGTTTTACTGACTTCCCACCAGATAACTTTCATGGTTCTGATGTAATAGCAGTTTTCACTTGCTTTGAATTGGTGCACATGACTACATAAGGGACAGGGCAATGGTGAAGAGAGCTAGTTGAAAAATATTTCCCTTTACCCCACAGAAAAATGTATGAAACCAGAAAAAAAAATCAGGGTCTTTCTTAAGTGAAAATGCAAATACTGTATCAAAAAAATGTGGCTGAAAACTGAAATATTTTGGATTGTGGGCATTTTTGGGGGCCAAAAATATTACATTTTCTGAGCAAAGAAGACACTTTTCATGAAAAATTTCAGTTAGTCGAAAACTCAGTCTTTGACCAAAACTTTTGACCAATCCTAATGGTGAATCAGCCCTAACTGTAAATTAATCCTGGACAGGGAAAGAGAAAGAAAGAGAGAGGTTGCAATACCCAGTATGTGGGAACAGCTACAGTGTCAGTTACCGTATCATTTCTGTCTGACACTCTCCTATTTCTGTTTGTTTTTATGAAGCTGAACGACAATTGTGTTCAGCTGCTGTTTTGCAGGTACAGAATAATCTTTGCATGGGTGAGTGAGTGGGGCTCAGTTAGTTATTTTCCTTTTGCCTCCTGTTATTTTAATGTTACATATTAAACATTATGTTCCGGTGCTGAAGCACTCTTTGTGTTCTGAAACGTCTGCCTTCCCCTGCTGTGGAGAAGACCAGCTGTCCTGCTTTTACCTGAATTTAGAATATTTCATCTTTTTTACTCTTCTTCAGCCCTGTGGCTTCACACAGTGCAGAGCTCAGATTCAGGAATGCTTTGGCTATATGTTTTGAAAATGCCAGTATCCTGCAAGGGTAACCCACTCATTGAGGCACTCTGGCCTTGTCTAGGGGCAGCTGGGCCATACATAGAGGTTGGTGAGTCTGCTATACCTCAGCTAATAGAAAAGAGTCATGTAGTAGAGGTTCCCAGGTTCAATCCTTGCTGCTGACAACCCACCCAGGGGCATGGCATTACACAAGCTCCCAGTCACCTAGGCATTCACAATGACCCTTGATCCCAAGGAGCTCGCATGCATGGCAATGCAAGGATTTGTGTGTGAACCTATGTGGACTTATGAATCCATGCGCAAATAGGGCCAGAGATAAGGTGCATGAGCTGGACTGGCAATAGACCACATAGGTCTAAGGTGAGTTAATGTCCTGCTTGGAGTTACATGAAATACTCTGAAATGGCTCCTTTGTTGTTGCCGTTCTATCTTATGAAGACCACAGAGCTGAACGATCTAACTTTGCTATCTCACTATGCAAATCTTTGTGCATCCGAGTAACTTTGCTCGTGTGAGTAGCACCATTGACTTCAATAATGGATTGTGTTCTCTCCAGCTGATTGATCTCAATGGGTCTTTCATGAATGAACTTACTCATTTGGAGATCAAACTGTTATGTTTTCCATTATTTTCCCCATTTGCGTTTCATTCACCTGTTGTGTCTGGTCATAGATTGTGAAGAATGTTCTAGTTAGTAGAATGCCTAGTGCAGTGGGGACCCTTGATGGGGATCTCTAGACACAACTGTAAAAGAAATAATAACTCTTGTGGGTTTTATGTCATTTGAACATTGTGCTATGCACTTAAAGACAAGAGTACAAAGACACGGGGCCTGATTCTCCATTGCTTTGCATCTTCTGCCATCATGCACTTGTGTGCAAGGGGGCGTAAAAAGCTACCATATCAAAATGATGGCATTTTGGTCAAAATGATGGGCTGGCCAAGACGGCACACATTTAGCAAAAAACAAAACAAAGCAAAACAAAAAAACCCCAACAATAACCAAAAACTCCAACCCCTCCAAAAAAACCCCAGACCTCCTCAAAACCCCCATTTTTTTCACTGAAAAATTTCAAAGGCAAATTCTAGTTTTACATCCATTTTACACTGGTGTAAAGGATGCCCCAATGTGCACAGTGGTGGCCTAGTTCTAAAGGGCTTCTATTGTCAGCAGACAATGTACAAACAAAAGATGGGGGAAAAGCAGCATAACTGAGCTGTGAAGATCTGGATGTGTCTTGCTAGTTACATGATTTTTGTTTGTGTGTACATGTAGATCTGTGTCTATTGTTTTCAGTTGTTTCATTCCCTAGGGATCTAGACCCTTGGGTGGTGGTGGTGGGGAAATACATTTTAAAGAGGAACTTGCAGAAGGAGTGATTTGAGGCATGCTGTACCAAATCAAAGAGCTAACTCAACTTGGAGTATATCTATACTACCCGCCGGATCGGCAGGTAGTGTTTGATGTATCGAGGATCGATTTATTGCATCTCGTCTGGATGCGATAAATCGAACCGCGAATCGACGCTCGTACGCCACCTCGGCAGGAGGAGTAAGTGGAGTTGAAGGGGGAGCTGCAGCAGTTGACTCGCCGCCGTGAGGACGGCCAGGTAAGTCGAACTAAGATACTTCGACTTCAGCTACGCGAATAGCATAGCTGAAGTTGCGTATCTTAATTCGAACCCCCCCACTAGTGTAGCCCAGGCCTTAGAGGCTAAATAGATGATCTACAATGTTGCAATACAGTGCATTGACCTCTTCAGTTTAAGAAGACCATACCAAATGGAGCAGCAAATCATGCGTGGAGGGGGAATAACAAAGTTTTATAATTTTTTTCTAGACAATGGAAATGCTTAATTCCTTTCTCTTGAATTACTAATCACCAGTACTCCTAGAAAGCTAAGCCTATAGCCTTTGTTTTGCATATAGCTACATTTGAATTAAAATTGGATTTTTTTTTGGTGCTTTCATTTCTTCAGCGTATTTATAAAAGGCGCAGAACAGAACATGTGGCATCAGAGGAACACCTGGCAATCAAAGGATGCAGAGCCAGCTGTTGCCTCTGCAATCGGAATTGAAAATCCACGATCCTGATCCTTTATGGCAACATTTGTGTAGTTCATGAAAGCAGGGGAGGTAAGGCTGCGTGCACATGTTTGAGGAGCCTCAGTCAGGAATGGTGCTCATGTTGTATGCTAAAAAAGGAAAATCTTCTAATCTTTAAGAAGTGAAGGTTTTAAGCCAGCTGTGTTTTGCAGCTCAGGGCTGTTCCAGAATCCTCTCTGTGCTGGGAGACACATTTCTGGAGGACTCACTACTTTTAACAATTTTGCTAGTAAAGCATCTAAGTTAAACCCACTCCATTCCTGACTTCCCTCCAGCTGATCGTGCAATATCCTTCTTGCTTGGGTTCATAGGTCTCTCTTCTTCTCCTCCAGCTTATTTAGCTGCTGAGATATTGAAGACCATGGGTAATAAAAGATGCCTCTGTTACTCTCTCTTCCACACTGGGTACTGAAGGCATCGGTCAGGAATGCTGTGCATAAAAAACCAAAACAGCAGCTGAAATGCAGCTTGACTGTACGTGTCGTGCCTAAATAAAAAAAAAGAGTCAGAACCACCATTTGAGAATGTGTGAGTCAATAAAGTTTTATAAAGAGAGCCCATTAAGCTGCCATGGAAATTTAGCCATTGCATATAGCAAAGGTGAAGGCAATTCATTTGTGCTGGATGAGGCTATTTATCCCTGCTCCTTTTATCTCCCATGCTGGGATCTTTTTTATTTAAAACATATGGGAAACGCTAGAGTTTGGCATGAATGTCTGTGGTGGGAAAAAAAAATCGAAACTGCTCAGACACTCAAACACACACACACACACCAGATGTGAAGAAATTAAGACTGAATGATAGATGGGGCCTCACTTGCAGTAAAACATGTTTCAAATGATGGAAGAAGGAAAGACCTCACTTTCCCCATGGCAGTTGATAGACACAAGCACTTGAACAGTTCATACTCTCTCTGTTGTCCCTGTCATAAGATTTGTAGGTCGCTCTCAGCCAGCCACTGGGGTTAAAGGTCACAGGTCATGACCTGTTGATTTACCAAAGTATGATCAACTCACACAAATTACAGGCGTAAGAGAGTCCTGACAACTTCAATATGATGAGCAATGAGAGCAATTATTTGTGACATGTGAAACCAGTGTGAGAGCATAATTCTGTCACTGCGTGACAAGGCATTATTAGCAGGGGCATGCAGCAGCTTGAACCGGGAGCAGCTGTAAAAGAGGCAGTGAAAGGGAGAGGGGCTCTACATGAGATAGCATGACTGAATTTCTCTAGCAGAGTCACAAATATCAACTTCATCTCCTAGTGGTTAGGCACAAACAAAGCCATTCTACCTCAGTGGTTCTGAAAGCTATAACCTTTTTTCTGGGTAGAGGGGAGGAGGAAAAAAGAAAACAATAGGAAGGGATCTAGCAAATGTCTACAGGACATTTTATATTTCAGTACTTACGTGGAGAGCTGCGAAATGTGGGGGCTTTAATTCTGATGGGAGGAACTAAGGAATTGAGACCTAGGAAAACACTGTATCTGGTGGTGTCGGTGTGGTTTAATAAAATGGATGTATCAGCTTCTTGATGTTATTTTCGTAGGCCCTTGTCAGAATCTTTTTTCAACTTTGTTCATGTGGGAAAAAATTTGCCTGGGATGGGATGGGAAAAATTGTAGCTACAGGGCATTGATCCATCAATTCTCCCTAATGCGCCATGCTATTCAGATGGGGGCACATGCTGGCAGAGAGAGTCGAAAAGATGTTCCCCTTCCTGTGGATTGACTGAGAGGTTACAGCATGGATGTCAAGTGAGTGGGGGAAAGGTTAGTATCTCTGCAGCACCTAACGCTGGGTGACATAGTGTTTTCCGAATCAGCAAGCGTGGCCATTATTGGAGGATGATGCAACGACATATGAGTCTCTGCACAATTAACATACAAACGGAACTGAAAGCTGGTGCAAATCTGGCAGTCCTCACACAGACAGCATCTCCATTGACTGCAAGGGCAGTGCAGATACCAGCTAATGCTCAGCTTCCTCGCTAAGGTGGCATTCTCTCTCTCTCTCCCTCTTTAACTTACTGGCCCAAGGTCTCAGATGGCATCAATAACTGCATTCAGGCAGGAGCTTTCTTATCTCCCAGGCTTATCCTCCCCCAAGGAGACTATGCCATCAGCTATGGCGCCAATGGGATGCCTGGATAACCTGCTGTTGGAAGAAATCACATAGTGAGTAACACAAAGTAGTACATCCATAGAAGAGATGGGCATCCCTGTGACACTTGTCCTTATCAGCCATCCCCCATATGAACAAATACACTGTGGCCTACCTTTCTCAACTGTGGATTATTCTGGGATCTGGACTATTCGAGGATTACCCCGTGCAGCTCACATTAAATAACTGTGCTCTGATCCATGCGGCATTTGATTGGAACGAATCCTAAAGACTTTCCTCTGGCAAGAATCCCGTTGACTCCAGCAAAATTTAGCCAGAGTGAGGACTGTAAGAGCAGACCCGTTATCAGCAATAAATTACAAATTTACTTAAAGAAAAGTCCTGTCCTGTCCACACAATTCCATGGGGCTGCTGCATGACCCAGGTGTGATGGGTTGGATCCCTTCGGATGCCACCTGATGTGCTGAGATCACCACTGAGCCCGCCTGTTATGCCAGTTTGGGCACCCTTTTTACCTGTGTTGCTGAGTCAGGCTATTAAGCCTGCTCCAACGCACACTGAGGCAGGGCTAACCCGAGCTGCAGAATGAAACAGACACTGAGATCAGTTCTGGGAAGGCTCAGCTTAAGGGACTTGCCCCCGCACTCAGGTGTCCACCTCCCTTGGGGTGCAGACCCAAAGATTATGAAATCCTTCTCCTCCCTCAATGCAGAGGAGGTTATGCACCCCTCCCAGTTAGAAATTACAGAAACTGGGTTTAATAATAAACAAAACAAATTTGATTAACTATAAAATGCAGATTTTAAGTGGTAAAAGGAGTAACAAACAGAACAAAGCATATCACTGACCAAATGAAATCAAACACACAAACTAAGAAGCAAAGAATCCTGTGGCACCTTATAGACTAACAGAGGTTTTGCCACAGGATTCTTTGCTGCTTCTACAGAACCAGACTAACACGGCTACCCCTCTGATACTTGACACAAACTAAGCTAGTTTCACTAAAGAAATTGGTTACAAACAGTATTTCTCACCCTAGATATTGTTGCAGGCAGGGTGCAAAGTTTCTGTGGTTCAGAGTTCCAGTTATATTCCTTTTCAGACTGGGACTGGCCCTGTCTCAGGTGGCTCTTGCAGTCTTTCTTCTTGGGCAGACAGGCCATGGAGAGGAGGAGTCCTGTTTGCCTTCCTCCCCACCCTTAAATAGGATTTACATAAGGCGGGAATCCTTTGTTTCCCAAACTTGATCTCCCTTCCCTTCCAGTGGAAAGTTACAAGAAGTCCCAGGTAATGTTTTAGTAGCAAGTGACAAGACCACCTGACTCTGTAGTATCACAGCATCCACGAGTCAGTGGCAGTATGGAGCGTCCGCAGGAAGGCCAAGCCTTTTCACAGTCCATTGTCCTCGCTGATGGGCCAGCTGCCCTGTCTGTTTTTTCCATTGTTGTACCTGAAGTGTTAGCTGTGGACGTCACCCAAAGTAGCATAGTTGAAATACAGATACATAGCCAATATTCCTAACTTCAGATACAGAAATAATACAGGCATACAAATTGGATAATCACATTCAGTAAATCATAACCTTTCCAATGTTATCTCATATGGGAGGGATAGCTCAGTGGTTTGAGCATTGGCCTGCTAAACCCATGGTTGTGAGCTCAATCCTTGAGGTAGCCATTTAGGGATTGGTCCTGCTTTGAGCAGGAGGTTGGACTAGATGGTCTCTTGAGGTCCCTTCCAACCCTAATAATCTATGATTCTATGAGCCATCTTGCTTAGAGTATACCTCAGTTATGTCATATTCATACCATAAGCATATTTTCATAAAGAATATGTAATCTCACATCACACCAGGTTTTAATGGAAACCATAAAAGATTACATCAACTTCCCAGTATGTTTTCTTCACAGTGAATATACTGTACCCAGCCCAATGCTGAGTTTATTTGTAGCCATTTGATTTCCATTTGGGGAAGAAAATGCTCAAAATAAGTACAATGATCAACTAAAGTAACATACCAAAAAAACTTAAAAACATTTATTTTGTAGCCACCAAATTGGCCAAAGCATCTGAAGTATTAAAGATTAAAAACCAGGATATTTCTTCATCTATTTGTATCATAATGTCTTTTTTTTAAATAAAAAGGAGACAGTGCTTTAAATATATCTATGTAGCTAACCTTGGGTTTAAACCAAACATAATAATAATATTTAAAGAAACATTTAATACATTATTTATTAGTCTGGCCAGTGGTTGCAGAAATGCAGTTTATATAAACACATTACAATTCCAGCCATTCTAATTGCTGGGTTTAAAAAAAAACACATCCTTAATGCAATTTTAATAAACCTTAAAAGAAACCAAACTCTTGTTTTCAAGCTAAACGGTTTGCTGTTGCTGAATAATAATCATTCAAGACCTAAATCTAACCGAAAGAGCTCAGTGTGCAGATGAAATATACTTGCTGGGAAACCATTAGCAAATACACATTTGATTTGGGATCTGAGTCAGTAAAACTAGATGCCGGAGTCTAGTGAGAATGGTTCTAAATAATATAAAAAGAAGGCAACCAACCCGGAAAGCAGGGCTACGATAGTTTAAAGAATTCATTAATGAGCTAAGAGCTCTGTGCATGGGTGGAGTACTCATTTGTCAATAATAGATCATTAATCCCTTAAAATAAACAGGATTACCAAATGCTTCTGAAAAGAGGCAGATTTATCTGTGTTTTATTGAAGTACGTGTGCCATGAATTGTATGGGAGAGTATATTTTTATCAGGGGGCCAGAGTGTGACAATCTTACTGACCCTGAGTAATACCTCACTCCACATATAATCCCACAGGTTTTAGTGGGACTACTTGTAGTTTACAATAGGGTGACTAATGTGGGGGTGAGAGATTCAAATACGATATTAATCGTTTTTAAACAGCTCCCCCACGCTTGCCACAGGTACTATTCAGAATGAGTAAGGATAGCACAGCCTGGCCCAGAATAAATAAATAACTGCATTAAAGGTAATAAATCAAAGTAATCTATTCTGAACAAGGAATCGCTTTCAGTTGAAGGGTTGGCATTTTCGACATATATATATATACATGCACCCTTCTGTTTGTGTCTAAAATAAAAAGAGGGCATACAACGTGCAACCCATGGATTTGATTTTGTATTTGGGTTTCTCTTTCGCATACCGGCATACACAGCAATTTTCATGAAGCTTCATAGGTGAAACCAATAGCCACAAAACGGAGACGAATCATAAACTCTGAGTCAAGAGTTATAAGCACTCATCAAGGTAATAGAGGATACAATTTGGCCATTTCCTTTTGCTTTTCAGTTTTCCTAAAAGGGCAAGGGAGCATGAAGAATAAAGCCAGGCATCCTTATTTGGCTGAAATAATAGCCAGTACACCAGAACTTCAGACAAATCTTTCTTGTTTTTCTCACTGGCCTTAACCATTTTGATCTCCTTTCGTCATTGAATGGACCCCTTAACAGACCGTGACCCTATATTTTAGGACGGAAAAGATACACCTTGTTAGTGTGAGTTTATTTTTTTGTTGTTTGAAAAGTGGGCAAATGTAGTCAAAGCTCGCACACAACATCACAAGAGGTTCTTTCTTCTTTCATAGCAGCTTGAGCATGTAAAGTGATCATTGTTTACAATACGGAGGCAGATAGCAAAGACTTGTTTGTTGTCTCACGCTGGCTCTAATTATGCATTAGATTTTGATTTCAGTTGCTTTGCCTCTCCGCGTTGTTTTAATCTGAATTATGATCACTGGAAAAAAAAAAGGCACAGATCATTGAGGTAGTAGTCCCTTCTCTACTTGCCCTTATGAGACTGAACCTAGGATACTGTATTCAGTTCTGGGCACCTCATTACTGCAAACAAATTGGAAGGAGTTTGGAGAAGAGCAACAAATATGATTAAGGAGCTGACAGGACTGACTTTGGAGGAAAGATTAAAAGATTGAAATATATATAGGTTGGGCATATGACACCCAAGCCCCCCACTTCCCTCCAACTGTCTCCCAGAACACAAAGGATGTAAACACCAAGGAAGGAGGGGACTTGTATAGAGTGGGGCCAAGGGACGCTAACTAGGAGCAATGGGATGAAATGAAACAAAGGAAAGTTTAAGCGCAATATCAGGAACATTTCTTTTTGTCAGTGAGAGCTATTAGGCGGTGGAATAATCTCCCAGGAAAAGTGTGTCCTTAATTCAGGACACTGGACTGAGGAAAGCACAAAAAAATGTACTGTAGGGAACAATCCTGGACTGGCCGGCGATGGACAAGCTGAACTAATCGGCTGTTGTGACCTCTGCTTCTATTATTTCTTTTTCTGCTCTGTGTTAGCTGCTACTTCCTGGTGTGTGTGTGCTGTGATGTGTTTATGTATAAAATGGACAGAGCTCTAAGCTTTATAGTCCTAAAATGATGTGTCCTTTTGTATGTCCTTATTTAAGGGCCCATTCCAGCCAGGCGGGATGCTCTCAGCAGCCACAGAGCCCAGATGGGTGGCAATGTGAATTCAAAGTTCTCAGCGCCGTGCAGGGTTGGGTCCTACGTGTGGACATAAAGTGTGCGGTGGTGAGTGGATTATTAACTCACTCGTTGTCATTTCTGCCCTGGGAGCTAGGTAAGAAGGGCGGCCTGGTGATTAATGCAATGATCTGGAGAGCTGGGTTCAATTCTCGGCTCTGCTACAGACTACTGTCTGACCTTTGGCAAGTTTGTGCTTCAGGTCCTTCTGTAATAATGCATCTCTACCTCCCAGAGATGCTACTGGAATACATTAGTTAATGGCTGTGAGGTGCTGAGATACCATGATTATGAGGCCAACTGTGGGAAGGGCTTTTGGTCCATAGTATGATTTGGACTGTCATTCTGAGGTCTTAGGCACCTATTAATGAAAGTGAACATAGTGATTTATGATCTGTGTAAAATATGAGGCTTCTTGGAAGGAGGCAAAATTGGCTGAAAAGTGTGAAACCTCCACAATTCCCCCTCTTCCTCACCCCAGTTTCTAATTTGTTAACCAGCTCTAGTGAGCATCTTGAAAGCAAGATGATGAACATGAAAAAAATTACTCGTTGCCAAAATTTGAAAATATTGATTGAAACTGACAGTTAGCCAAACTAAAGAGAAAAGCAATTAAAAATAAATCAAAATTAACAAATAAACAGAGACATTTCCCTAATACAAGGCCCAAATATTTAGAGACATTGGAAATGAAAAACTGTACTTATATGTGTCTATATAAATGGGTATAATGATAGATAGATAGATAGATACTAATAAATGAAAATCAAAAGTAAATGAACCATGGACTTGATCCAAAGCCCAGTGCAGTCAATGGAAAGACTCAGGCCTTGTCTACACTACCACAGTAAGTTGACCTAAGTTACGCAACTCCAGATACTTGAATAACGTAGCTGGAGTCGATGTAGCTTAGATCATCTTACTGCAGTGTCTACACCGTGCTGGGTCAATGGGAGACACTCTACTGTCGCCTTACCTTACGCTTCTCGTTCCGGTGGAGTACCGGAGTTGACGGGGGAGTGATCTGTGGTTGATTTAGCAGATCTTCACTAGACCCGCTAAATTGACCCCCAGTGCATTGATCGCCACAGCCTCGAGCCCCAGTAAGTGGAGACATGCCCTCACACGGATTTCAAAGGACTCTGGATGAGGCTCTAAATCCTAAACAGACACTATAAAATATCACAAATCAGACTTGGGATCAAATTGCATCCACGTAATCTAATTACAGATGAAACTACACAGTATTTATTATCTCATTAAGTGAAATACCTTGGGCCATATCGTAGCATCAATTTTTAAATAGATGTGCCCATCAATATCAAAGAAGTGTTGGTATAATATGGTCCATATACCCGAACCTTTAGAAAAACAGAGATCATTAAAAGGAAAATAAAGGAAAGAAAGAGAATGGAGAAGGGAAACAAAATGTCTTTTCTCTTCCCTTTTCTTTTTCAGTTCATTATTGCACTTTGATCTACCCCATTCTGAAACAGAAGTAGGTCAAAGTGCCCAAGCTAATTGTTAGTTTGCATCATCAGAGTCTACACAGACAGTTAGTATGCAGTGGGCTAGATTCACACCCCAGCTGGCCATGAAGTAAATCTTCATGTAGACAGGCCCTTAGCCTCTCTGTGCCCCTATTTCCCATTTTACAGATGGGGATGACAGCTCTTCCCTACCTCACAAGAGTGTTGTAAAAATAAACGCATTGAAGATTAGCACGTTGACACCTGCTGATGAAAAAGAGCCATTATTACTATTGAAAATTATTTTTTCATGGGAAAATATAATTTTCATTATTTTTTTTATTTTTCAGAGAGAACTTTAGAAATGATGTGAAATGAAATGTCTCATTTTATTTTGCTTTTCAAAAACAGGAAAATATTCACCATTTTGCATTTTGTTTTTTTCCCTTTCCTCGGCTTCCCCTCCACTCACCCTCCCCTTGGTTTTTTGCCACTGATTGGAATAGAATTAATGATATCGAAGGGTATTCGGGATTAGTTTGCTTTGGGTTTATTTTCCACTTTTTCCTTCTATTTTTCGACCCTGTAACTTTTCAAAAATGTCCCAACTTCTGAAAAGTCACGGAGTGGCAAATGGAAAAAATATAAAACACTGTTCCTTTGCCGATCTGTAACTTGTCAAAATTGAGGAAGTTTTCTTCCAATGCAAACTGCAAAATGCAAACAACTTTGACATTTCACATTTTTGTGAAATTATTTTTCCATTGCGTGACTAGCTCTAATGAATATGATTTGTGATACACTGGGACAGACCCTCAACTGGTGTAAAACAAATATAATTCCACTAACCTGAGGGAAGCTTTCTTTGTGCATCTGCACCAGCTGAAGGTCTGGTTCAACATACTATAGTGCAGTGATTTTCAACACTTGGCCTGCAGGCCACTTGCGGCCCAATCAGCTCACAGCTGTGCCCCATGTGACATCCTCAGGGCCATACAGGTGGTATATATACATTGTGTGGATGGGGCCCACATCACACAGAGAGAGCTGTATATGAGGCCTACGATGGTGAATAGGTTGAGAAGCACTGCTAAAGTGTCATCCTGCTAAGGAACCTTGTCTTTTTGCGCCTCCACCCTTAAAATTTGTTGGATCCCTTTGCTCTCTTGAATAAAAAAGAGGAAAGGGGAAGAAATAGTGAGGGGGAAAAAAATGAAGTTATTTATGGCCTTGCTTCAGAAAGGTGCTTTAGCTCATGCCTATGAGCAGTCCCAGCAAGTTCAACAACTATTCGCATGCTTAAAATTAGGCACATATTGAAATACTTCCAAGGCCTAAAAGATTCACTTTAGTTGACACAGATACTGAATGGTGCTGTGTAAGCCTCATCCTGTTATAAAAGATGAAGATTGGGCTTTGTCAGGAAATGTAAAACATTCCAGCTCAGATACTGAAAGGTGTTTAGGTACCTAACTCCCCTGGAAATCAGTGGGAGGCAGGTGCCTAAATATCTCTGAATCTCCATACTTCTGCTTTGCAATTATAATTTTCACAGGTAACTGTAGTGTTGAATATTCTTTCTTTTTAAAAAAATACTCCTTTACCTGCACTAAAACCCACTGCTTCCACCAGGTACTTCGCAAGAATAGATTTTCTCTGGGTATTAGGACACTTCCAAATTCCTAAGATTCTATGCCTCAGAGATATGTTAGGGTGTTCCTGCTTCTTGTGAAGTAAAACCCACAGTCCTCCAGTTTGTTTCACATGGGCCAACCCTGAAGCCATGTGGTGACCCATTGACTTCAATGAGGTTCCATGCCAGTGCATTTGTCTGCCTAGGTGGAACAACTTACATGATCTGGGTCTAAGATATTATCCTGTTCCAAAGTCTGTATAATTGCTTGCATAACCGGACTGAAATTTTCAAAGGAAATTAAGGGATTTTGGTAACTCATAAATTTAAGATTATTTTCTATCTTCACAGCCCAGCTCACTTTTATAACAATACCTATGATTTTTCAACTAAAGAGCAAAGAATATTGGCTTAAAATGTTCAGAAGTGACTTCTGATTGTGGTTGCCTCTAGTTTTGGGTATTGCGGTACCTCTGACAATCATGCCTCACTAAGGTGTCTTAAGTTGTGCACCCAAAATCATTTGTCACAAAAAATGTAGGCCATTGCACTTTGAAGAAACAGTGCCCCAGACTAGAACCAAAGCTTATCTGACCTACTCTGTCCTACAGTGCCAAGGTACCTGGCTCCCTTGTCACAAGTTGTATTTCTGGCCAATAATCCAATCTTACCATTTATATTTTTGTTCAGGCTTCCAGTTTATGATCCTGAAAACCTCCAACATCTGCTTTCTGTCTCTCTAAGCCTGTCGTTCAACTCTCTAAAAGCTGGGGCCACCTACTATTTTGGGCCACCCTGTATTCAGTGTGAAATCCAAAGTGTGTGTGTGTGTGTGTGTGTGTGTGTGTGTGTGTGTGTGTGTGTGTGTGTGTGTGTGTGTGTGTGACAACACCTATATTCCAGGCCAAACTTGTGTCTTTACAGGCTGATAGAACCTTTCCTTTTATTTCAGTACAGTTTGGATTAGGACCTAAAACAGGTGGATATTAGTTTTACTGGACAATTACAGCTTATTTTGGAACATCTCAGTCAGTGGTAGGATGGATTTCATTTGAACAGAGGGGAAACCAATGTATGGTTTGAAATGATTCCATAGAGAAAGCTGTAGTGGAGAGTTTAAAGAATTGGGCAGAAAGGAAGGGTCAGGACCATGGGAGAGCTGGGACAGAATCCAGGAGAGAGGAAGAAGCAGATAAAGTAAGCAGATGTGTGGGCAGAGAGGGAATAATCATAAGCAGTGACACAGATAATGTAAGGCCCAGCAAGAAAAAGAAAAAGACACACTGGGAGAGAATGTTAAGTGAAAAACTCAGGAAATGGAACAAAGGAAGCACAAGAGAAGTTCAGCAGTCACCTGGGGGAAGTTTCTAAGGTGGCTGTATATAAATGCAAGAAGCATGACAAAGAAATCAAGGGAAATAGACATGCCAATATGTAACACAGATGGGATTTTATCACCGCTTTCACACACTCTTTGAAGCAGTTTCAGGCCCTGATTCAGCAAGGTATTCAAGCACATCAGTATCTTTAAACGCATGGAGTGGAACCATAAAGTTGCCCACATGCTTAAGTTCCTTGCTGAATGGGAGTCTTAAAATCCCTGGCTGTTTAAGCCAGCAGTGATCTTTATTAATGTATTGCTGGTGGAAAAATACATCTTGGTGTAACTGAAATTGGGAAGTTGGGAGGAAGTGCCATGGTCTCTCCTCATGGGCCATGTCTACACTACCACTTATCTCAGCAAAACTTATGTCGCTCAGGGGTGTGAAAAAACAACACCCCACCCGAGCGACATAACTTCCACCAGCATAAGTGGTAGCGCGCACAGTGCTCTGTCGGTGGGAGAGCTTCTCCTGTCGACCTAGCTACTGCTGCTCGTTGGGGATGGTTTAATTATGTTGATGAGAAAGAGCTCTCTCCTGTCAGCATACGGCGGCTGCAGGAGTGAGCTTACAGCAGCACAGCTGCCAACAGTACAGGAGTGTTTGCTGCTGGAGAGGAATTGGCCCTAGAAATCCTGGCACTCTGGGAACTTTCCCACACAGCCTCTGCTGCTCTGAGAGGAAGGGTTTGCTGGAGTCTGTAGAAATCCTCCTGAAATCACCCAACCTTGGAGAGCGGGAGGTGGGACAGTTGCCTAGTGTTCTCTCATGTACAGGGGCGGCTCTAGATATTTCGCCGCCCCAAGCAGGGCGGCATGCCGCGGGAGGCGCTCTGCCGGTCGCTGGTCCCGCAGCTCCGGTGGACCTCCTGCAGGTGTGCCTGCTGGTCCCGCGGCTCCATCAAAGCCACGCTGGACCAGCGGACCCTCCTGCAGGCACGCCTGCGGGAGGTCCACCGGAGCCGCGGGACCAGTGGCCCCTCCGCAGGGACGCCTGTGGAAGGTCCACTGGAGCCGCTTGCGCCCTCCCGGTGACCAGCAGAGCACCCCCTGCGGCATGCCGCCCCAAGCACGCGCTTGGCGTGCGGTGGTCTGGAGCCGCCCCTGCTCATGTAAGACATTGTTCCAAGGGAAGCAATTAAAATCAGGATTCCTGCAGCCCCTCCTCAAAGTTACTGTTGCTCTGGATAAGGCTCAGGTTCTGGAGGCTTCTCCTGATAATTATGCAGCAGGTCATTAATGACAGGTAATCCAGGGGTTAAAGACAGCGTGAGTCTTGAAGGGTAAATTTCAGACCTTGAAACTTCATAGCCTCCTTTGCCAGCTTAGCAGCCGTTATATGTTGTAGCCTCATGGCAAGAGATCAGATAGGCATGATAGTCTGATTCCTAAAGGGGGTGGGAGATTAGCATGTATGGAAAATCAATGCAAAAAGCAAGTCTCAAGCTACTTTCATCTTGATCAGGGGAGCAGGTAAATCCTGCAAGCACGAGTTTAGTAGGTCTACAGCAGTATACTAGTCATGTTTTTCTGCAGTAAATAGCTGCTACAGGTCCTTCCCTTATACAAGCACATACACACTGTGTTGGTCTTCTACTGTAGAATGCCACAGGATTGCATTTATTTACCTTGGATGGGGATGGGTTCAAACCCACACAATGAAGATCCTGATATTGAATATCCCAAAATTTAAGAACTTTCTGATCTAGGTTTTGGGTTTGATATATTATAAAGCTAGGAAAAGAGCTATTTACAAAACACCTCCTGACTTTCTCTCCTGGAATCAGACTCAGGGCCTTAGCCTCCTCTGAAATGTGCTTCCATGGGCTACCTTTTAAAATATTTTAGTAGATCTGTCTGGGGCACCTGTAAAATCAATCCTAGGCCATCACTAGAGAAATATAGTTTAATGCCCAGCATAATTTTGAATGGTGTCTATCTACCCTTTGGAGTTCCTGTATTGATTGCTGTTGCCACATCTTTGCCTGTATGCTCCAGCTACCCCCTTTTCTGCAGCTGGATAAGCTAGTGTAACACCTACAGGCCCTGGTCATTGACAGGCAGGATCAAACCGGGGACCTCTAGAGTGCATGAGCCTCTACAGCAGAAGTTCTCAAACTGGGGGTCAGGACCCCTCAGGGGGTCATGAGGTTCTTACATGGGGGGATCATGAGCTGTCAGCCTCCACCCCAAACACCGCTTTGCATCCAGCATTTATAATGGTGTTAAATATATAAAAAAGTGTTTTTAATATGTAAGGGGGTCGCACTCAGAGGCTTGTTATGTGAAAGGGGTCGTCAGTACAAAAGTTTGAGAACCCCTGCTCTACAGCATGAGCTAAAAGCCAACTGGCTGTTAGCGGAGGCTGCGGAGCCAAGTAATTTCCCTCTCTCTAAGTGGTCTCGGTGCCACTTGATGGGACAGAACACCACACCCAGAAGGCGTGTGGGTTACACCAGCAACTTTGCTTACTGAGCTGCAGTGACCTAGGCAGCATGCTTGTGCACCTGGTGGTGTGTAATTTGCTCCACTTTGTCGGCACGATGGTGATTGTTACTCATATTAGAAGTGCTGTGTGCCATACAAGTTTGCAGATGATACTAAACTGCGCACGATAGTTAAGACCAAAGCAGACTGTGAAGAACTTCAAAAAGAGCTCACAAAACTAAGTGATTGGGCTACAAAATGGCAAATGAAATTTAATGTGGATAAATGCACATTGGAAAAAATAACCCCAACTATACATACAACATGATGGGGGCTAATTTAGCTACAACGAGTCAGGAAAAAGATCTTGGAGTCATCGTGGATAGTTCTCTGAAGATGCCCATGCAGTGCGCAGAGGCAGTCAAAAAAGCAAACAGGTTAAAAAGGGGATAGAGAATAAGAAGGAGACTATATTATTGCCCTTATATAAATCAATGGTACGCCCACATCTTGAATATTGTGTACAGATGTGGTCTCCTCATCTCAAAAAAGATATACTGGCATCAGAGAAGGGCAACTAAAATGATTAGGAGTTTGGAATGGGTCCCATATGAGGAGAGATTAAAGAGGCTAGGACTTTTGAGCTTGGAAAAGAGGAGACTAAGGGGTTATATGATAGAGGTGTATAAAATCATGAGTGATGTGGAGAAAGTAGATAAGGAAAAGTTAATTCCCATAATACAAGAACTAGGGGTCACCAAATGAAATTAATTGGCCACAGGTTTAAAACAAATAAAAGGAAGTTCTTCTTCACACAACGCACAGTCAACTGGTGGAACTCCTTGCCTGAGGAGGTTGTGAAGGCTAGGACTATAACAGTGTTTAAAAGAGAACTGGATAAATTCATGGAGGTTAAGTCCATTAATGGCTATTAGCCAGGATGGGTAAGGAATGGTGTCCCTAGCCTCTGTTTCTCAGAGAGTGGAGATGGGTGGCAGGAGAGAGATCACTTGATCATTACTGTTAGGTTCACTCCCTGTGGGTCACCTGGCATTCGCCACTGTCAGTAGACAGGCTACTGGGCTAGATGGACCATTGGTCTGACCCAATACGGCCGTTCTTATGTTCTTAACTGTGTCTCTTTAGCTGCATTGTTCTTAGCAGTTTCTCTGCATTGGCCCTTTTCAGCTTAGAAGGGATTGGAGCAAAGATGCGTATGTTGTTGTTGACATGGATAATGCGCAGAGGCTCAAATGCAAAGTTAGGTTCGGCTACAAAGAATTGTCAATGTCTTTCACTCCAGAGATTTAGCGGGACTATATGGGATGAACAGATAAGAGGGCAATCACTGTGACTTGGAATGAGTCCATGGCATCCGCAAGAACAGTGGCCTTTGCCAGCTCTCCAACAAGCTACTGAAAGTGAGCAACACACACTTTTAAATAAATGAGAATGCCTACGCCAAAATCCAAATAGCATTGGGTATAAAGAGGGCAGGCTTCATAGACAGAGGACTGTAAAGGGGTCTTGGTAGAAATCAGAATCGGGCCAGAATATGTTCCCCCCCGCCATAAAATAATTGTTGTTGTAATAAAACAAAAGGAATCTTTATCATTAAGCAGTTATTATACACATTCTTCATTCCATCCAGCCCACCATGCTACCCTCTACGTATGTGTGTTTGAGCCACTAGAATCATAGAATCATAGAACTTAAGATCAGAAGGGACCATTATGATCATCTAGTCTGACCTCCCGCAAAATGCAGGCCACAAAAGCTGACCCATTATATTATATTATTATAAGAGTTATCCAACAAATCCAAACTCCAACCCTTTTCAGATTTCTTTCTTTCTTGTGCTGTCGCATAAGCTAAGCAGTCGAGTTCAGGTTTTGGATGGGGGGCCCCACCAAGAAATTCCAAGGTACTGCAGGAAGTGAGTTTGATAAGTCAATAGATGGTACTATTCCCTCTACTTCATCAGTGTGGGAATATCACAGCGTGGCGTTAGCACCAGCTATACTGTTGTATCTTTTGAATGACACATAAAACCAAGGTCTGGAAATTAATAATGGGATTTTCAAAAGCATTTAGCCTTGACCTAACTCTGCTACCATTCAGTTCCATGGAAGCATAGTTAAGCTGATTTCTCAAAGGTTGGAAACATAACACGCTAAATAAACATAAGATTTTACTAGTTTTTATTATCTTGCCACAATTAAAAACGAGGCACAAGAGGTGCTGCTTTAAAACCCCACCTCTCTGTCACTGCAGCTCTGCCCTCCTGAGAAAATGAAAACCCTGTCATCATAGAATTGGAAGGGACCTCAGAAGTTCATCTAGTCCAACCCCCTGCTCAAAGCAGGACCAACCCCCAGACAGATTTTTTACCCCAGTACCCTAAATGGCCCCCTCAAGGATTGAACTCACAACCCTGGGTTTAGCTCAAACCACTGAGCTATCCCTCCCCCCTCATCAAAACATAGAAAGAGACTATTGGAAGGATCCAACCAGTATCCCACCCCCTTCAGTCACAAGAAATGGATCCTGTGGGACACACCCAACTGATTGTACTGGGAGATCTCTGCTCAGAGCTGCCCATAGTGATGCCCCCGAAACACACAGAGAGAGAGAGAGATCAAAAGAGATCCAGATTCCTACCGTATAGCAGACACACACTAAAAAGTCAGTTTTAAAGAGACTCCAAAACAATACGCTATTGTGATGAAATCTCAGGCTATATTCTGTTTATCTACCCTCGGTATTAAGAACACACACATATTCTTGGTGTCTAACCCCTAATATAATAATAATATCCAGTTCTTTTATAGGCTTTCCATCAGTACATCTCAAAGCACTTTATAAAGGAGGTCAGTATCATTATTCCCATTTTACAGATGGGGAAAGTGAGACAGGGAAAGGAGAGTGACTTGCCCAAGGTCACCCAGCCAGGCCAGTAGTGGAGCCAGGAATAGAGCCAAGGTCACCTGAGTCCCAGTCTAGTGCACTATCCTCTAGTCAACACAGCCTTCTTCCTGGCTCTTGGTGTTAGGATTGTGACTCCTTTTACCATCATTTACTTGACTTCTGATTACTTTGATTGTCTGGTCATCAACAAACCCTCCAGCCTGGGGAAAATTTTCAACTTTTCCCAGCATGCTCACTGGGTCACTGGCCTTTTAAGTCTGGGAGAGACAAGCAGCTATAGCTCTAAGGGGATCATTTGGCATCTGACTGCTGTAGGTTGAACCTCACTTCCTTATGGCTAGTAAGTAGTACCTGTTGTTAAGTTTTCTCCTGACTTTCCTTTTCTCTTTCTCCTCAGTAGAGGGCACACATTCACATGCACTAGACTTATGGTGCTTGTCAATATTCTTTGGGGCAAAGTTCCTTACTGACTCCTGGTCTGGTTATCCTTGGTTTGACCAAGCCATCTCTAATTTGGGCAAGACTGCCCCATAGCTAATGCCTTTGATCCCATGTGTCTGTAGCCTATAAAAAACAGTTGGTGTCTAAGTAACTGCCTATTTTTGTTGTCTTGAAGGTTGTTGGCTTTGTTCTTCTTATGGATTGTGGTTTTAAGCATTTGTCAAGACATCTAGAGCCTGGGATAGAGACTTATGTGTTGAACTCAGAAGATAGAAATGTAGAGATTTGTTTAATTCAAAGCTGATTTGCATAATCACTATACTCCCTAAATAAAAGAAAATGGGTGAAGATAATGGTGTGTGTGTGAGCTAAATCCGCTGAAATAGTTATAATTTTAGTAATTATATTACACGCAGTAGTTCTATTTTTAAACAATGTGCTTCTAAAGAGTCCACATTTTAGACAGCCTTCAATGTGTATGTGCAGCTCCTGTTGACACCAACAGAAACTGTGCTTGGGGATGGAGGATTGGATATGGCCCTCAGCAGGGAGGCTGTGGATTATGTCTTGTTTTCCTAACATGTCCTGCGAGCAAGAAAATAGAACGTTTTAAACATGGTTAGCAGAAAAGCAGCAAGACTTACCTCAAAAGCCCTCAGAACAAACACAAAGCACAATCTATATGGAGTGGTGCTGACTTATGGGAGGTTGGAAAGCTGACTATGGATAAACGTACCTATTTCAAAAAAAAGCATTTTGAAATGACAGCTGGTTAATTTATTTACTCTGAATAACTTATCCATTGGCATGGCCCTCCTTTTCTGTTGGTATGTGATTTGTGAACAACATTGAGTTTTACAAAGATATTCACTCTCTGTGGCTGTTTGATAGCAAACAAATTTCAGCCTATGGATCGTTTACAAACTGCTACTTCAACTATTCCCTAATCGTGGTGTTAGTCACCTAAGTCATGTGGTATTCTGTCCACTCCCTGATTGGATGACTGAACAGACACTGACTGAAGAAAACTTTTGTTTGTGCATGAAATCCTCTTGTTCTCATAAGTACAGAGGTATTAGACAAAAGAACAGCCATTCAACAAATGTGTGTGAACCAAAACCTATTAGCACAAATGTTTGTGAACTGTACATCAGAACGGCCATGTTGGATCAGACCAATGGTCCAGCTAACACAGTATCCTTCCAACAGTGGCTGGTGCCAGACACTTCACAGGGAATGAGCAGAACTGGACAATTTATGGAGTGATCCAATCCCAGTCATCCAGTCCTAGTTTATGGCAGTCAGAGGTTTAGGGATGCCCAGATGGCTGCATCCCTGACCACCTTGGCTAATAGCCATTGACGGACCTATCCTCCTTGAACTTATCTATTTCTTTTTGAATGCAGTTATACTTTATATTGCCCTAAAGTATACTTACAACAATGAATAGAAAGGAGAAAGAATAGGCCCCAAATGAGCTGTCATTCAGAATACGAACAAATATTTGACCAGGTCTACACAAAACAAAAGACTAGAGTTATTATTCTGTAATTGATAGACAACTCAACCCTTGTGAAATCTTAACTCCTCCATGACAGCCTCCTCTTCTACTCCCCAAGCATTCTACTCAAGTTGAATTGGAATTAATTTTGTTTATATCTTCCTTGATCTGTGGCAGATAATGCTTCGGAGAGTCCCCAGATAGCTGTTTTGTGTTCTTACCAGTGTAATTTCTTTTGGCCTGTAATTTTTTCTGTTGGTTGTTGAAGCTTATGTCTATAAATCCAATGAGTGTATATTACACAAATGGTGCTCAGGGGTAAATCCAACCTCCATAGCTGGGAGAGAAGGCTGGATTTGGGGGGATGCGTATGGTACAGAGACCAGCTCAGTGGGGACTGGGGGACTGTCTGCATAGGGGCAGGCAGGGGGGCAGAATAGAGACTGAATTTTCATCACAATATTCTGGCATTTTGCAGAATATATTGGAAATATTTATGCCTGTTTTTTATTGTCTCTATACTATCCAACAGAAATCTGGAGTCCTTCTGATATCATCTCTCTCTGTGTTTGGAGGGCATCTTCATGGGCGGAGCTCTCCCAGTACAATCAGGTGGCCATGTTCCATGCGAGCCATTTCTTGCGACTGAAGGGGGCGGATTAGTGGTTGGATCCTTCCAATATTCTCCTGGTATGTTTTGATGATGACAGGGTTTTCATTGTCTCAGGAGAGCAGCGCTGCTGGGGTTGTGGGGCCGGGTATTAAAGCCGCGGCTCAATTTTGCCTTATTTTTAATTGGGGCAAGATAATAAATGATACAATCCTCTGGTTAATTAGAGTCTTTTAGCTACAACCTTTTAGACATTGGTATCCAGTGCACTACTTTATTCACTGATGAAATGGAGCCACCTCTTGGATGAAAGATAGCAGCCGTTTAATAGCCTACAAAACACTGCTCAACAGTTTGACACAAGAAGTGAAGAGTGTGACATCAAAGTGAAAGCGCAGAAGGAATTTACATAATCAAAACGTAATTGCCTGAGTGTGAATGTGGTCAGAAAATCCCTATTCTTGCCAAAAGTGGCATGAAACCATTAAATACTTCAAGTGGGGGAGTTAGCCAAAGGTTTCTCTGCTTTGCAGTTCCTTCCCCAGCATTAGAGGTAAGCTGGGGCAGAGAATAGCTACCACAGTGATTTAGAGACTTTAAACTACAGCACCTTCCATCTGAGGATCTGAAAGTACTTCATCGGCATTTCTACGGGGCTTGTCACCACCGTAGTACCTGAGTGCTTTGGAAAAGTTGGGCAAAATCCTGGCCACATTGAAATGAGTGGCAAAATTCTCATTTACTTCATTGAGCCATTGAGTTGATCCTCAAAACGCCACTGTAAGATAAATCTTACCATCCACATTTTACTGATGAGGAAACTGGAATGCACAGAAATTAAATGACTTGCCCAAGGACGCCACTCAGGAAGGCAGTGGCAACAGCAGAAGTAGAATCCTAACTTTCTCGCTCCTTGATCTGACCCTCAACTACAGGGCCATCCTACCTCTGGCCGACTGAATTAGGCATGTGAAGGGAGTACTGTTCCATAGCCTATTGATACCCTAGGGTCTATTTTTGTCAATGGCAGTATTGCACACAGGGGCAGCATAGGGTATTGGTCCTCTAAATGCAAGTCCATTGATATTGGAGCAGAGAGGTCCATGGCCTAGATTATCTTAGTCTTGAGTCTGTAGAGTTATTCACAACACTCACAATGTACGGCCCTATCTAAGCCTATTGACTTTCCTTTTATAAGCCTGTTGTACAATCCTAACCTTTTCTTTTCACACCCTTAGAAAAGTTTGATTGGACGTTGATTTCTCTGAGAATCCATTTTTTGTTTTTGTTTTTCTATGGTCTATTAACCCTCCCTCCCCTCCGCCTTGTCATCATGTTCTTGTTCTGTTGCCATTCAAACAACTTTACTTAGGAGTTGGAGGGGGGGAAGGTCAGAGGTTACACTTTGGAAGGCCAAAGCAATAAAAAGGTAGCAGATATACAAATGGCCTGATTTTGCAACATCCTGAATGCTTTGCAATTCCCATTGCCTTGGGAGATATGGGAATTTAGTGCCTTGCAATATTCAGTTATTTATAGCTGCTTTGAAAATTCATGACCAAGTTAACTGCACTCAGTCCATATTCAAACTTTGTACCGTAGTCCATCTGGGATCCAGTGCGAAATTGCTACAGCTATTAGCAGGATTTTTGTGCATCAATAGAGGCAGTATTTAGGCCATTATAATGTAATAGTATGTTTGCATAAATCCTACTATATCTCAATTATAGATCCACATGGGTCCTCTACTGCCCTTTTACTCTTGATTCGTTCAACAGCCTCTAGTGATTTCAGTGGTGTTTGTGTATTGCATACCAGGCTAATAGACATTATTAGAGCATGGCAAAACTTTTCTTTTGGAATTTTTTGACTAAATGGAAATTTCCATAAACAAATCTCAATTTCTGTAAAAAAAGAAAAAAAGAAAAAGAAAAGGATTTTTTGGTGTTTTGATTTTTCTATGAAAATCTTAAAATTTTCCAAGAAAAATGTTCTTTTTGTCAAAATGTTTCACAGTGAGAAATATAATTTCCCAACCTGCCCTGTGTACTATTTGTATTATGGATAAGAGCTATGTACAGATGGGAGAGAAAAATGCAGTTCTCACTATCAGAAACGCTCAATCTGGTGCTATCCAAATTACAAAAAGTACCACCATCTCAATTAGTACCCTCAGCAGAGTCTAGCAGTGAAAGAGGGATGGGGACAGAGCTACTCCTTCCTCAAGATCATACCTACAAGTCAGAGTTAACACTAGAACTCATTGAATGATTTGTTGTGAATAATAGTTGTTGCATATGTAGCTCTTTTAAAAACCATTCACAAACAGTCCCTGATTTCTGAACCACGTACTTATTAAATGTTCACTGGACAGTTTGGATGAACCATTTTCTGCCTCTGGGCTCTTCAACAATAGTTCATTTCACCTATTCACACTTCATGGGTTTGGATTGGTCACCAAAGTCACCTAGTATTCTTTTTGATCCCTGGTTGGATGGTTGAAACTTTTTGAACCGAATGGCAAATAGGGAATAGTAAAGAGTAACAGCTACTCTTGCTTGTGTTTAGGTAGGAAGATGGGTATTTGCATGAATAAGAGATATTTCCTAAACATTCAGGCAAATAAAAAACCCATTCACCTGAGTGTTTGTGAATACAGTACTGACCGATAAGTAGGTGTGAACATGAGTGAACTGGACAGTGGCTGGGGATTTGCAAAAAAACCCCCAACGTGCCTACACTGAAATCAGTGGTGTGATTTGCAGCTCATATGGGCATACAGGAACTAGTTTAAATTCAGCTTACTCACTAAAAATAGCACTGAAGATATGGCAACACAGGCTAGGAACGCAAGTACATACCCAGCTTCCAGGCAGGCTTGTACAGCCAACGCTGAAGCCTGAGCTGCTGTGTCTTCACTGCTGTTTTTAATGAGCTAGCTAGATAAAACCACAAACCATTTAATAACATGTCTACATGCCAAGTTGAAGGTGTTAAATATTCCCTTGTCAGGTGACCATACAGTATTCATCCATGTTTAGGAAATGAAGTCGAATTGAAAGTGGTTCTGTCATTTTAAGTTAGCTAACGGCGATACATGTGCCCAACAAAGCTGACATTTGGAGCTAGCTAGTTATCATTTGATTCTAGAGTTTTGTTTTCTCTTTCATTTTTCGAGGTGCTTCTACTTGTGAAGGTGTAGGACCAGAGCAGGGCACCACGAAACACTTGCTTAATTCCTTCGGATCCAGCAGTGCTAACGATTTTTAAGTTCATAGACAAAGAGGCTATTTAAATTCAAGAACAGTCTTTCTCAACCATACTCGTGCACCTGAACCCCTTGGCTTCTACACTCTCGTTTAAAATACCTACTATTAGGGCATTACTGCTTTAAATATCAGATCCCAAACAAAGAGCTTTTTCATATATTCTAAGATGTGATGTTAGTGAAAGCTGAGCATAGCCCTGGATTTATATTAAATTCATCCTAAAGGCTTAGCATCCATCCCTCCTGAAACCCAATCTTACAAAAGTTCATATGGCCTCTCAGTGGGTACCATATATAATCGTATATATACATCCATAGTGTAAATTTATACTAGGTTTCAGAATTGGTCTATCCAAATGAGCTCCCGCCATTTTATCCAGTGTCCCACATAAACTTGAAAGGATATCTTCCAGTACAGCAAAGTTAATGAATCAGTTTGACTATCTTCCTTTTGTAAGAGTCACTATAAATAATATGGGCTGTTTGATACTAGCTGGAAAAAATTCTGTTCGACAAAGATGAATGTTGGGTTGAATAATATTCTGTTTCCCTGGGTTTTTTCTGTCCATAGTTTCCTGTTTCTTTCATTCGCGAGTATTTTTAGTGAGCTGAGGAATTATTTGGTAAGATATTCAAGATTTCTAGTGGGATTTCTTGATAATGGACAGATTCTTTCTCGTCATAATGATAGCTGAGCTTCTCGAGAGCAAAGAGACACTTTGTTCTTTGTTCTCAAGGAGACAAACTGTTATTTCTTTCCCCTGAAGAAGCTTCTAATATGATGGGTGAAATATCAAGAATAATTAGACCAAATGATGATATAAATCCCACTAGAAATAATGCATCCATTATTTCATTTTATGCCTATCGCTCTAGTTTCTGCCTGATTTAAGTCTGTGTGAAGAAAGCTGTGGGTATTCCCTTTATAAGAACTGCAATAAAATTCCTCATCGAATATTTACTAGTCCCAAGTTGCTCCTTTTTTTGTTGGACCATCATTACGCAATTAAAAAATATGATGATAATTTATCCGTTTGCTAGCTCTTTGTTGCTTAATTCCAGCAAGGCAGGCAGAAGGGCTGATAGTTCAAAGGTTAATATGTTTCAGTAGTTGGGCCCCTGAGGTTCACTTTCTAGAAAAAAGCTCTTTCACTTTTTATTAAGAAACCTGTGTAATGAAAGGGGAGGAAGTTCTGTCTCTTGCTTAGCAGAGAAGGTCTAGTGGAAGCCAGGATTCTAGGCCTGGCTCCGCCGCTGACTTGCTGAATAACCTTGGTCATGTTACTTAACCACCCTGTGCCTCAGTTTCCCCCATCTGCAAGATGGTGATAATCAGGGGCGGCTCTAGACATTTTGCCGCCCCAAGCACGGAGAGTCTGCTGGTCTCGGGACCAGCGGACTCTCAGCAGGCAAGCCGCCGAAGGCAGCCTGCCTGCTGCCCTCCCGGCGCCGGCAGAGCGCCCCCCGTGGCTTGCCGCCCCAGGCACGCACTTGGAGCTCTGGTGCCTGGAGCCGCCCCTGGTGATAATACTTATGTGCCTCACACGGGCCCTGTGAGATTTAAGGTGCTTTAAGTTCCTGGAATGAAAGTTACTATACAAGGGCAAGGTATTATATGAAACTAAATGGAAAGACAGTTTACTGTACATTACTCTTGTAAACAATTCCTGGACTGAGCAGAGGAGGGGTGAAGCCCTCACACTGGTGGTTCCTTCAACTTTGCAATCATTATGAAGGTTTGGGAAGTTAATTTGCTTGGCAAATGTAGGGGCATCAATGCAATGTCCATTACAGGACCACACTGGTAACTCCCTAGGAATCCAGTGGTAACAATTTGTGGAGACTGAAAATCTCAACCAGATGTTCTCCATCTTCAGCTATGCATCCTACATGCTGTAGCTGCTGCAAAAGACACCTATTAAAGGCTTTGGGATGCATTGCACAAATAGCTGCATTTGTCTGACCCATATGGTGCACTTTGGTCACCCTGTGGTGTAATGTTTTCCAATTGGTTACAACTCTTAATGACCAAGAAGAACCTTCTTCCTACCCTCCCTCATGTCTTGTCTGGCCTCAGGCCTAAGACGGGAAACTTAAAGTAAGTGCACTTTGGGGAACAAGAAATTAAACCACAAGAAAACACTGTCAGCATTTTTCCTAAAGTTGAACCATTGAAGCAATCTCCCAAATCCCTTCCCAGTGATACTTCTCTTTTGTGCTCCTGCTTGTTGTTTCATTCTGAGCTATGATCTCTTCTGACAGTTGACAAGAAAAGTACTATTTTTCTAAGATTTAAGCAAGGCTGGGAAATACCCATTTCATGCAATTAAACGTATTCCCGTTAGCATGCTATTATAATTCACACGTTCACTGAAAAAGAGAGAACTCCATGCCATTTAAAAAAAAGTAATGTTTGGTGCAGAGTAAACACACACACACACACACACACACACACACAACCTATTTAGTGGAGACAACACATTGTGAGATAGCCTTAAATGAGAGTGTTCGTTTTACGCTTATGCAGCTAGTGAGTGAACGTTCCAGACCTGAGATCTTTCATATAAATATGGGCATTGTCTGAAGTCTCTCCCATTTGGTAAATTAGCATGCAAGTGGTATTGCTTAACATAATTAACTTGCTTGATTTTAATATCTGAATCACAAGATTGTAGTTCATTATTAAAATAATTTTGTAAAAACTTCCAGAATGCTGATGACTCAGACTGATGTTTTTGCTATTATAAAATCCTTGAAACCGAACCCTTAAAAGCATAAGGAGCCACTAACAAATACAAAATAACCCTAGTTCTTTGGGTCAGAAAGTCTGGCTTCGGAGAAAAGGTTAATGAAAGAAAGAAAACAAAAACACCCCTGATGTCTTGCAGTGAAACTGTCCAGAAGAGTTTTAAGAATGTCCCGATGTTTTGTTTCCTTGTAGAAATTGTCTCCCTCTAAGCCCTTAATGGGATGTTTTTGGTGATGATCCTCTGTCCCAAATTAGCATCTGAGATGAGCATTAAAAGCAATGTGGTTTCAGTTTGGGGAGTTGCACGCATTATAAAGTCTCCATGTACATTGTTCAGTGTTCAGAATGAGACATGGGTGAGTTTGCTGTGCTCTCCTTCTAGTAACATTCTTTCTGCTGCTCTCTGGATCTGCTTAGTGAAACAGCTTTTAAGCTGAAGTGACTTAAAAAAAAAAAAGGCACACAAAGTTCCAAACCCTCAACACTCATCCCGAAATCTTTAGTGATCGCTTGTTTTAATAAAATAAAACAGTTCTGAAATGGGTCAGATAAATGATCTTTTATTAGAGAGAGAAATGGTGAGTTAAACATAATACTTAGTAGGTGGATAGGGGAAAAATTCTCCACAAATCTGCTTGGAAGTCAGTCTCATAATTCATGCAGATATTTTGAAGAAAAATACCTCTCTGAAGCCTGGAACAATTTGGCTTGACTAGATTCATGGAATAAAATGGCTTTGTTTTCATGTAGTCCTAGCTTTTATAAAAGAATTGCAGCTCTAAAAAGAAATTCTGTATCCTGCTAATCTGCTTACCTCTTAAACATAGTGGGCTGCTTAAAGAAAAAAAATATTTATCATCTCAGAGAATTTAGTCATTACCAGCAGATAATGATGGGTGGGTTAATTAATGGAATGAATACAAAAGAGAGCCGGGACAAACTGTTGGTTAATTTGGTAATGAACTACATTCAAAGAGACCTGATGACGATACACACTGTGTATTACAAGGGAGTAATTTTTATGCTTGTCCATTTTAATTTTAGCAACCATAAAACACATTGAATTTGATGATTGAAAAAGTGGTTATTTCTCATTGTTAACAGAGTTCCCTCCCCCCAGACCCACCCCAGTGATCAGAATGCAGGACAACACTCAGCTTGAAAATGACACTTAAAATATTCCCTCTTCATCCACAGATATTCACAAAAAATGCCTTCCAGTGAGGACGATGATATTCCTGCACCACTGTTGAAAAAGGTTGCTTTTCAAATGCCCTAAAACTATTTTTCTTAAACAAAAATAGTTGGGTTTAAAAGAAATTGAAAAGCATGAAACAATCCAGCTACTGAGTTTTAAAACGAATGTGCATCAAAAAATATAGCTCTGGTTCATATTTTTAAATACAGTTTAAATAATGTCTGATGAAATAGTTTCAGCAACTTTAAATATTGGTTGCCAAATGATAATTATATTGTTTAATTTTAAATCATATGATAGAGTTGTACCATATGACGCTGTAAACATTAAGCAGAAACATTTTTTGTTATCTTGAGGGATTATATTTTAAAAAGCAGATAGGCATCTTAAAAAGCAAAAGTAAATAGCTATTTTTATTATGAATGCAAACTTTTCCTATCTTCTTTTCCACAAGTTATCATTGAGTTCTGGATAGCATGCCAACTTCTTGTGGTAAATGTTCCCTAAATTTAGCCATATGCTGTAAAATGCACTTATATAAACATTTCAGTGTGTTGATACAAACCTAAAAATTGTTTTTTGTGTATTGTAGTTCAGTGTACCCTCTTTCTCTTCTAGGAAACTTTTGGAAGGAGAGACTCATTACAAGGCACAATCTTATTATAAACCTACCAAAACAGTAATTAGGTAAGATAGCAACATTACTTAAAAAACAAAACATTAGTTTAAAATTTAAAAAAGTCCCAATAATCTAAAAGGCTGGCATGCTAATCGTGTTTGAAATAGTTTATAATTTGAAATGGGGATACTCATTATTTCACCCTTCCCTCCTGCTTATGTAGCTTTTGTTTATAAAATGCCAAGGGCATTTCTGTCTCATTATCAAATACATAAATAGAAGAATATGCATTTAGTAAGGGATCTATTTTCTCATCAGTTTTTCCCCTCCGTATGATATTTCTTGATGTTATCTCTTCCCTTCTCCAGCCTGTATATTTCCAAGAAACTCTTTAAAGAGCTGAAGACAACAAATAACATCCCCAACCAACAGAATGGAATTCTGAAGCAAAATAACTTCCTTTCACTCTAATGAGCAGTTGAGACACCCTCATGTTCCAGACCTTTCTCTTCTCCTGTGCAGTTTTTTTTAAATAGGCCTCTCATTTAGTAAAAATAACTTTTTTAAAACACGTTACCATTTTGTGATGTTTCTCAGATTTTGTAATTGTAAGTTCTTGCGAATATTCTTAATGAACTCGGGGTTTGATCCAGCTCCCACTGCAATCATATTAAGATTCTCGGGTCAGATCCTCAGCTGGCATAAATTGTCTTAACTCCATTGATCTCAGTGGAGCTGTGACAATTTACTCCAACTGAGGTTCTGCTCCCATTGACTGGAATGGGCTGGATCAGGCCCTAGAGCCTTACACAGACAAAACTATTACTGACACCAGTTATGAAACCCCATTGACTTTAATGGGCGTTTTGCCTGAGTAAGGAGGGCAGGTTTGCACCCCTAACATTCAAAACCTGCTCTCCATTGTCTTCAGTGGACTTTGGATCTGGCCCTAAATACATTGTCACATAAACAAGGAGACCAGTAGGTAGCTATTGTTCAGAAAAAAAAATCCATAGAAGCTAATGGAAGTTTTGTCTGAGAAAAAAGAAGCAGGATCAGGCCCCAAATTATTACAACAGTGTCATTTAATACATCAGTTATGGGGAACATGGTAAGATAACATGTTTTGGTGTGGTTTTTTTAGCATAGCAGGTTAATATCTTCTGGGTTTTCTTAAGGCAGATTTTATTAATATTGAATCTTGTAAACCAAATCCAAAGCAAAAGCCCAATTTTATTTCCTTTCTTTTGGTCATTAAGAGTAGGAATTTTGTGATCACGGGAGTCATTTCAGTTTCTTTAAATTAGGAACTAACAAAAAAAAATCACACTCTCTTTCTGGCGAGTAATGCATTTAATTGGCTCACAGTAGGAAGCAAACAAAGAGTCAAGAATGTTTTTCCTCAGAGAGCCGTAAGATGCACTGTCCCTTATTTGTGAATGAAAAGATAAGGATGTAATGAAATAGTATTTGGAAATAATTGAGCGGACTTTGAAAATAAAGTAAGAATAGACTTAAGGAATAAAATAATGTGAAAATAGGTTCCCTATATTTTTTTAAAAGAAAAACCCAAACTTGCAAAAGTAGAGGACAACTTTTTTTCCCTTAAAGATAGCTGTCTGCAAACGAGATATTTTGTACAGCTGCACTGATGCTGGAATTCTTCCTCTTAGATCAATTTGGTTCTTGCCAGTGAAATATTCCTTTCCCCCCTGTATAAAACAGTCCACCTTCATATTGGTATTTGTAGTTGTTTTAAAATAATCTGCCTGCTTTTCCGTTAATTTTAGCTTGATATGTTCATAATAAAAGCATTTTATATGGTCAAACTTGTTAGCCTAGACCTCAAGAATTATAAACAAATGATAAGTGCAGTACTTTATCCAGATAGACATACTTGGCTTTTCACAAGTGCCAGCTTTATCTTCCAGCCAGCTCAGTCTTCTAGGTTATACTCTACTGCCACCTCCTGTTTCGAAGACTTATCATTAGCATGTCCATCCTTTGCCTGTCTGTGAAGAGCAGCAACTTCTTCACGCTGCTTTAGAACACTTGATTTAATCAAGCACTATTAACCTGTAACTCATTGAAATCTGCACTGTTGGAATAGCAAGCCTGCTATTATTGCTTTGAGATTCTGAATTTCCACAATGGAGCCTCTAAAAATAAATTGTTCTGAAATTATTTCCTCTGCTTTGGTAATGGTTGGGAGCAGTAAGTTGAAGGGGAAAGATAGTGCTGTTTCTATTGAACCTTCAGTTGACTGCTGCCCAAAAACCAATTTGCCTACTAGGAGTTAATGGGATGAAATTAGGAAATGAAAATTTAGGTTGGAAAATCTTCTTGAGACTCTGCAGGGCCAGTAGACTCTGGAAGTTATGGAAAGCCGCCACGCCTGAGACATTTAAAACTACACTAGGTAAAATACATAGCTTAGGGAACAAATTGGCATTTGCAGCGAGATGGACTAATAGGTCTTTACTATCTTTAAATTCTGTGGCTTTCTGATTCTATACTAGTCATTTATTTATAAATCATTTGGTAACAGAACTCCTTGTGTTAGATGAATCACCTATTATTTTAACTGTATTTTTCCCTATAGCAATTCTTCATCGTAATTTTATTTTTGCACGGTCTTTGGTCAAAAAGCTATTTTTCCCATTTAGTGAAGTGTTTAATGGCTCAGGAATAAATGTAGAAATTCATGTTTAAATCCCTGATGTTTCTACTGTAAAGAATCGATTTATATAAGGGTTTTCTCACCAAGTCTAAAATGTAGATTGAAAAATAATTCAATTATTCTTACAGTTAAAATTGTCATCATGCAGGCTATGATTTTTAACTCAAGAGCAAAGATTCCTCTCCCCATATGTAGATGAGAGGAAAAACAAACAGTTTAAATGGATACTAAGAACACTATCGTTAGAGCAGCCGTCACAGTATAATTTTATAGACACTTAGGCAAGCCACAATGATCCTTAGGTTGGGCATGTTAGAGGAAATAGAAATTCAATCCATCCTAAGACAAAACCTGTTATATGCAAGGCTAAATCGCCCTTTGTTAATTATTGTTTGAGCATAAAGCTCCTCCCCCTTCCCCAACAGTCAACAATGCCCAAATGGATTTCTGTGTTCATGCTTAGCTAACTTTCACAGGAAGGCCATTCTAGACGTAGTGAAATAGGCCTGTGTTTAGTGTGGAGGTGCTGAATGAAGAGTGGTGTTCAATAAAAAGGGTTGCTCACATCAGGTTAGTGAACACAGCTTCTGTTGCAGCTCCATGCGTGAATAGAGAGCAGACTCCTCTCCACCGAGCATCCCACTCCAGGTGTTCGGCAAAGAAACAGTCACTCCATTCTCTGCCTCTGCTGGGGCTGGCTCTGTTTATTTATTTATTTATCTTGCCAATGGAAAGGAGGGAAAGGGCAAATGTCAGGAGAGAGAGAGTTGTTCTGCGCTGCAAGGTTGGCCGCCACGTTTCTGCCAATAGTGCTGAAGGAAAAAAAACACAGAGCAATATCCCATGTAGCAAACAACTCCCTTCTCTCCTGCAAAATGCCCCCCACCCCTCTATCCCAGTCAACACGCGCATTGCTCATTCAGATGTTTGCCATCTCATGAGAACAGCTGTTCACGGTCCGTTCTGGATTGACTTGGCTACAGAGAGCTATAGACAATGACGGTTCATAGACCTGTCTTAAAATCTCTCTCAAAACTCCTATAACATTAACTAGACTGAACGCTATGTTATATCCATGGCCTCACAAGCTAAATCATAAGCCTCCTGCAACACTAACTTGACTTTTCCCTTTATGGGCTTGTTCTTGAAGGACTTATGACCAAGGCATACTCTATTTTCGAGCATGTGCTTCAATGTACAGAGGGTAGGTGTAGTGAGAGCAGGGGACTGGGATACAAGGTACCTGGGGGGTCTAGTCTGTACTCTTCTGCTGACTTGCTGAATGACACAACAGGTAAATGTTAACTTCCCCTTTTTTTACAGATGGGGCATGGAGAATATAAATAACGTGTCCAAAGTCACACAGCAAGAAAGCAGCAGAACTTGGAATAAAATCTAGTTCCACTCACCCTCAGCGTCCTGCTTTAACCAGGAGACCATATTCCCTCCATGATGCAGAGGATCAGAAGGAAACTCCGAGTGCCTGATCCTACAGTCTTCATTCACGTGAGTAGCCCTTATATGTTTGTGACTAATTGTGAATTTAAAGGGACCTCTTCTAAGCATGGTGGGATTGGGCTCTTATGCAGTTGCTGTTAAATCTAGCACTTGGTTCCAGCTAATGGACTACAGGATGTAAGGTGTAATCCAGTGCAGTAATCTGAGCCAGTCCATTTTCGTTCAGAGTCTTAACCTGCAGCCAGAGCAGAAACATGAACGTCAAAACCAGGCTAAGGGTTAATCTCCCAGATGAGACAATTGCACTGCTTCTTAGAAACATTATTGCTCAGTACTAATTTCACAATAAAGAATTTACAGCAACACAGCAATTATCTTGGCTCAAAAGAACCCTTAAAAAAAAATTCGGGATGGCTCCCTTGCCTGTTAGATGTCTGCAGTCCTGCCTAGAGTACTACTGTTGGGAGTCCAGGATTTTTTTAACACCCAATTAAATTAGTGTAATTGGGATAGAGTGGCAACTTCTTTGCTTCCAGCTGTGAGTCATAATCTGTTTAGCACCTGAGTGTTGTTTCACTTTCTTTTTAGTACCTAACCAACCCATGGTTTGGAAGAGGAAAAACAAACCCTCCCATCAATCAGGATTTTTTAAAGTGTAGATTACTTATCGTTAATTTAAATGTGGCATTTAAATGGCTGTTCACAGGTGGTTTTAATGCCATTCTTAACTTCTTTTGGACTATGTAAGGGATACAGTTGAAAAATAAATGGCAACCACAGGTATAGCCAGCGATATGTCACCCTTGCTACATCATGGTGAAAACTGATGAGAGAAGAGGTTTTTAATGCACAAACCAAACAAGGAGGGGTAAAAAAGGATCAGAAACTTGTTCCTGTTTGGGCTACCAGTTCAGTTTAAAATACATTTTGAAATGAAAAATCAGCTGCAGAGAAAAACATAATCCAGATGTTTTCTGTGTTGTTTAGTGTATTTACTTCATTGTGGTTTGATTCATGCAGGTAATTTCAAGGAAATAAATGTTATAGTGCGTCCGATCAGTGAGAAAGAAATATTGAGTGTAGAGGATTAAAAGAAAACATAGTGTTAGGTAAACAGCTCAGAATAAAATATAAGCCAACCTCAAACTTTGTCTATGGCTCAAATCTTTGGCCATATCTCAAACCATACCGAATACAAACCTTGAAAAACTTTTCAATATGAAAACTGTGCCAGGGATGGACAAAAGCAATCTTGATGGCCTGGAAAAGCAAGACCACGTGCCAGTCAGAGTACTGGATTTCTACACTGTTGAATATAGCTAAATAAGATAGAATCTCTAACACATGCAAGGGTAAACAGGACAAATGTTTTAGTATGTAAACCTCTCCTGAAACTGCACTGTGACTATCGGTTTGTTTGGCTTGGGTTAACTTTATGTGCTAGAGGCAGTTGCCCGATGGACAAGGCCCGTGACTACGAGTCTGGACTCATGCGGCTCCGTTCTATGTTGCATAGCCATTTAAACAAGCGGAGTGGGGAAGTAACACGCTACCAAATCAGAATGGTAGTGACTTGCACTGACCTGGCCTACACTGTGTACTTGTGTAGGTGTCAGCATGTGATGCAGGACAATTACTTGTTGTGTGACCTTGGGCAAGTCTTGTAAGCTCTAAAGCCTCAGTTTTCTCATTTGTAAAATAAAAACAATAATACTTGCCCAGCTGGGATGTTCAAATGAAATGGACTGTAACAATGCAGGTATTTATCATATTTGGTCTACCTTAGTGCAAACTTCAAATAAGTCTGTCTTTCTTTCTTTTACTGTATCTGTCCTACAGTTTCAAATATAATTGCTCCATCAGCCTGAGGACACAGCAGATTTCTAGGAACTAGAGCTTGATCTTAACATTTGTGTGTACATATGCGAGATACCAGGAGAGACGCGGTCCTTGTGGTATTCCCAACCCAGCCAAAACCAGGATCACACAAGACAGCTCGATCTTGTGAGATCCTCGGAATGCTTTCCACACTAAAGAGATGCAGATAAGAGTGTGAAAGGATCATGGTAGCTGGAGATGGAACAAAATCACTTAGATCGTCAAGTTTATCTTCTTATGGGTCCAACAAATTACCTGGTGAAGGTTGTGTCAGATATGAATTAGATTTTATATCGTATACCTGCACTGAAACTCAAAGATATGTGCTTGTAAAGTAGAGCAGAATATTTTAACATAGAACTCTGGTTAGATGGATACATCTAGCTAGGACCTTTAGAGGTTTCCCCATCCTTAAAAAACAAAGCAACCAAAAACCGAATTTCAGGTAAATGTAGACTATTTGTGGAAAGATTAAAAGCTGGGGTGGAGTTTGGGGCCGGGGGAGGAGAAAGACTTCTGTAACTATATCTGCATCTCTAATATAGCTGCAAAAAGTAGCTCTTTAAAAAGATGTGTGCACCTTTATTTAGTTCCTCTTTGTGGAGACTGTTTACTTCAGGCCGTAGATGTGGTTATGTCATGTTTCCACTGTGTTTTTCATTCAGTGCTGCGCTGTATTTGTGGTTTTTTTCATTTGTGACAGTCTAGTAACTGGAGCCATTTGTACATGAGCAAATAATATCAAATCTGAATACTTTATAAATATTTACAGTATTTGGTGCGTCTCCCATTCACATCAAATGCAAAGTATAAAAAGCAAAAACAAACAGAAACAAACAGAACCCGTGTTACGTTATAATAAATATTTACTGTACGTATTATCGACTAAAGCTTCCCATACAGCTATGTAGGGAGAGTTGGCGGCATTGTTCCTGCCATGCTGTTCTATATTAAAATGCTCTATATTAAGCTGTCTGAGAATCAAAATGTGTGCGTTAGGGAATGATTGATGTCTGTGACTTACTTTTTTTTTTTTTTTTTTGGCACCGGGAAGTCTTTTCTGCACATGTGGGTCGTGAATTAGGTAGAAGCCTGGGACTTTCTGGCACAGCTGCAGAATTCATTGGCATGAGGGTCCTGTGAAAGGTTTCTAAAGAACATGACCCTTCGTGCCCTGAAATTTTTTCAAGGGCAGATTCTAATTGCAAGCAATCAAGTTCCCCAGCCTTGTTTGTTGCCCTGAATATGGGGCCAACATTCATTTGAGCAGCAGCCTTGTCCCTGAAATAGTAAAAGAGGGCTCAAAAAGAAAAAAAAAACAAAAAAAACCAAGGCTCAAAGCACTTTGGGGAGCTACAGAGTTTGAAAATGTGGAGCCTTAATATATATATTCTTTAATAATGGCTTTATTCACTGAACACACTGATACTTGAGCGAAAGAGCATTACAGCATCTCTGGACTCTTTAAAACAAAGGTTCATCAGATCCTGTTCAGGGAGCAAGCTCAGATTCGCACCTGCAAACTCAGTCCCACGAGGGACCTGCTAAGCTTTTATTTTTGAATCCCTTACCATAGGGTTTTTTCCTTTCCATTCATTCCTCTCTGCTCTGTAATGCAGTTTCTCATCGTCTTTTTGTTCTTCTCCTTCAGGAAAGTTTTTATCTTTGCTTCTTCTAACTGTGTTTTCTTACGTGGCACCCATTCTCGTAGTATGTCACAGCAATTAATATATTTATGCTCACAACACCCCTGTAGGGAAATAATACGATCCCTATTTTCCAGATGAGGAGCTCAGACTAAGTACATCCAAACAACTTCCTAAGAGAGAATTTCCCAGAAGCCCTCTTATTCCCATCATTTCAAATTTAGCCCCTGGCCGTGCACCATGATCCATAAAAGGGGCCCTTTATGCCTAGATGGAATCTTATTGAAATCAATGTATGAGTAAACCCTAGGAAAAATCATAGGCGCTGAGTCTGTGGATGCTCCAGGGCTGGAGCACCCATGGAAAAAAATTAGTGGGTGCTTAGCACCCACTGGCAACCAGTTCCCCCCTGCTACCCCAGAGCCTCCCTTCCGCCAATCAACTCCTTCCCCTCTCTCCCAGTGCCTCCCGCCCGCCATGATTATCTGTTCCGCGGCGAGCAGGAGGTGCTGGTGGGGGGAGGAGAGCAGGGATGGGGGGCGGAACTGGGTGAGAAGAGGTGGGCGGGGTGGAGCAGGAGCAGGACGAGACAGGGTTGGGGTGGAGGTTTGGGTGGGGGATTGAGCACCCCCGGGGCCTGGAGGAAGCTGGTACCTGTGGTAAAAATATCCGGATTCTGCCCAACCTATTAACAAAATAGGGCTGGTCTACACTAGAAAGTTAGGTCAGCTTAGCTACATCGCTCAGGGATGTCAAAAATGTCACGCCCTGTGAGTGATGCACTTAAATCAACCTAAACCCCAGTAGACACTTCAAGGCTGACAGAAGAATTCTTCCGTCAACCTAGGTACCACCTCTCGGAGAGGCAGATTTACTACAAGGAAGGAAGAACACCTTTCGTTACTATAGTAAGCGTCTACACTACAGTGCTATGGCTGCAGTGCCGGAACAGTGCCGCTAGAGTTTTTCTAGTGTAAAGGTACCCATATAAGGCAGCTCCCGATCATGACAGCCAATTTAATTTGACAGTGGCGATGTTAAAAAGCTCTTTTCAATTGGAAATTCCAGCCAAATTGTTCCCAGTTGACACCAGAAAGGAATGTTTTACACTAATGCACCCTGCTAGGTTCCTATTGTATTAACAGATTTCCTCTGCAGGGAGGTAGGAAGAACTTGCACAGAACCCCCCTGCACGTGTAAACAAAGAGGCAGAAGTGGCTGCATGCACACAGACATTTTGGTTTCTCATTTCTGGGACTCTGTTCCAAAACAGGCAGCACAGCAGAAAAGCATTCCAAGTATTGCTATGCAGAGCAAGATTGGCCCAGGAAATTTCAGGTGCTGGAAGCATCCTGTTCTTTATCCAGTCTGAGGATTCAGTGACCATTTCAAGCTGTATCCTGTGAACCAGGGTTAGAAAATCACAGCCTCTTCTCTATTATGCTTACACCCTTTCTATACCATTTTGGCAGTAGAAGGGGGCCTTAAAGTGGGTGGAGTTTCCCCCCAGAAAATGGCCCATGCAAAGAACACCCCACTATATCACCAGCCACTGTAAAACTGGTGTAAAGGCTCTACATTGGCCCTTCTTTCAACCCCCACAGTGCTGTGCACTTCAGCTATTTTCTACCCTTCAGGGCCCAGAGAGTGCTACGGGTAGCAGAGTTTCAGTTTGAGCAGCCCTGAGACTCCTCTAACTTACACCAGGGGATGGGTAGGTGTACAGCAGAATAAGGGAAGCAAAACGGTGGATTAAAGCTATCTTTGCCACCTTCTACACCCCATTCATGCCCCAAATGCAGAAATGGAGTCACTTGGACTCAGGCCTTCAGATTCTGCAAGAATTGGAAGCTTTCACCAACTTAGCACTGCGTTTCCTACCTTTGGTGGCTCATGAGATAGCAGACCTTAGAAATCACATAATATAGATTATGCCCTTTCGTGTCCACCCTGTCCTGGTCCCTTTGACCAGCCATTGTGCCTTGCCTACGTCAAAGTGAGAGAGTGACCACACTGCCAGAACTGCTTTGCTCTCAGAACCAGTGCCCCTCATCCCACGTCCAAGCTGCAAGCAGTTTGGTTGCACTCAGGGTGGTTCAGGCATGCCAGCAGGAATCATTAGTACAATACGATGCCACTGTTAGCAATGAAACCGGGATTATTCTGCAATCCTCAGGACAACCTCACACTCAACACTGTGGCAGCTCACACCCTTCACCGCAAGCAAGGATCATCACTTGCACACACTGTATATATAGATAATACACAAAGAACAGCATCCTTTCTCCTTTTGTCTCCAGACTGCAAATGCATCTCTGACCTAAACCATAGCTGAGTCAGCTGGAAAATCATCCCGGGCATTGGCATGTAAATCAGCAGCGCACATACCACTGGTGCTCTCGTCTGTGAAAAATCACCCTTTTCATTATAAACAGCACACAAGTGAGGCCACCTGAAGCTGTTGCAGAAGGCTGGGCTGGGCTCATTGCGGTCAGGGGTGGGTTGGGGGTAGGTCCTGTGGAAAATCAGTGTTCCATTTTGGTTGTCACCATGAGCATGATGGTTTATAGAAAAGTGGCTGGAAAACAAAGATCCTCATTAATAAGTTGGTTTTTGGTATTTTTTTAATCGAGTTTCTATTTTTGAAGCTTGTAGAGATAACTCACACGTGCATAAATACTCAGAGGGGAGCATATGCATATCTATGCACTGTATAAGTGAATATATGCGTAGTATATGGTGAGTACCCTATAACACCTTTCTTTCTTTAGGAGCAAGAGACCTACTTTAATGGTACCCATGGAACCCATTTATTTTGAGATGGTTCTGAGGAAGAATACCTAGCTAGGTGGCATGAAGTTACATTATAATGACGTGTTGCCCTCAGCCATTGGTATATTGGTTCCCAAGCACCTTCTTTCTCTTCTGTATCCTCACAGACCTTTATGGGCCACAGATGGCCTGCAAGGGAAATGTGAGGGAAGATGGATTGAGGACCAGTGACAGAACTCTTTCTCCAAAGTGGGCTAATTGTGGCACAGAAGAGTTTCTGAAATCTTATGCCATGGCTTTGCAGATGACAGGTGGGCAATGTTTTCTTTAAATTTCCCTGGGGCTCTGGCCCTGAGCCAGAAAAGCATCTTTGCTCGGGGATGTACTTGTGCCATCAAAGTCAACAAGACTCCAAAACTGGGGTCTGCTATGCTATGACAGTGGGTACCGCTACATATGTATTTTAATTTTAAAAACTCGAAATAAACATAGAATAAAAATCTTAAATAACAGAAAATATATTTTTAAAATAGTGATGTGAGGAACTGGAAGATTTGGGGTTCCATGGAACCCTAAACCTTTGTGAAATTAAATGTTCATTCCTTGCTAAATGCCTTAGTACTTCGAACGCCCTCCTCATATTCTCTAACCCCATTATTTTTGCAAAGGAAGTGATAAAAATGTGCTGCTCTTGCTAAATTGATTATTTCCTATCTTGTGACATGAAAACTGGTGGATCACATCAGCAAGCAAAACACTATTCACAGAAGAAGTGACTGACAGTAACCAAAAGGCTAGTCAGCAAAGACTGGATTAGGTCCAGGGGTGAAAGTAACTTAACGGACTTACCAGTATGCAGGGCGGCCGGGGTCCTGGGCAAGGTGGGTGCGGGGTGGCTCTGGGCCCCCGGAAGGGGTGGGGCCTCAGGCAGAAGGGGCGGGGCTGGGGCCAGACTCCCCCAGACAGCCCTTCAGCGCTGCCCAGCCTGTGCCACCCGGAGCTCTGGCAGCAATTTAAAGGGCCTGGGGCTCCAGCCGCTGGTGCTTTAGCCATAGTGACAGTAGCAGCCAGGAGCCAGGGCCCTTTAAATCGCTACCGGAGCCCCGAGGTAGTGGCGGTGGCTGGGAGCCCCAGGACTCCGGTGGTGATTTAAAGGACCAGGGGCTCCGGCACCTGTCCCTTTTGCACACACCCTCCCCCGCCATCAGCGGCCCTGCCAGTATGGTCGGCTGTGTACCGGCTGTCTTACCAGTATACTGTACTGGACTGTGCTGGCTTATTTTTACCTCTGATTAGGTCGCAGCTTTTACAGCTACGAATGGAAAGACAGCCACTGACTTCAATACATTATGGCTTAGGCCCTTATTTCACAAGGAGTCTCATTGCAGTAGGACAGAGGCAGGCTTAGGCCTGGTCTATCCTAGGAAAGTAGGTTGGTATAACTTTGCCGCTCACAAGTGGGAAAACTCCACACATCTGAGTGATGCGGTTAAACCAACCTAACGCTTGGTGTAGACAGCCCTAGGCTGATGGGAGAATTCTCCACTGAATCTAGCTACTGCCTCTCAGGGAGGTGGAGCTCCTGGGTGTAGGCAGCTGCGTCACGGCAGCATTTCAAGTGTAGACAAGCCCTTAGAACTGAAGAGTTCCGATTCCCAATTCTAGGCCTATTCCAGTGTCTCTCAGTTGCACTTTCCAATTACGGTTGGTGTTCTTGTGTAATATATCTAGGGCACCATATTAGTTAGTTCTGTTGCTTTAAAATGTGCAGGACACAGAAACCTGTTTCAATGAGCACAGTGTATTTATTTGAATTGTATAAAGGAGGAAGAGTGAAACACGCATTTGTTTTACACACAGGAGACATTGGTGGCGGTGACGGGGGATGGGTGGGTTGTGCATTAATTCTTCCTTGTTTTCTCATTGTCAAATTCAGTGGCTAAATTTCTTAGGGATGTATATTCATCCCTTCCACTACAGGTCCCCCATATACCGCTGTGGCAGTACAGAGAAGCCAGAAAAGCCCCACAGTTGGCTAATTCACCCAAAGCATACCCCTGGCAAGCCCCAGCATAGGCAGAATGCCAGGGAGGGTCCCATTGCCTTTACTGCTATGGAAACGAGGCAGCTCTGGGTTGAGGAGTAGCCACAGTCAGCCCAAGGAGGGAAGCAGTTTTCAGTGGTTCTGCTTTTTGCAGAGCCAGGTCCATTGCTTGGAATAACCCTGCATTATCAACTACACCACAAAGAATTTGATCTCTAATCAATCCATCCGTCAGCGGTTTGAATTTACATGGCTTAGCTTTATGAGTCGGTAGATGTGTGACTGCATGTGGTTGTTGGTTTATTGGAAAACGTGCCTATTCTCCGTGTCATCCCTTCACGGCTCAAAGTGGTCTTGACATTTCTGAGTGGCTCCTTCTTGCAGTTTGCGGCCCCCATTATGCTCCCAGTGGGATGTACTGTAGATCTCAAAGTGCCCTTTTTCCTTCCTTTTTTGTGGCTCTTCATGGACTTGCCTTCATTAGGCTAAAGGGCACAGAAAACCCAACTGGGGAGGATGCTCAGCGGTAGCACAACATGGCTACGGCTTTGCTCAGTATGGCCCTGGCGTAGCTCCTTTCTGCAGCACGGCATCTCCAGTAGAGCAAAACAGCCCAGTGCTAGCAACTGCTTTCGACGCTATGCACTGCAGTATTATTCACACCAGTCAGACTCATATTCCCTAACCAGACCCTTTCCCATCCCCTCTCATTTGATTCTCCCTCTGGAAAGAATCATATAACTGAAAACATTTGCTCATATATTTTCATTGCAAGCCCAGAAAATAGAGAGGAAGAAAAATGAACAGCTACGCTACAGATGTCTCTTTCACTGCTTAACAGCACTTTTTCTCTCCCTCTTTGCAGTACTGTATTCTGCAAACCTTTTTCCCTGGAGACACCCAGCTGAGCTCCCCCTACAAGTGTTTAAATCCCCTGCTGTCAGCTCGAACCCTGCTGATTATGTGGGTCGGATTGAACAGGCAAAAACTTGATGCTGAGTGCCTGTTTCCCTTTGGACCTTCCATTTCCTGCTTCCCAGTGTGTTTCGCACCTTTTGTTTTCACTTAGGGCTCAGTCTTTCTCACCGGGAATATTCCCTTTTATTTCAGGGCAAGACATAACAGGAAGATTTCTTTGGGGTTAGTCTCATGAACGGAGTGTAGATGTAACCCTAAATGGAAAAAAGCTTGCAAAAAAACCACCCTTGGTGAGCAGTCGTTCTTTCTTTCTTTCTTTCTTTCTTTCTTTCTTTCTTTCTTGCAAAGGCAACTTCTGCCCGTTGAAGCTGTGCGTGTGAACCCCTACACACAGCTGTATCCCTGACATACTTTCACACAGCATCTGACAGAGTGTGAAAGGTTAACTTACAGTGGCATGTACAGATGTTCCTGCCATCCCCTGATTTGTTCTCATGCAATTAGTTCCATTAACGATAAAGGTTACGGACTTCAGCTATGGGGGAAGTGAAGTAATATGGGAGAGGTGAAACAAAGGCTAGCCCTGACCCTTGCGAGCTCAGCTTACACTATTGCATGTTCCTGTTTGAGAACTCGGGGGCGGGGGGCGAGGGGAGGATATGTTTGCAAGGGTTGGGAATGTATCCTCTTTCTGCCAGGTGCCCCTCAAAGCTCCAGCCTGACGCAGGCCTGGAAATTCTCCACATTGCTCTTGAGGGTTTAACAATAGGAAAGAGGAAATACTTTGTGCATCTCATTAACCTTGAAGCACACTCCGAGGGTACGTTCAAGGTCTGACAGTCATGAGGATAGGAATGATCATCTGGCAGGCAGTACCTGGCAATCTGGACTGATAAATAATAAAATGAGCCATGGCCCTTGCTTCCCACCAAAAGAGCCCTTTTATCAGTACACCTGATGAAAACCACAGTGCTAATGCAATCAGCTGGATATTGAAGAGCAACCCTCTGTCCCTAGTGCTAGCAGAGCCACACAGGAGAGTGTGTTGGGGGGCCTGCATTAAGGACTCCTTCCTGGTGCCTTTCCCCACCCCTGTGGCTGCTAGGGTTGCAGCCAGGGGCATGGAGGAGAGAATACAAGGGGCTGCATGCCTGCTGCTTCCCCAGCCCCGAAAGCAAGTGAGCAAAGATGAGGGGGGGAGGGATAAGGAATAGGCAGAAACGTGGATCTGCCCCTCTGACACTTCTCGGAGCACCTAGGCCTATGACGCACCTGCCTCCAGTGCGGGAGAGTTTTGCCTGTTCGGGCCAGCTGGGTGTTAACTCCCTAACACAACCAGCCTGTCAGCCACTCAAGCATTCTCCTCTGGGCTGTTCTAGCCCTGCCTTTACCCTACAGGTTGACAATAGGTTCACCACTAGCCCCCGATTCCCTTTCAGGTGTCCCTCCTGTGGTATCCAGCCCCGGAGCACTGGATACACACAGAAATCCCAGGTCCTCCTTTCCCAAAGGAAGAGCATAGCCCAGCTTACCTTAGCCCACTGCTCCTGTAAAACCAGTATCACCTACAATGCTTGAGTTCAGTGATAGTAAAACAAACGGAGATTGATGTTAATAGACTCATAGACTTTAAGGTCAGAAGGGACCATTATGATCATCTAGTCTGACCTCCTGCACAAAGCAGGCCACAGAATCTTACCCATCCACTTCTATAACAAACCCCTAACCTATGTCTGAGTTATTGAAGTCCTCAGATTGTGGTTTGAAGACCTCAAGCTGCAGAGAATCCTCCGGCAAGTTAAGACAGAAGAGAGTGTCAAATAGAAACAAGTACGTGTGATGGAAACAAATGGTTACGTACAAAACAAAATCATAAATTGTGAACTTTCTTAGCTAAGACAGTAGAGTCTCACCTCCAGGCGCAGTCTTTTTGCAACATTTGCTGGCCGTAAGGAGCCAGGACCTGATCTTTTACGAAGCACATCTGCTGTTTCAAAGGAACTTCCTCAGTGAATGGATGCAGAGTGTCTTTCTCCATCCGGTGATACAGTGAATTAGTCCCCTGTCTTTATTCCTAGGCAGGGCAGTCCCCTTACTCTCCTATCGTTCCTTTTCAATTCCAAGTGGTTTTAATGTTTATAGTTTGTCCTTGATGGTTTTCCATGGACTTTTCTGAGTTGTTACAATGGTGGACAATTGAGCAATACATGATATAATCATCTAGTCAGGGAGGGGTGACAACTCCCTCCCTCTTGTTTGGGCCATCCCTGAGACTATGATTCCCTGGTGACTAATTGTTATTCCAAAGACTGTAAGGACGTAATTTTAAATATGGTTACATTATTCCTTAAATGTTATCCCATGCACATCTCACAAGATTGTGAGTCTGGATATGTTACAAGCTTTCAGTAGAGACCTCACATGCTATCCTCTATGGATAAATACCATGAAAGTGGTGTGTTAGGTGTAGTGAGTTTGTCAGGTCTGAGACAGGAGTTGCTTGTCAAGAACTATGAACCCTTTGCCAGTTGACACCCATGGCCTCCTTTCATGCACTGGCCAGCAAAGATCTCCGCATTATGAGTGGGCAAGTAAGCTGTACTCCATCAGAGTGACGCAATTAACTGACCTGCCCAGAACAATGACGGGACAGGGGAGGAATTGTGGCCCAGATCCTCAAAGGTATTTAGGATCCTAACTTCCATTGATTTCAGTAGAAGTTAGAGCCTAAATACTTGGAGGATCTGGACTGGTGAATCTGAGTCCCAGATGTCCTGGGTTATCACAGCTTTCCACTTTCCCCATCACAGAGCCTAAAGCTAGCCCTTCTGGAGCACAGTTCTCGGTCCACAGGTAATTCCATCTGCAGTGATCATTACAGGCACAAATGTTGTTACTTAGACACTGAGGTACTTGACTTTGCCCTCAAATCAGGACGTTAGATGCATCCACACACACACACACACACACACACACACACAAAATGAAGGTTTGGCATGGCCTCCTTTTAAAAATTAGGCTCTATATGTCTAAGTGAGAATGTTTTTATGTAGTATATCACACCTATATATGATGTAGTTTATAAGCGGTTTTTATATGGTGCCCATCACCGCTGTATCTGCTCACTTTTAGGAGTAAAGAACAAAAAAGAGACTAATGTCTGTTGTGATGATTTACAAGCAAGATAAATTGAAAGTTAATGGAGCTACAACACGTTACACCAGCCAAGAAATCCAGCTCATGAGGCTAGTTTTGCTTTCAGATATATCCAAGCAACCTAAGGGCAAAATCTGACCCCATACATAGTCTCTCTCTCTCTCTCTCTCTAATTATATCCAATATACAAATGAGGCAGGGGTCCTACAGACAACTGCTTCCTTCCCTACATATCGTGTTTCATTCCCTGATCATTATCCATCCTGTGCACTGAAGCAGGGATCCTGTGGGGGGGAAAAAAGTGATCACATCATTAAAGACTGCATCATAATGCATATGAACAAAGGGGCTGCATTAAGGATGTACAGGCAACCTTCATTCTGGCATTTCCTAACTTTTGATTGGTTGTCTTCAGACTTCTGCCACTTGAGATAACAGAGTAGTAGGTTGTTCTTCGCTCTGTGGCATAGGCACTAGAAGGAGCTGAGAAACAACATTTGCAATAGAGTTTCACAGCTAGTTGCTGATAGCAGAGGAATGGAGAAACTCAGGAATCTTGGGTTCCACTCCAGGTTCTGAAGGATTGTACCCTGGTCATTACAGATCCCCTGAAACCTGCCCTCATCTGCAGATAATCCCTTCTATCTGTCTTTGTCCCAATCCTAGACTCCATCGCCCCATCCCTTTGGCTCCTTGGCCCTGGCTTCTCCTATTCCTTGGCTATACATCCCAGTCTCCCACCTCCCAGCTTGGCTCAGTTTCATTCTCATCTGGCTACTCATCTTGCTCTCCCCCCAGCTCCTCATCTCTGTTCCCCTGCCCCGGCCCCTAGGCCCAGCTCCTTTGCATTTCAGTCAGGCTGTTTCCTCCTGCTACTTGCCTGGGCACCGGCATTGAGAGCACAAAAGAGAGAGGCTCCCTGCTCTCAATGCCTGTACCTGATGCCACAGCAGCCAGAAGCAGCAATTGCAAGGGAAGTCCCCACATGCGCCGTGTGGATGGAATCTTCAGAAATCGAACTCTAGCAAGTCTCTGGTGAGAATGTGCGAACTGCGAATTTTTAAAAGCTTATAATTTGGCCAAATTTTGGTGGTTCCCCCCCTCCCCCCAGAGGGATGGCAAAAGGCATATTCCTGACACAGAGGCCAACCCGCTGTCAGATTTTAAGCCGTTATTCCAAAGCAGGGAAGCACTACTGCTTCTCAGCAAAACAGTTGTAGAATTGTTTAACAGAGGCAACCCCCCATCCCTGTGTTTTCCTCTAACCTCTTTCTAAGAAAGGATTGAACTCTCTAGGCTGAATTTTTCCAGAAAGTATCAGCCTGAGGCAGATCCTCTGCATGGAAAATTTCCAAACCGTTGAAGTCTGGCAACTATAAACAACTGAAAAGAGGAACTTATAACGGCAAGTGTCGGCACCCTTCACTATAGGCGTTGCTATCTTCACAGCTTGTAACTCATGCTGCACTCTGTGTGTGCATCTCCATTTAGGTGTTCCGACTGATCAAATGTAGTTTCCTTGAGAAGTTCCCTTCTACATTATATGCTAGTAATGCACAGGGCATAGAAATAGCATTCTGCTTTGCTGGATTCAGAATGTCAGCGCTAACAATGAAACTCATGTTCATTCAAGGAGGCCATCATGTTCGCTGGGAGACCACACTCGGTTTAGAATGTCAAACACATTTTATGGGTTACATTTTTCAAAACTCCACAGGAGAAGAGAGGGAGCATTATTTGCTAACTATTCCAGGCAGGGCATTTAGTGATTTCTCAAGAGGATTCAGAACTGTTGATATGAAAAGCCATTAGTGTTTTATTGTGCTATTTACTTTGCCTGTTTTGCCTGGAAACGGAGGATATAGGAAAATGGAATTTACGTCAGATAAGATGATATGGTAGCCTTCCAGTATGAGACAATGTTACATATGTAAGGACACCTTCTTGCCCTGAGTTACACGTACTTCAGAGTAAAGCCTGGCCCATGGATCACAGAACTACACCTCTTGAGTTCCAGCTTGATTCTCATGCACAAGACTGTTGTGATTCTGAGTGTGTAAATACCTAGCACTTAGGGACTGATCCAAAAACCATTGAAGTCAAAGGACAAAAGTGCGTTGAGGTCATTGGGCTTTGGATCAGGCCCCTTATAAAACGTTTTATAACTTTCAAAGTCCTTGACAAACTTTAACCAGTTAATCCTCACAAAATCCCTGCAAATTTGGTATTGTTATTGCATTCATATGATGGGGAAACAGAAACACAGAGAGGTGAATTGACTTGCCCAATGCCACAGGAGTTGTCCGGTTCACACCAGTGATGATATGAAGGGCCATGTTGATTGCTGAGTCCAATTAACCACAGTGATGACTGGAGCCCCATGCTGCTGCACAGTATTTGGAAAGTGCAATAATTAGGGCATCGGTAGGTATCAACTGCAGCACTAATGCCCAATGAGTTATTAGCAAGGCTGAAGAGGAGTGTGAGTCTCAGCTGGATTTTAGCATGTCTTCTTACTGTGCTGTTGAAAGGACAGGGAGCCGTCAAACTTTATCCCCAGATAAGTAGGGTACGGTTCAAAAACGATTGGCTGATTGTTCAGAAGGATGTGCAGCTGTCGATGAGCTAACCAGATGGCGAGATGGAAACAAGATTATATTGGCTTTAGTGCATTTAGTTTGAGTCACCAGTTCAAAATTTACTTGGGCAAGGTGTCAAGGTCAGATGACAGGCAGGTCTCCAGCTCCTCAAAGTTCCTTCTGAATATTGTTAGGCAGATGTAATCAGCGTACGCTAACTGAGTTGCCAAGGTGGGTGGCAGGTCAGCTGTGTATATATGAAAGCGCATTGGAGGAAGTACAGATCTCTGGGGAAGCCCGTTGTTCATATCACATGGGTAACTTGAACCATCTCCACACTTGACAATCGCTGTTCTGTTGGAAATCAGCCGCATAATAAACGTTACCAATTTTTTTCTGAGACCGTGGAATGTAATTTTAAGACTAGTCCATGGTGCCAAACTATTTAATATTCTGATGAAAGGTCAACAAAAACAGTGCTGGCCTTTTGTCCTGCCTCAAAGGCATCCGCAATAAAAGATGTCAATCGAATCATTTGATTCTCAGCACTACGACCCTGCCTGGTAATGAGGTAACTATGGGTCAATTCAAGGCAACAGTTATTTAAGTACCGGTCTCTCATGCAACTTAAAAGTGATGCTGATTAGAGGGATTGGGCGATAATTCTTTGGGTCATCCACCATCCTTCCAGGCCTAAGAAGTGCCACAATATGTGACCTTTGCCAGACCTCTGGAACTGTACAGCATTCCAGACAAGTATTCTAGAGTTTTAGCAGAAAGTTGCAAAAGTATGAGCTCATGAGATGCAGGAACTCCCCATGGATATTGTCAAGCCAAAGAGCCTGGTAAGGTTTTAGGAAAGAAATAGCTGATTCCACTCCCTTGTGAATGGCTGAGATAAGGTGGAGTCGGGTGAGGGGGCTGACCAAATCTTTCTGAGAGCAGACAATATTTTCTGATCATGATCTCTGTGATTGCTGGTAGGTTGTTGGCCACAAGGTGGGTTGCCTGTTGGGTAACCGTGGGCAAGCCACTTCATCATTGTCCCATGCCTCAGTTTCCCCATCTGTAAAATGGGGATAATGATGTTGACCTCCTTGTAAGGTGCTTTGAGATCTACTGATGAAAAACACTTATTAATTTATTTTATTATTTTATTTTATATTATTAGCATATTGATGCTGGGATTTCCAAAACAGAGTCAAAGGGAGTTAGATACCCACATTTCAATGGAACTTGGGCCTATAGTATTTTCCTTGTAGTCAAAACACTCATTTCCTGGAGGAGGAAAACTTTCAGGCCATGAACAAGGAATAACCCACCATATTAATCATTAATAGTTACTGATTCAAATGACTTACTTCCTCTGATGTTATCAATAGAGTAACTGCCAAATGAAAATTCAGAGAGAAACCCTGGTATTCTAAAAGATCGAACAGAACCACAGCTTGTGAATAAAATACATAATTACATTAAAGACAATTTGTGATTAATTAACATAAAAATGAACCCATTAATACCCATATGGGGAAAATATTAGTCTCTGGGAAAGGTGGCTCTAATGGTATTTCCAATCCAGACATACCCAGGTAGTACAATACCAGAAATTCCATGAGGAACTTCTACTAAGATTTGCTGCTGAGGGTTGATAGGCACAGGTGGTTTGGATGAGCTTTGTATAAGCATTCAAGCATCAGGGGGTTTATCCAAACAGAGCCCACCCAACAAACCTTGTCATGTTTGTGCTTCACTGGTTTAAACCAGCCCACCCACTGACACAAACTTTCTTGTACTCTGAATCGCCATCTTGAAAGAGGAACAAAAGGCACCAGTTCACTTCCATATAGGTAAAATGGGAATTGTTCCATCTTCAGCATTTCATAAAGACTCTAAGAATGACTCAAATGTCCCATTAGGTGGCTTTCCATCTTTTGCTTTTGTGTATTTATAATTTCACTGATAAATTCCTAACAATTCTGCTTAATCTATTATTAATTATTTTTATAATACAATAGATGTGCACAGGACTGAACAACAGGGGGAAAATACCACATCTGCTACATAAATACTCTCTCTGGCTTAGGGTTTTCTAAGGTGCCCATCACAATAGTATGAAAGCGCTGCATGGTGTCCCTTTCCCAGAGAACTTGCAGTCTAGAGGCATATGTGGTTACAACCTGGAACACAGTCAATGGAACAGGAGTTTGGTTTTATAACTGGAATGCTTCAACGAAGAGAGACGTTTGGGAATTTTTCCCCATAATTTTTTTTCATTGTTGGAAAATGCAGAATCATGTGACTTGACAGAAGCCATGGAAGGCCTGGTGAGAGGCAGATGGCCTGCAGGAGGCGCTGGAGACAAGGACCCCTTGCAGCATTGCACCCTGACGCAAGGGGGCAATACAGGTGGTGAGTACCTTAGTGTCTTTTTTTTTTCATTCCAACCTTGTACAAAAAACAAATTGAAACCTCAAAATGTTTGCATGTTCCCGCCAGTCCTGCCAGCGAGGGTTTTTTTAGTTTTATGAAGAAGGGATGATGTTGGTGGAAAATTAACCAAGGGGATGCTTCAAATGTAAGGAAGAGAGCACCGAGTTAGGGATACTAAAGCAATGAAAGAGAGCAGTCTACAGTCCAGGTTATATATTCAATGTGGATTGAAACTTTTCAATCTTCTTGTTCCACAGCTAATATGACATTGACCAAGTGACTTTTTTTGCAGCATGACTCCATCCATTGTTATCAAAATCATCTGTATGTCTAACTTAACTGGTTCAGTTAGTTAGCAGATTAAGCTAATTTCCCCCAGACATCTTGACTTACAATGGTATATATGTCAGATTTCTACCTAGAACCAAACTAACAAGTCACTGATACAAAGTGATCTGCATCCCCTGATAAGGTAGGTGCAGGCAAATCATATATGTTTTAATATGACCCAACGTAAGTGTATACATCTCAGAACAAAGACTATAGGTCATACTTACAGGGTGGGGGGCTATCTGGGAAGCAGTGACTCCAAAAAAGGTTTGGGGGCTATGATGGACAATCAGCTGAACATGAGCTCCCAGTGTGATGCTGTGGCCAAAAGGGCCAATGCAATCTTTGGATGCCTAAACAGGCGAATCTCAAGTAGGAGTAAAGAGCTTATTTTACCTCTATATTTGGCATTGGTGCAACTGCTGCTGGAATACCATGTCCAGTTGTGGGGTCAACAATTTAAGAAAGATGTTGATAAATTGGAGCGGGTTCAGGAAAGAGTCATGAGAATGATTAAAGGATTGGAAAACATGCCATATAGTGATAGACACAAGGAGCTAAATCTATTTAGTTTAAAGAAAAACAAAGAGAAAGTTAAGGGATGACTTGATTACAGTCTGTAAGTATGTGCACGGGGAACAAATATTTGATAATGGGCTCCTCAGTCTAGCAGAGAAAGGGATAACAATATCCAATTATTGGAAGTTGAAGCTAGATCAATTCAGACTGCGAACAAGGTGTACGTTTTTCACCACGAGGGTAATAAATAATTGGAGCAATTTACCAAGGTTGTGATGGATTCTCCATCACAGGCAATTTTGAAATCAAAATGTTGGATGTCTTTTCTAAAAGAGATGCTCTAGTTCAAACAGGAATTATTTGGGGGAGTTCTGTGATTTGTGTTACACAAGGGATCAGACTAGGTAATCACAATGTTCCCTTCTGGCCCTGGAATCTAGGAAACAATGGGCCAGATCCTGAAGTCCCTCTTCAGTTTTTGCTCAGTCCATTGTCTACCATGGGAGTGGTGCCAGAGTGTGACATTTCAGGATCTGGCCCATAACTGAACATTTTGCTTCTGTAGATTTTGCCTGAGGGCTGGTCTATGTGGTGAGCTACTGCCCGGCAAGCCAGGTGTGAATCTGTAGTGGAGCAGTTTGCCATGCAGTAACTCACCATGTGTCCCCGCTCCTGTGGCTACCTCCCAGCGCTTGCCGCCACCAAACAGCTCCGGGAGGGAAGGGGGAGGAGCGGGAACATGGCGCGCTCAGGGGAGGAGGCGGGGAAGAGGCAGGGCTGGGGTGGGGATTTGGGGAAGGAGTCAGAATAGGGGCAGGGAGGGGACGGAGTTGGGGCAGGGACTTTGGGGAAGGGGTTGGAATGTTTCCTGCCCTCTGACCACTCCGACCTCTATCCACACCCCCACCCCCTGGCCACCCCCCCAAACTCCCCTGCTCTCTATTTGCCCCGCTCCCTGCCCCCTTACCACACTGCCTGGAGCACCAGTGACTGGCAGTGCTACAGCCGTGCCGCCCGGCTGGAGCCAGCCATGCCACCGTGCAGCACAGAGCACTGGGTCAGGCCAGGCTCTCAGCTGCGCTGCCCAGCTGCCCAGAGTTTTTGTGCCGGCGGTGCGGCACGCTGAGGCTGCGGGGGAGAGGGAACAGCAGGGGAGGGGCCGGTGTGAATTTCCTGGGCCAGGAGCTCAGGGGCCAGGCACAGGGCCGTCCAGAGGATTCCGGGGGCCTGGGGTCTTTGGCGGCGGGGGGCCCCCGCTTCGGTGGTAATTCGGCTGCGGGGGGTGCTTCCGCTCCGGGACCCGCTGCCGAAGTGCCCCGAAGACCCGCGGTGGGGGCCCCCCGCTGCCGAATTACCGCCAAAGCGGGACCCGCCGCCAAAGTGCTGGGTCTTCGGCGTTAATTCGGTGGTGGTGGGGTCCTTCCGCCCCGGGGCGGACCCCGTGAGAGTTTTCCGGGGCCCCTGGAGTGAGTGAAGGACCCTGCTCCAGGGCCCCCAAAAAACTTTCGTGGGGCCCCCTGTGGGGCCCGGGGCAAATTGCCCCACTTGCCACCCCCCCCCCCCCCCGGGTGGTCCTGGCTGGGCAGGAGGCTCCCATGGGCCGGATGTTGCCTGTGGGCTGTAGTTTGCCCACCTCTGACCTAGCATCACCTTAATCCTTAGGGTTTCTCTCCTCAACCAAAGTGCTTTGATGAGCATTCCCCACCCCTACCCAGAATCAAAAGATTTTGGAGTACCACTTCTTTCTTTCTTTCTTTCTTTCTTTCTTTCTTTCTTTCTTTCTTTCAGTTTAAGAGTATAATCCTATAGGTATTTAACCTGCTCATTTTTAGTAGACTAATGGAGATTTGAAATAACACCCCCCCCCACCCCCGAGTGTTGAATACATCCCTCGACTATGGAGCAGGCGATATTTTATTTCAGCAATTCTTAAACAGAGAAACACCCAATTGATTTAGTAGCAGAAGTGTGAAATCATTTACACAGAGAACAGCCAACTGAGGCCAGAATACCACTGTTTCTGGAGTGTCCATGCCTGAAAACAAGCCCAGCTTGCCATTTGTAATCATTTCCCACCCTCTCAATAGGCAAACGACGCATTTGTCAAAATCTTATGCTGATGCGTTCAGATTTAGTTCATTAGCTCTCATTGTGTCAGGGGAATGGATCACTTCGAACAAACCCCAAACAGCCTCCTTATTTTGTATTAATTGTATGTCAGCAGTCCTATGAAAAGGCAGCTTTCCCTCTCATCTCAATTTTAGTTTTGAAAGCTATTATCAGTTCTGGGGACCAGAAGCAGAAACATATGCATTTATACTGGACTCCAGTGGGTTTTCTTGTTTTTAAGTTCACCATGCCAGTTTTAGACACCTCTCGTTGGCTCACTGAGCTCCATGCTAGGAAACTCTGAGACACTGTAATTTAGGAGAGAGTTTTCCCAGGACTTCAGGCTTTAGGCATAATCAGTACAAACAACTTCTTGAGGCCCCCCCATTTTCCTACCACTCTTCCTCACCCCACAATGATCCTTTGTTGACTTGTCCACACTGGAACTTCACCCACTGGTTTAGCTGCAAAACCTGAATGTAGACACGCTTTACACTAGCACAGTGTGATTTGTCCCAGTGCACTGACCAGCTTTGAAACTGGAGTAAGTTGCACCAATGATAATTTTACTGCACCACTGAAAGCAGGGGATTGAATAACTGTGCCAATGCGGCGACACCAGTGCCTGAAATCCCAGGTCAGGTAAGGCCTCATTACGGGATAAGACTGCTCCCCCCTCCAGCTGTGGGAGTGAGTGGGGAGAAAACTGGGAGTTTTCCTGAAGTTTTCTGTTGCCCAGAAAAAAAGGAAGCTGGGAGTCAGATTTCCCCCTTTTGCCCATCAAACACTGACTGATTCCTCACTCTTCCTGGGTTGTGTTCATCTCATTTTGGCTTCAGTGGGAAGGACCCTTATCGGTGTTAGTTCAGAGCTCCCCTAATTAGGTTGAGGCATCTCAGACCTTGGCTACACTTGCGAGTTACAGCGCAATAAAGCAGCCCCGGGTGCCCTAGCTCACTCCCCATCCACACTGGCAAGGCATGTAGAGCGCTCTGACACCACAGCTACAGCGCTACCATACTACCATATTTCTAGTGCGTGCACCGCTACAGGCAATATTGGCTTTTGTGACAGGTTGTTGTAACAAAGTGCTGTTGCAGGATAGATCATCTCTTCAACACCCTCAGGAGGGAGATGTATTTGTCAAAGATCTATCCAATGGTCTTAGATCACACTACATAAATCCCCTGGCCAGTGCAGGCAGTTGGGGCGACAGAAGCTCCCTAAAAGTGTGGGGGGGCCACTGGTATCCGAACTGCCCCAACTCTTTTCCTCACCCCCATTGCTCACCCTTACGGCTGGTAAAAAATAATGCCCCCCATCCTCTCTGTACCAGCGCCCCTGAAGGCAGTATCCAGTGGCCTCCATATATAAATGCTAACATCCATAGGAAGACAAAAATGCAATTTAAATAGCGAAGTTTAGTGAAGGCAAGACTTTGATGTGTATTCCCTTAGGACGGGAGTGACTAGCTTAGCTGCTCACCAGGGATTTGGATGTTGATATGTGGTCTCTTAGCACCCAGTCCTGTAAGGTGATGAGCACCTTACATGTCCATGGCACCCTGTGGGGACTGAGGATGCTCAGAAGCTTAGAAGAGGGGTCACCAGATTGGTCCTTCATGTAGATGATGCTGTCAGCTTAACAATCATGTTGGCCCTGGTCCAGCAAAGCATTTAGGCATGTGCTTAATTTTAAGCATCTGAGTAGTTCCAGTTCCCTTCCAGAAAATCACTCAACCAGGCGTTTAACCTAAGGAGTGAGGACATATATTTCCTTCCATGTCACACAATGAACAGACATCTCCATTGAGTTGTCCATAGTGATGCCCAGGTCTTTTTCGAAAGCAGTCACAGTTAATCTGGAACCCAGCAATGTATGCGAATAGTCCAGATGGTTCCTTCCAATGTGCATGACCTTGAATTGGTCAATAAGGAATGTGCTGAATGGCACTCCAGATGACCTCCAATCTTTTCCATCTCTAGCATGATGCTGCTGGAGTAATGGAGACTTTAACTGACTGTCAAGTATCAGAGGGGTAGCCGTGTTAGTCTGGTTCTGTAGAAGCAGCAAAGAATCCTGTGGCACCTTATAGACTAACAGATGTTTTGCAGCATGAGCTTTCGTGGGTGAATACCCACTTCTTCGGATGCAAGCAGTGGAAATTTCCAGGGGCAGGTGTGTATATATAAGCAAGCAAGAAGCAGGCTAGAGATAACGAGGTTAGATCAATCAGGGAGGATGGGGCCCTGTTCCAGCAGCTGAGGTGTGAAAACCAAGGGAGGAGAAACTGGTTCTGTAATTGGCAAGCCATTCACAGTCTTTGTTTAGTCCTAAACTGATGGTGTTAAATTTGCAAATGAATTGGAGCTCAGCAGTTTCTCTCTGGAGTCTGGTCCTAAAGTTTTTTTGCTGGAGGATGGCCACCTTAAAATCTGCTATTGTGTGGCCAGGGAGGTTGAAGTGTTCTCCTACAGGTTTTTGTATATTGCCATTCCTAATGTCTGATTTGTGTCCATGGAAAAGGATAAATGGATACGAATCGGAGAAGATGGCAAATTAGATGACACGTACACTTTCAGGTTAATGCTACTTAGGTTGTAAACTCTTTGGGGCCTGTCTTTTTGCTATGTACTGTGCCTATCACATTGGGGTCCTCATCCCTGAATGGAGCTCAGAGGTGCTGCTACTTTATGCAAAATAACAATGTAATTTACATTGTCGAAGCAGAGAAACACGTTGCAAACCAGATAGAAATGCTTTCAAGACCAGTATAGTTTTTTCTAAGCAAATAGTCCAACTGGACCAATAATCTGTATATATTCTTTGAAGCAGGCACTGTCTTTTTGTTAGATGCATGTACAGTGCCTAGCACAATAGAGCCCCAATCCCTGACTGGAGCAACCAGGCGTTATTGTAATAGAAATAATTAATAATCTTCAGTACTATAGTCCCAGGAACTTCACCCGCTTTGGGTCTATCTCCTGCCCTGACCTCCTGCACCCAGCAGTCACAAACCCTACCACTATCACCCACTTATATCCAGCATACCCAGCAGTACCCAAGACCAGCATTTAAAGTGGGTCCTACAGATGGTGGAAATTTGTTCAAATTTTGAAATTTCAACAAGGTTTCAGCAATTAAAAAAAAAACCATGGAAAAATGTGGATGACATTTCTCTCTTCTTCCACCAACGATAGAATTGGCTGGAATCTTTTGGAACTATTGAGAAAAAATTGGGAATAAAAAAAAAAAGCTGACAGTTTGCCCCATCTCCAAGCAGCTCCAGTGAAATATATTTGCACGAGGTGGAAATGGACACTTTCCTGAACTGGGGGTGGAAGGGAAGAGGTTGGTAGTTATTTACGGGCACAAGGAAGGACACCTCTAAAGTGAAGCATAGCCTCCTGGCAGGGGCGGCTCTAGGAATCCCACCGCCCCAAGCAGGGCGGCACGCCGTGGGGCGCGCTCTGGCGGTCGCCGGTCCCGCGACTCCAGGGGTCTGGAGCCGGCCCTGTCTCCTGGCCAGACTTCCTCTGGGTTCAGGCAGCGGGGACGGAGAATCATTTAAAAAAGAAACATTAGCCAGAGATTTTAGAACCTTCAGATAGATTTGATTCAGCTGAGGCATCTGGCTGAGCAGGTTGGTTGTTCTTATTCTTTTAAAACCCAATCATCATATTCTTACTGCTGTCCAACACACAGCCCGTTGTGTAGTGAACACTCAAAGCTCCTTATGCGTGCTGGGGCTTGTATGAATTTATCATCTCTATCAATCCTTAAATCTAATCTTCCACTGGAATTTCCTCCTCATTTGACATCTGCTTCTTGATTCTGTCTATTACAAGTTAGGGTGACTAATTAGGTTAGTCACAGACCCTTCAGGAATCTATCCTCCAAGGCGCATTGTAATTGACAATATTTAACATGACACAGCAACTATTTTGGTTTCTCTTTGCTTTAATTTTGTATATGCAAATTGGGTCACCAACTCAGGTCTCCTTTTTCACAAATGAGGTCTAGGGAAGACAGCATCACCTGGTGATTAGAAGAGGGGGCTGGAATTCAGCAGGCTTGGGTGCAATTCCCCAATTCAGCCACTGCCTCACTCTGTGGGCTTGGGCATCTATAAAATAGGTATGGTAAAATGGATAATATTCACTGCTGGTACATAGAGGCCAGAAGGGACCACTCTGATGATCTAGTCTGATTTCCTGTAGAACATAGATCACAGCACCTCACCCAATCATGAGAAGTGGACAGTTATAGGACATAGAGGGGCAGATAGACCATTGTACTCACTGGTGAGTGGTGGCTGAATAGCAGAGAAGACAGGGAAGCTGATTTCAGTTCTGTCAGCATTTTCAAATGTTTGGAAATTGTTTTTTTGTCATGAATCAGGATGAAAAGCCAAAAACTTGAAAACTTTTGCAGGTCTGAAATCCCTTGATATTTATTTTTGGAAATACTGAAACAGGGTGTTTCTGAAATGAAATATGCTCCCTGGGATTCCCAGCTGCCTGACTGGTGGGTTGCAGCGGAGCCGGGACCTTGGAAGCTCTGAAATCCCCAGCTTCCAACCTCCCTGGCTCTGCTGCAGCCTGCCAGTCGGCCAGGCAGGCAGGCAGGGTTCCCAAGGAGACGGAAAGCCCAGGAAGTCTTGGATTCTTGGTAGCCTGCTGGGCTGACCAATGGGGAACTGGGAGTCTAGAAGCTCTGGGAGTGCAGGCTCCAAGGCTCCCAGCCTGATGGACTGAGAACCTAGGAGATTGAGAGTGAAGTCTACTATGGCTTACAAACTCCCAGGCCAGCTAGCTTCCTGGGCTGGACTGGGAGTCTGGAAACTCTGGGACCCTGCTTCTGAGGCAGTCCACGTGGCAGTATCCTGGAGCCATGGACCCTGGAAGGCTTGAGGTCTCCAGGGAATTCTGTTGGCTGGGCTGCCGTGGAGCTTCGGAGCCTGGAAGGTGAGCTGGTGGGCAACCAGGCAGGAAATCTGCTAAAATCAATATGGCCCCAGTGAAACATTTCAACAAATCGGCAAACTCTGATGGGAGAATTGTTTTTGTCAGAAAAATTCTGACCAACTCTACTGAATAGTCTAAGCTGCTATCATAAACTAGCCATCTCCCCGTAAACCATGGGTTCAAATCCCCCCCCAGCAGATCTATACATGAAGTGTATGTATTATTAATCCTAGTCTGTACATTCCATTATGCAATTTCTATTGTGTGCATTTTTCAATACATCAAAATAATATGTGCAGCATCAGCTGGCTGGATGCCCAGATATCACAATTATATGCGTGGTGTAAAACTCTAGATAGTTGTAACTGTGTAATGATTACAAAAGCCTGTATACAAAAAAAAAAGCTAGTCATATAAAAACATGATCAGGCACACATCGTCATATCCCCAGTGTTTGTTAGTGTAGGGGATGATATTATTCTGAAATTTCAGTTCCACCAACAAAACCCCATTTCATCTTTAGTGGTAACTCTCCTGCTTCACAGGATTAATTAAATGTGAATTGTTTTGTCCAATAAACATCTTGTTGGTAGCTCCTATAAACCCTATTGCTTTGTACCACTTGAAAGCAGAGTAACAAATGTGAACATTCCATCATTTGTAAGTGTTTCTCCTCCCACTAGATTTCATATGTTAAGCTAATGTCAGCTTCCTTTGTTTAATTTATTTTTATAGCCTGCATTGAAAGGGGTTACAGCAATAGTAATGTTTTTTAAAAATTAAGGAATAAATGAATTATTATATTCTTCTTGTGGTGGAATAATGGAGAAAGGTCCTCATATTAGGCTGGTGGAATGCATGTCACTGTTTTGATACTTAAGAATTAGAAGTGATTCACTGCACAGAACAAAATAGCAGCTGTGTTCAGATCCCAGCCTTTCTCTGTTGGGAAAGAATGGCTGTTAGTCATAAAAACCAGCATGCTCATTTTCTCCATCCTGGGATAATGGAACACTGTGGGCCTGATCCAAAGCCCATTGACATCTTTTTCATTAACCTCATTGGATCAAGATGAAGAGGGTTTGTTTGTTTTTAAACAGAAAGGTAGAAACATTCCCACCACCACCCCATGTAATTTAAGGGCAGGGGAATTATTTTATTTGCTACAAACAAAGACCATCAGTAAACAAAATGTACAGATCCTGATTGGGGAATATTTAACAAGATTGACAAGACAGTTTATGCTACAAATCCCCAGGTCTGTAAACTAACCCACAAAAGGAGATCCCTGCACCCATACGGAATACCATTCACCTCTAATGGGTATGTCATTGGTTTCTGTAAAATGGTATCTGGTTATTTGCTTACTGTACCCCTCCAGGTTGGTGTGAAGCTTAGCTAATATTGGCAAAGTCTTTAAGATTCTCTACTTAAAATCATAGAATCGTAGGACTGGAAGGACCTTGAGAGGTCATCTAGTCCAGTCCCCTGGACCCATGGCTAAGGACTAAGTATTATGTAGACCATCCATGACAGGCCTTTGTCTAACCTGCTCTTAAAGATCTCCAATGATGGAGATTCCACATCTTCCGTAGGCAATTTACTCCACCCTGACAGTTAGGAAGTCCAACCTAAATCGCCCTTGCTGCAATTTAACCCCATTGCTTCTTGTCCAATCCTCAGAGGTTAAGCAGAACAATTTTTCTCCCTCCTCCCTGTAACAACCTTTTATGTGCCTGAAAACTGTTATCATGTCCCCTCTCAGTTTTCTCTTCTCCAGACTAAATAAACCCATTTTTTTCAATCTTCCCTCCTAGGACATGTTTTCTAGACATTTAATCATTTTTGTTGCTCTTCTCTGGGCTCCCTCCAATTTGTCCACATCCTTCCTGAAATGTGGCACCCAGAACCGGACACAATATTCCAGGTGGGGCCTTATCAGCGTAGAATAAAGCGGGAAGAGTTACTTTGTGTGTCTTGCTTACAACATTCCTGCTAATGCATCCAAGAATGATCACTTTTTTTGCAACAGTGTCATACTTAACTCATATTTAGCTTGTGATCCACTATGATCCCCAGATATTTTTCCACAGTACTCCCTCCTAGGCATCATTTCGCATTTTGTATGTGTGCAACTGATTGTTCCTTCCTAAGCAGAGTACTTTACATTTGTCCATATTGAATTTAATCTTATTTACTTCATACTATTCCGTCAGTTTGTCCAGATCACTTTGAATTTTAATCCTATCCTGCAAAGCACTTGCAACCTTCCCAGCTTGGTATCGTCTGCAAACTTCATAAGTGTAGTCTCTATGCCATTTAGGGTGACCAGACAGGAAATGTGAAAAATCAGGACAGGGGGTGGGGGGTAATAGGAGCCTATATAAGAAAAAGACCCAAAGATCGGGACTGTCCCTATAAAATAGGGACATCTGGTCACCCTAATGCCATTATCTAAATCATTGATGAAAATATAGAATAGAATCAGAGCCAGAACTGATCCCTGTGGGACCCCACTTGATATGCCCTTCCAGCATGACTGTGAACCACTGATAACTACTCTCTGGAAACGGTTTTTCAACCAGTTATGCACCCACCTTACAATAGATCCATCTAGACTGTATTTCCCTGGTTTGTTTATGAGGTCATGCGAGACAGTATCAAAAGCCTTACTAAAATCAAGATATACCACATCTACTGTTTTCCCCGTATCCACAAGGTGTGTTACCCTGTCAAAGAAAGCTATTAGGTTGGTTTGGCACCATTTGTTCTTGACAAATCCATGCTGACTGTTACTTGTCACCTTATTATCTTCTAGGTGTTTGCGAATTGATTGCTTAATTATTTGCTCCATTATCTTTCTGGGTACAGAAGTTAAGCTGACTGGTCTGTAATTCCCCGGGTTGTCCTTATTTTCCTTTTTATAGATGGGCACTAGATTTCCCCTTTTCCAGTTTTCTGGAATCTCGCCTGTCTTCTATGACTTTTCAAAGATAATTACCAATGGCTCAGATATCTTCTCAGTCAGCTCCTTGAGTATTCTAGGATGCATTTAATGAGGCCCTGGTGATTTGAAGACATCTAACTTGTCTAAGTAATTTTTTACTTGTTTTTTCCCTATTTTAGACTCTGATCCTACCTCATTTTCATTGGCATTCACTATGTTAGATGTCCAATCGCCACCAACCTTCTTGGTGAAAACCAAAACAAAGAAGTCATTAAGCACCTCTGCCGTTTCCACATTTCCTGTTATTGTCTTCCCCCTTCATTGAGTAACAGGCCTACTCTGTCCTTGGTCTTCCTCTTTCTTCTAATGTGTTTGTAGAATGTTTTCTTGTTAGCTTTTATGTCCCTAGCTAGTTTGATCTCGTTTTCTGTCTTGGCTTTTCTAATTTTGTCCATACATACGTGTGTTATTTGTTTATATTCATCCTTTGTAATTTGACAGAGTTTCCACTTTTTGTAGGACTCTTTTTTGAGTTTTAGATCATGGTCTCTTGCCATACTTCCTATCTTTCCTACACAGTGCGATAGTTTGCTCTTGTGCCCTCATGTGTCCGGCCACCCAAATCCTGAACTTGTCTTGAGGGTTTTTGTTTGTTTGTTTGTTTGTTTGTTTTGAAAAAACATAGTCCCTTGGAGTTTCTTTTTCATTCCCTTCAGGTTTCTTAACAATTAGGGTGCGAACACAGTATTGCCAAGTCCAAACATTCAGCAATCAGGAGTCTGGCCCTAAAAGTCACGAGATTGGTTACAAATCATGAGATTTCTTTGAAATAATAAATGTGTGTGTGTGGGGGGGGAGTATTTCTCTTCTAGCTAAATTGGGACAGAATGTTAAGCAAAAGGGATTCACATATGCTGGAGGTGACCACTGAAAATGAAGTTGGCAGTTGTAGCATTAGCAGGCAGTGAGATGTGTTACAAATTGTTATGAGCCATAAAACCAGTGCCTGAATCAATGGTTTTTAGCTTCCAGGCTTGCCTCTTGATGGCATTGTGCAGGATAAGGACTGATAGGTCAGATATGGAGTGAAAAGCGAGAGTGGCCAGCTTCCATCTCTGAACAGCCCTCGCAAATGCCCCCAGCATATTTTTCAGATCACTGTAAGCCAACTGCCCCACTGTTAATTTCTTTGACTGCACCTTGTAGCACAAAGTTCAGAAAATAATAATTGGGCTCATGTTTAGCACTTTTGCCATGGGTATCTGTGATAGGGAGGGGAGTTGCATTTGCACAGAGTGCAGGAGATAGAGGAGCTCTCGGCGGGAATGACAAGGCTGTGGCTGTAACAAACAGCTGTAAATTCTTCAGCTCTTGTTATGTTTTCCAAAGGTCGTGGTCTTTAACAGTTTGTTTAGTGGAGGAGGAGGAAAGACATCCTTTTAAATTGTTCAGCAGTATATGATGATTGTTTCCCTCAGACTGGCAGCTGGTGCTGACACAGTGCTGTTCTTCAGGTGTTACTTTGATGGGGAGTGCCCCCTTACACCACAAGGAGCAGCAGGGGTGGCAGGAGGCTCCACTTAACCAGCTTTGGTTGAAGAAGAACCTGCAGAGTCTGTCAGAGTGGGACCCATAGCTGACTCTCTATCCTTTTCATTACATTTCAGATGGAGACCAAGCTTTGCTCCAGCCTAATTGCCTACAGCTATGGCCTACTGAAATGAGCTTTGGCGGAGATCAGGCACAACTGAATGATTGCAGTGCCAGGCCTGTACTGGTACAACAGGCAACCCCGGAGTAGTAGAGTATGGAGTCCTGGGAGGCAAAGACATTTAGGAACCCCTAGTGGGATGAGGAAGAGCAGATACAGTTTTACTGTGCCATGGGCTGTCTTTGTGCAGCAAAGCTACTTGATGCTGTGTGATCACATTGTGACTCCACACCATAATGCAGCATCCATATTTGGAAGGATGTTACTATAGTAAATGTTGCTTTGGGAGGCTGGGTCCTCCCATGCTTTCCTAGGTGGTGTCTTTCAGATGCATGGTTATGCCCTCCCGCTCTTCTGTGGTAGCTATTAAAATGGAAGGTAAAGATGCCAGGGCCCTTTTCAAAAAGATTGTTCCCTCCATTGCCTTCATATACATCCCCTTCATTGGATAACAGGTTTTAGACGACAAGGTTATGTGGCATCTATGGCTGAGCACAAAATGGCTGTTGCATTTGCTCATTGCTCGTATCCAGCTCCTTGCTAAGGCTTTGAGACCTAGAGCGTGAAGCATGTTATGTGAAACCAGATTCATGAGGGAGATCAGGTAACAGGAGATGGCACAGGAAGACTCGAGGCCTGGTTCTACACACAGTTCCCATACAGTGTTCCCACTGAAGAGAAAGGGAGGTGGTTTGCTAGCTAAGGCCCCGGCCCAATACCCATCAGCAGCAAAGGGACTTCAATGGCCTTGGGGTTGGGCCTTAAAAGAACAAAGGTTTTTTTCACTACTCGTGCTGGTTTTCTGAAGGATAGATTAGGCTATGTCTTCACTAGAAATGCCGCAGTGGCACAGCTGTAATGCTTCAGTATAGGCAGTCAAACCAGTCCTGGGAGGGGGTCTCCCATCACTGTAGTTAATCCATCTCCATAAGAGGTGGTAGCTAGGTCGGTGGAAGAATTCTTCTGTTGACCTACTGCTGTCTACCCTGGGGGTTAGTTTATCTTAACTACATTGCTCAGGGGTGTGGATTTTTCACACCCCTGAGCAACATAGCTGGATTCACCTAAATTTTTAGTGTAGATCTGGCCTTAGATTAACAAATTCCGCCAGCAGACGGCAACCACTCTACCTGCTGGTCTCTACAAGCACCCGTGTTCGGGGAGAACACCTATTTGGCCAAACGGGTTGAGTCAGCCAGCCATTAGGACCTTAAAAAAAGAATAAGAAGACAGCTTACTTTCTTCTAGGCATGTGGCTGAACCACACAAACCAAACCAACACAAAAGACAGACTCGTAGAACAAGGGGGAAATGCCAGTAGAACAGGGGAAAATGCCATTAGTAGAACTCTTCCATAGTGACAAGAACTGTAATATGATAAAGATTCTGTGTGTTTATCTTTTGCATGGAGGGATTAAGGTAAAAAGAAGTTCTGATACAAATCCCGCATTTCGGTTCACCTTTCTTTCTTTCTTTCTTTCTTTCTTTCTTTCTTTCTTTCTTTCTTTCTTTCTTTCTTTCTTTCTTTCTTTCTTTCTTTCTTTCTGTTAAATGCATGTCTTTCCACCTTTTTAATTTTAAAAAGCATGTAGGTTAAGCCCACACTTCTCTGTGGCTAAGAGGAATGGGGTCTGATTGATTGTAATAAGGGACAGTCTAAATGAAGTGCTTGGACTTGCTCCAGGCTCTTCTATCTGCAGGTGCTGCTGAGCCCTCACCCATGAGAATGATTTTTCGGAACATAAGTGATTATTTACTGCTGAAACAAGCCAAAGGCTATGCTTTTCCTCGCTGCTCCCAGCCCTCGGCCTCCAACAGGAAATGTATTTAGTTTTCAAATCCCTCTCCGAGCAAAAGAAATTCCAGCAAAATTGCAATAAACTTTCAGAGTCTCCTCTTCTGTAGAAAAACATTAGCTGGGGTTTAAAAGAAGATGGGAGTCGGGCTGTTGTATGTGGGAGTCAGTGACAGGACCCTGGAGAAGTCCACCTCACCCTATTCCACCCCACACCCAATTTTTGAAACACAATAAATCACCAGCAGGATGTTCTCAAACAATGCTCGCAAAAGGGCTTCTTGTCTGATCCATCTCAATCTGTCACTGATTTCCCCATCAAAATAGTTTGTGCAACCAATCCCAGCTGTATCCCTAGTGCTTTGTAGCTAATAAATAAAATCCAAATGTTAATTCTTCGGCTCACAAACCTCAGTGCCAAGAAATGAATAATCTGTACAGGGCTAAACAAACAATATATTGATGGGGTGGAGCTGTGGGGCGGGGAGCAGGGTGGCTGAGTCAGAGAGACGGACATACGCAAGCATAAGGACTGCAAATGGTGCATCAAAGCTTCTTCTGTCAGAAGAGTCGGACACATGCTATTTGTTTTTTGTCTGCTAATCTTGTTACGTGTTAAATGATTAGTATTTCCAAGCAACACTGTAGGCATTTTAAAACACAAAAACAGCAGAATTGTTCTCCTATACACTAACGTGTAGTAAGACTCGCCTTATTTGTCTTTCTACGTTAGCAATGCAATACTAGCATTTGGCTTCCATAGCTCTTGACAGGTGGCTAAGTACGATCATCCTCATTTTACAAATGGGGGGAACTGAGATTCTTGGGTTTTTCACAGGCGCCCAAGGGAATTAGGCACCAACATCCCCTTGAAATTCAGTAGGTTCAACTCCCATAGCAAATCCAAATCATTTTTCCAAGGTCTCACAGCAAGTCAGTGACAGAGGCAAAAATAGTCCTGAAGTCTCCGGAGTCTCAGTTTAGTGCCTAGCCAGTGGATATGAAACAGCCATTGCCGTAGTCCCTGGATACTGACTCCCGTCATGGGACAGGGTATGAAGAGTTGCAACCCCGACCCAAGTCAGGTGATTGGGGCTAGGTACTGAAGATGATTCATTTCCCAGCACTCCTGTGTGCCACACCTTTGTCAGAAGCCAAACTGCCCTTTTCCAATGGAGGGATAGAGCTGGTTTCCAACAAAAGCCGGGCAGTTCTATATGCTGGGTGAATAATGAAAACAAACATTGGTTGGAAAAATTATATTAAAGATCTCATGAAGTGTGTTGAATAAGTTGGTGGGTGACCTATTATTTTGCCGGCTCTAATTAAAACAATAATACTTGAGTTCCTAATGATTCATGTAGGCTAGGAGGGGCTTAATTTGTGCAGGAAGTAAGATGCTGCAATTTTCAGGTTGCAAAATTAGCTTAAATAAAAGACTTCTTCTGATCAAGGTCACATGGCATTAGTATTCAACAACATACACAAGGTTATTTGGCATTCAGAGGAATTCTCAGCTGTGTGCATAGGATGGGTGGCTGGGGGTAGAGGAGAGTCAAGAAAAATGGAGAATACCTAATAAAATCATCAGTTGTGACAGCAAGTTATAAAGGTGGGTGAGCTAATTAGGTCTGTCCAGAGTTAATGTATCTCATGTACTGTAGTTGGCACTTCTGTGTAGATAACTGATGCTGCTGTCAGCATTACAGTAGGAAGATTGTATCTTCATAAGGATAAAGACTGTATTTTCACAAGGGTAAATTGATCTGGAAAGGGACATGTTAGGTATGACCAGGCTTTTCCTATGCTGTCTTTTATCACCTACTGTTTTCTTGATCAAACACACTCAACTTGTATGGTCAGTGCAAGGAAAGTCACGTTTCCATTTATGCTGGATAAACCTCTTTGTGCTCCTTACAGTATCGCTGGCTCAGTCTACCTATCTAATTACCTACATGGCCTTGATGACGATAGTACTGATGGAGCTGCAAAGACAAGATTCTCCTGAACTCATGGCAGGACTAAGTATTATCTAGACCATCCCTGACAGCTCCAGTGATGGAGATTCCACACCATCCCTAGGCAATTTATTCCAGTGCTTAACCACCTTGACAGTTAGGAAGATTTTTCTAATGTCCAACCTAAACCTCCCTTGCTGCAATTTAACCCCATTGCTTCTTGTTCTATCCTTAGAGGGTAAGGAGAAATTTTTTTCTCCCTCCTCCTTGTAACAATCATTTATGTACTTAAACTGTTATCATGTCCTCTCTGTCTTCTCTTCTTCAGACTAAACAAACCCAGTTTTTTCAATCTTCCCTCAGAGGTCATGCTTTCTAGACCTTTAATCAGATGTGTTGCTCTTCTCCGGATTTTCGCCAGTTTGTCCACATCTTTTCCTGAAATATGGCACCCAGAACTGGACACAATACTCCAGTTGAGGCCTAATGAGTGCAGAGTAGAGCGGAAGAATTACTTCTCGTGTCTTGCTTACAACACTCCTGTTAATACAACAGTGGTAACATAGTCCTTGTCCCCAAACAGCTTATGAACTATACTGATGTGACAATAAGTAGGTATGGATAATAGTGGGAGTGAAGGAGATAGAGGGAGAAGAAGGCAAAGAGATAGAGCAATCCCTTATCTACACTGAAAAAGGACTGATTGTATAACTATACCAGTAGAGCTTTAAATAGTGTCTGCACTAGTGGGATTTGCTGGGATATTGGTCACAGTTCTTTTGCTGGTATAGCTTATACCAGTTCCCCAAACAGAATAAAAGCTATATTGATAAAAGGACTTTTTTTGCTAGTATAAATGTGTATAGCTATGCTGGTAAAACTTTCTAGTGTAGACTAGGCCAGCAGGTTTTGCTGGTATAGTAATACTGACAAACCCCTCTGGTGCAGATACGGTTGTAGTTGTATGAAAGTGCTTAAACTGATATAGTTGCATTTATAGTAGGGCTTTTACTGACATAGCTACATTGGTAGAAACATTACACTCCGAACCAACATAGCTATGTCAGTAAAACATCTAGTTCAGGGGTCGGCAACTTTTCAGAAGCGGTGTGCCAAGTCTTCATTTATTCACTCTAATTTAAGGTTTTGCGTGCCAGTAATACATTTTAACGTTTTTAGGTCTCTTTCTATAAGTCTATAATATATAACTAAACTATTGTTGTATGTAAAGTAAATAAGGTTTTTAAAATGTTTAAGAAGCTTCATTTAAAATTAAATTTAAATGCAGAGCCCCCCGGACTGATGGCCAGGACCCAGGCAGTGTGAGTGCCACTGAAAATCAGCTCATGTGCCGCCATCGGCAGGGGTGCCATAGGTTGCCTACCCCTGATCTAGTTGTAGACCAGGCCTAAGATCACGTGCAGACTCAGATTAGGAAAGAGCAAGGCATCTGAATTAAACCGTGTGCTTATTTTTAAGAGAAATATTTATTAAAACTATTTATTGCTGTATATCTTATTCTTGACAAAGATGCATTGTAGTCTTTGTTCTGTTCCGAGGACCCGATCCCATGCAGGGCTGAGACACAAGCTAGCTTCCCCTCCCTTCCACACAACACCACCCTGCAAAGCCTTACTCAAAACTTGAAGAGTTTTTGAAAAATGCTACTTTCCTTTCCACATGAGTGTTCTGTTTGGCACAGTTCTGCACTTCTGGGCTAGGCCTGGAGCTACCCGAGGAAATGTGAAAGGCCGGAAATCTCCTGAGGCAGCCTACTTTGGCAGGTCCAAGCAGTTTGGTTGCTGTAGATAACCATCTGAATTTTGGTGCTGTTTATCTGAACCAACTTCACACTCTATGCCTCTTGAGATTGACTCATTCAGGGTTAGTGCATCCCCGATTAAGAAATAGGTAGAGATTTAATGATTGCATGTGACCAGTCCTAATAGTTTCTTGCCTTGTACTGGAGACACCCTTCCCTAGCACATGCTGGAGGTCAAATGTGGGAGGTTTGGCTGTCCATACCCCCCGAAAAGGAACTTCACACACTCACATGCTGTTAGAACACGTGCAAAAAGTGCCTTCATTTCATTTGCTCAAACAGAGTTAGGGGTAGAAAAAAACTGTAATAGGAGCTCTGGGGAAACTGCAGGGTAGCCCTCCATCCTGCCTTAAGCACATCTATGAATTAGACTGAGCTCTAAGATTAGACCAGACAATTCATTGGATTGTATGGATCAGAACTACACATTCATTCCCCCTCCATCTCTGACCCTCCACCCACCATCCCCTGCTCCTGCTGAATTGCCCTTTCTCAAAGAGATGACTTAGAAGGGTCTGTGCAGATCGTGGTGATTCCTTGCATGCTGTCCACACAGTAATGTATATAACACCCTCATGTTCTTAACAAAAGCAGAATAATATGCTGAGGCAGGGTGCCTTGTGCTCTATTGCTTGAAAGCAGGTGGGCATTGAGCTGTCGCTACCAGCCTCCATCATTTGAGGGCATCCTAGACTTTGATGTAGGGAGTAGTAGAGCAGCCAACTCTCATGATGGTGAGTCTGTCTTTCATTGAAATGCTCTCTTTCCGCCAAAGCCCTGGGTTAGTGCTGCTGCGAATTGCTTCTTTATTGATGGTGGAGCACATGTAGGGCTCATAGATCACCTGACTTATTGGTGTACTGGGAATTGAGGGGGATTGCCTCCAGGAGGGAGGTGCTGGCATACCAACACTGCCATTGATTATTCTTAATTATCATTTAATGTAACCTCCAATTAGAGTTAATCAATTGTCACTTTCTCCTGAGTTTTACTGCCGAGATGATTTAGAGCAAGGAGGACACTTGTCTTGAGCTTTCCCTGGCTTCCCAGATGGCTATTTTATATCCTTTTCTTTCATTTGTAATCGAGCCAGGCGAATAATTGATTTGCCTGAATTTAGTCTCCTCTTCTGTGTCAGATTTGTCCGCAAGCAGCTTTCGATTGTATTTATTAGTGAAAAATTATTTCTCAAGTAATAATTCTTGGGCTGTGGCTTGTGCGTGAACAGCTGTTTGATCATGGAAATTCACGCCGTGTTTCATTTTCATTAGATGTATAGTCAGGTCACATGGCATTGTTTCCATTTCCTGATTGGATAGGCATAACTCTTGGACTCCGATTTTGGATGATCAGGTTCAAAATTACTTTTTCCGATATTTGCTTAAAATGCTGTTTCCACTAATATTTTGGCCAGGAAAACCATTTGCTAATACATAAGAAGAAAGCAAACATAAACAAGAGTTACAAAGGGAGATTGCTTTCTGGCTGGGTTATCTGCAGGCGCTGAACCAAAGATCTGGGGATTGATCGGGATGAACTGCTACTGCTTTGGCTAAAGGACAACACTATTATATTAGAGGCAGCACCAGAGTCACAAACTTCCTAATGGTTCAGCCACTAGAGGCAGACAAAGACCTACCTTAGTATTGCTTCTCGGCTTCTTGGTGCTCAGATCATGTGTCTCTCCGTCTATCCAAGGCCGTGATCAAGCGTCTTGATGTTTTTGGCCAAACCTGGTCTGTGTCTCTTGGACCATGAAGTACAAAAACTATTTAATGTCAGTTACACAAGCATAGCCGTTCAGTTTTCTATTTGGTTGACTAGTCAGAATGTTTGACAGGTAGTTGCCCAACTCCACTGTAACAATATTGGTAATAGCTCTTTCTATCCATGTGCATTACGAAAAACATCAATTAAACACCACAATCATTGTATGTAGGTCACCATTTTAGTGGGAAAAGAGATGGGTCTTGCATTTCAAAACAAGGCCAAAACAAGCTAATCCCTAAGAACCCCCAACACTCTATGTGACTAGATCCCCACGGCGTGCCATCTGGGACTGTGGTGGGCCCCCTGTCAGGGGTGGTTCCAGGCCCCAGCACGCCAAGTGAGTGCTTGGGGGGGAATGCTGCGGGGGGTGCTCTGCCGGTCGCCGGGAGGGTGGCAGGCAGGCAGCCTTCGGCAGCATGCCCGCAGAGGATCCGCTGGTCCCGTGGCTCCGGTGGACCTCCCGCAGGCGTGCCTGCGGAGGGTCTGCTGGTTCCGCGGCTTCGGTGGACTGGCGACTGGCAGAGCGTGCCCCACGGCATGTCGCCGTGCTTGGGGCGGCGAAATGTCTAGAGCCGCCCCTGCCCCCTGTGCACTCCTGACTATCTCTCCCCTTGCCCCCGTTTGCCCCTTGCCCCTGCTTCCTGGAAGCCGATCCAAAAAAAGAAACAACAAGTTACAAGCTACAAGCCAAAAACTAGCCAGCAAGCTACTCACAAGCCAATTAAGCCAAAAACAAGCCCAATTTTTGCATTTTTTTTGGTGGGTTTGGCATGTCTGCTCATAGGCCTAACAAGATCATTGCAGAACCCTGATTTCCATCCATCGCCAGCACTGCCTGTGCAGTGCAATCTGTGTGCTGTAACCAGACTGACACAGGAAAAGGTTGAGGCAGTCAGATACCCAGGGAATTATCTTCTCTCCAAAACTTTCTCTCTAACCTTACCCCAGGGTGGAAGGATAGAGACAAGATGATAGCTGGCCAGTGTGTCAGCAGCCAACGATGGCTGTTTGAGTGGTCGTACAACAGTTCCTCTGCGCTTTGCAGAGGTGTCATGTTATGTATTTGCCAACTGTCTTTGGTTGGTCAGGTTGGCTCATTTCTCCTCCCCGCCCCCCCCAGCCAGCGCTGCAGCAAGGTGGAATTTTAGTCCTAAGGAAAGGTGACAATTAGACAACCCTGGAGAGTGAAGTCCACAGATAAGACCAGTAAGGGCAGTGGCAGTAGAAGCTACTATCACCACCTCCTCTCAGGGTGCCTTGGCCCTGGCCTGATGGGACCCCTGAAGGAAGGCAAAAGTAACTGTGGTTCCATGCTCATGGAGTTTCTTTTATGAGACTCCCAACATGGGTGCCATTTTTGAGGAGAGAATTTTCCACCTCACTAAACGTAATAAACTAAGGGCCTGATCGCTGAGGAGCTGAGAACCCCCATCTCCCACAGAAATTCTCAGTCGGATTCAAGGGTGCTTAGGAAATACCCAGCTCCTTGCGGGACTTCACCCTAAGTTCCACATCTTTTGTCTTGTTTTAGAAACTATCAAAGTCATCGGGCTGGTTTAAATTGGGTACAACAGAGCTCTTCCTCTTCCTACGCAGCCTGCTCCGACCTCAGCATCTTGAGTTACATAGGCTTGTGTGTCCTCAGCAGCCAGTTATGATTTGGTTCAACATAATCTCATTAGAAGAATTTAAGTTAGAGAAGAGGTTTAGTTAAAAAAAAAAAAAAGGAAAGACTAGAGTAAAGCAGACCCACTGCTCTGCAGAAATTAAAACCGACCCTGTATTCCCCTAAGTACACGGGGCTAAAGAACACACCCATTCTACGATGAAAATAAAAAAATGTTAAAGCTTGTTTTGTTCCAATAAACACGGGACTTCAACTTTACTTTCCACAAAGCTTTGACAGGGCAATGGAAGAAATTTGAGCTATCTCACAATGTTCCCTTGGCATAACACGGCGCTTTTAGTCTCATTATTATTGCATTATATGTCGCACATCTGTTACTGGTCAGGAGCCAAACTATTTAATTCTATTAGATACATCTATACAGCTAAGTGATAATCTACACCAGGTTTATGGAACAAGCACTTAATTCTTGGCAGGGAGCAGCTCAAGGCTCGATACAAGAGCAACACAATATATGCAGCGCAGTTGTAGATCAGTGTCAGAAACTGGCCAGAAATCATTTCTGCGTTCTTCTGCATGCAAGCATTCCGGTGTGGGAAACTATTCATTCAATTTATTGTTCTAACATCTGTAAGTTATTGTTGGGGAGAGTGGGAAGGGGGGGGAGAATGCGCAGAGTGAAAAACGTTTACCTAACAAAATACTAACCCTTACAGGGGGTTTCACGTCAGCACTCTATAAATAATAAGATTATTTTAATGCGCATATGGTAGTATTTACCCCACAGAGAGGTACACAAATTCATGTCCTGTTCAGTAACTTCTGTGCCCTGGGGTTGCTTGGACATGTATCTTTGCCATACATATTTGAGCTAATCCATCTTTTATCTATTTAACGCAGCTACTGAAAAACAGGTTACACTGCATTGCCTTTCTTTGTGTGTGCATGTGTGTGGGTCCACATGCCAGTCCTGGATTTCAAAATGTTGGTCTAAAAAGAATGAAATCAGATACTCAGTGGGTGTAAACGGGCATAGCTCCCATTGAAGTTAACGGAGCGACACCCATTTATACCAGTTGATGATTTGGATTGTATTACTCCTTTCCCTCCTTCAGTACCATCTGAAGGCCACAAAGATGATAATGAATGAAGCCCTAGCAACATAACACCCTCAGCAAGGTAAGTAAATGTGTGCGAGAAACTGAGGAACAAAGAGATTATGACTTGCTCAGGGTCACACTGGGAAGTCTGTGGCAGAGGTGGGACTAGAATGTGGCTCGCTTGACTATCAGCAGTGCCTGTACCTTTACCCAGCGGACCTTCCTTCCTTCCTCCCTCTAGATTGAAGAACTGAAATAATTCTGCAGCTCTGTAAAAAATCCCCACCTACAAACTTCCCTGACCTTCTATTACCTGGGTGTGGTTTTGTTTTGTGTTGCTTTTAGTCTCTGTGCAGGCAATTGGACATATTTCTGAAAGAAGTGATGTCAGGAGTCTTACGTCTTCCAAGAATCATGGGCTCTATAGACTGGGACAAAATACGTAGCTAGAGTTTGAAGGATTCTGGTCATTTGAATTGGGGTGATGGCCAATCTTTAAGGGTCTGCAGCTGGAGAGGAGTTCATTTACTGGATTGCCTTTAGGGACCATCAACATTTTTAACTGTCCTTTACCTACAGTGTTCTGTTCTTGGGCATATGAACTACATACCCTGAACTGATTTAATTCCTAAGGGCCTGATCCAAAACCCATTGAAGTCAATGGAAAGCCTCCCATTGACTTCAGTGGGCTTTGGATCGGGCCCTTAAAACCCCATGTAAATGTAATTGCTGCCCATTATTGGACAATGAACCTTCTGTTAGCAGCAAGCCGATTGGCCAAATGTTCCATCCTATTACTGTTAAATATATACTAGTACTCAAGTAAATGACACAGTCCCTGCCCCGGAATTCACTAGCTACATTCAACATGACAAGTGCAGCTCTGAACAAACAGGGTGAGAAAAGAGAAGGGTGGCAATGCTATCACACGGTGAGGTGCTGCAGCAGAGTATCCATCCGTAAAAGGAATTGACAGCATTGTGCTGCACTCTTGTAACTGATCCCTGAGTCAGAAACTGGCTGTCCCTCTGTCACATTGAGACTGGACTGGGAGCAGACTGGAAGCAAATCTCTGCGTGGGTGCTCATTCAGTCATTCCTGTGCTACACTCACGATGTGCGTATAAGCAGCTTGATGGTGGGGTTTAAAATTGTTATGGTTATTTTGTTACCTGCTTCTCCCCTTTCCTCTCCTCCCACAGGAAGAGTGATCCAGTGGTTAGAGCACTAACCTATGGTGTGGGAGACTGGATTTAATTCCTGCTCTGCCACAAATCGCATGTGACCCTTGGGCAAATCACTTGGTCTGTGACTCAGGTCCCTCTCTGTAAAATGAGGACAATAGCACTGCCCAACTAAATGCATTGAAGATTGTAAGGTGTTCTGGGGTAATGGGGGGCTGTATAAATACCATAGACAGATATACATACTTTTTATAGGCAGGACATAGAAGGAAAGCTATAGAAGGGACCTCATACTCTGAGGGCAGTGTAGGGTGACCAGATGTCCTTATTTTATAGGGACAGCCCCAATATTTGGGGCTTTTTCTTAGGTAGGCTCCTATTACCCCCCACCCTCTGTCCTGATTTTTCACACTTGCTGTCTGGTCACCCTAGGGCAGGGGCATGGCAAACCAGTAAGCTTAGCTACACATGAAAAAGAAATCAACATTTTTTATTTTATTTTATTTTATTTTTTGTATTTTTCCATGTTTTTGGCCAGCTGGTGAGAATTTCTGAAAAAGGCGAATGATTTCTTTTTAAAAGGGACAAAAAATTTGCCACTTTTAAATAATTTTTTTTTTACCAACCAGCTTTTCTAAATGACAATGTGATATTTGCTATTGCAAAGACTTAACAGCCCTGCTTTAAGCTTTGTGCCTCTTACAACACACCCAAAGCATGGTGGATATTCATAGTAATAATCCTTTGCCTCAATATAGCACTTTCTTCCCAGCATCTCAAATGACTTTATAAATAGGAACAAACAAATGAGTCCTTGTGAGGTTGCAAGATGTTGCATTATTGATCCTATTTTAGGGCTGAGGAAACCAAGGCACAGAGGTTAAGAGACTTGCTCAAGGGCCAATAGATTGTTTGTAGCAGAGCCAGGATAGATAGTGTGGTTCCTGGTACAGTGCTTTAATCACCCTGCTACTCGACAATTACCTTGCCTACTACCTGTTGTGTGGCTATATGACATACGTGTTACCATCATTAAAAGTGCTGACACTTAAAAAATACTTCAGCTATTATTTGTTTGCCAATAGCAGATCCTTCCTGAATGAGGGCACTAGGGACCAGGGCATGAGAATGCTATTGCAAGAAGGTGAGTGACAAGCATTTAATTTCCAGGGCTGTTAAACAGATTTTGTTGTTGTTGTTGCGCTCTTCCCGTGGGAGAGAAGATGATGTAAATGGAATACCCCAAGGGGAGTAGCTTGTTGAAACTTACGATTGAGCCTGCAAACCAGACGGTGTACCTGAGTTAAATGTGCCAGCCCCAGCCTTTGATGTTAATACCGTGAACACAATATTACTTGCTGTGTGTTTTGAGATACTTACCTTGTGGGCTGTCCTCAGTCATACGCAGAGTCTTGACTTTGGATGGATTGATTGGCTCCATTATTGTGCCATGGTGTTTTTATCATTCACTGTTGTCAGTCATAATCTGGACTAGTCATTGGAACATAGATGTGGGGAAATAACCATTACTTCATTGAGTCTGTCCCCCTGCAACTATAGGATACAGTCCCTCCTGAAAAAGAGGAAGCAAGACTGGGATTCTTCCACAACACCCCAAAGGCCAAATGTGCTCATTTATTACAGGAGTGTGTGAGAGGGTGATAAATATAGTAAACCAACTTCCACTTGCAGGTGGTTATAGGGGAGGGGAGTCCAGTGGTTAGGGTCTAGCCTGGGCTCTTAGAGACCTAGGTTCAGCCCCTGTGCCTCAACTTCTCATCTATGAAATGGGGATAATACTACCCTACCTCACAGGGATGCTCTCTGGATAAACACATTAAAGACTGTGAGGTATTACAGCGATAGTGGCCATAGATACTGTTTCATCTGCACTAGCTTCTAGAGAATATAGGAATTTGATTTTTCCCCATATCAACAGTACAGTAACCCCCCCCCATTTACCCAGAATGCCTCCAAATTAGCCATACTTCCACACTATGTTGAATACCTGTGATATAGCACCATTGCTGGAAGGCCTGCTTCTAGCAATGATGGATAATGATTTTCAATGTGCTTTACAGGCATTAACTCATCCTCACAAGTTGCTTGTAAGGTAAGTAAGTAAAATAAAGTGTTTCTTTTCCATGGGAGATTTCAAAACATTTAAATTGTGTTTGGAAATTTTCTGCAATTTTGGGGGGGTGCGGGGTGGGGAAGAAAATGAAGCCCAAACTCTTTTTCCATTTTGAAAACCAATACGGTTCTGGCTTTTCAAGCGTTTTTCCTTCTTTCTCTCCTTCCCCCCCCTCCTTTTTACATTTTGGCATGAAAAGGGGAAAGAAGAAAAAAAAAAGGGCAAGGAGAAAAGGGAGATGAGGAAATGCTGAGGTGCCAACATGCATTTCTTTTCTGTTTGTAATTGTTTCTCTGAAAAAGTGAAATTTTGAAAAGTACAAACATTTCCTTGTTCACTTTAATAAAAGGGTCATTTTCACTAAAAATATTGTTGAATGAAAAATGTCAACATCTCTGGGTATTATCATCTCCATTACATTGATGGGGAAACTGAGTCAAAGAGGCAAAGTGGCATAACCAAGGTCACAGAGGAAGTCACTGTCAGAGCTGGATTAGAATCAGGAGTCCCTGGATCCCCATCCTATGCTCAGACCACATTTGTAAAAAAAAAAAAAAATCACCCAGATGACCCTACAATAATGGGCACAAAGGCACCAAGGATACAAAGAGCCCAAGGAAACCCTCCATGGTGAGAGAGAGATGGTTTAAAGTGTGCTCCTGAAACTTGCAATTTCCTGCGTGAAGATCTCAAGGCATTCTGCCCCCCCAGGAGCGATGGAAGAGAGGCTGGCAGCTCTGCAGGTGGAGTAGGGGCAGAAATACCATGGTTCCTGACATGCCAGCTGGTACACCCGGCCACTGATTCCCCTCCCACAGAATCCCTAAGAGAGCAGCAGCTGCAATGTCAGGGTGGATTTCTCCAGGGATCGCTGATGGATTTTCAGGGGAGCATCCTCGGCAAAGCAGCCTTTCTGTCTCTGTGGATGCCCCTCAAAATCTGCAATGCCCAATGGTGCATTCTCTTAGAAATGACTTTTTACCGGTTTGAAGAGTGTAATCATCATTCCCCTCCTTCTGCTCTTTTCTGGGGGAAGGGGCACTTTATTCCACTGGGGGACAGATATAGGGCAGGAAGGATGGGTTGCAGATAGCATAGCTCCGTGTTGTATTTCAATGGGATGGGGGAAGCAACAGGGGTGTGGTGTAGTATTGGGTGCCGGGGGGAGGAGGTGTTCGTAGATCTATAGATGCTTGCATTAATTGGCTGCAGTTTACAGCCTGGGTTTATCGCTCAGCTTTTAATTAACTGTTTCCGGATTTAATCTCACAAATGTTCCATCTTCGTCCTTGTTTAATCCGGCATTCTAATGGCGAGTTTATTTATGCAGATCAATACTGTTTACAAACATGAAAGCCGCCTGTTGGTTTTTGAACTTTAGACATGATGACATCGGTTATCAATAGCGAAAGCAGCCTCAGCAGGTGGCATGTCAATATGCAGCCAGTCAATATTCAGAGAGCAGCGAAGATTAAAAATTCTTTTAGCAGGAGTGGGAGGGGGCTCCCCGATCTCCTCGTCCTATTATTATATTGAGGATTTAGGATCTCCCCCCATCCTTTAGTCCCCCTTCATTCCCAGCCATCTGAATGGCGCACTAATGAGGATAATCAGGTTATTCAAGAACATTCATTGTAGGGGGAAAGAAACCCAAAACCATTGCACAAACCTGCTTGGGAAGGTCTTTCTTTTTTAGAATTTCCTTCGGTTGTCGGAGAGTTTCTCTCCATTGAAGACTTGAGGTAACAGGGATGAAAGGTGTGCTTGTATTTTCCACTTGCTCTCAGGACCTACCTTCCCATTTATTTAATTTGAAATTACTGATAGCGCTGATTATTTTTTGCTGAGCTACTCCAGTGTTTTGCTGGTGAAACTCCATTGAATTCAGTGGAATTATACCAGCATGAAACTGGAGGAACATACTGGAAAATCAGGTTTAGGGGCTATAAAAAACCCTATATTGGGCAGTAATCGCTTGGTTTTGCTCCAGGAATAATATGAAGTCCTGGAACGAAGGATTGGGAAACACTTGATTTAGGACCCAATCCTGCAGGCATTACTTCTGATTCTCTACTCCCTTGCACCATGCTTAGAATACGTCTTCACTACCTGCCATATCGGCGGGTAGCAATCGATTTCTCGGAGTTCGATATATCGCGTCTCATCTAGACGCGATATATCGAACTCTGAACGCGCTCCCGTCGACTCCGGAACTCCACCACCGCGAACGGCGGTGGCGGAGTCGACGGGGGAGCCGCGGACGTCGATCCTGCGCCGTGAGGACGGGTAAGTAATTCGAACTAAGGTACTTCGACTTCAGCTACACTATTTGCGTACCTTAGATCAACCACCCCCCCCCCATAGTGTAGACCAGGCCTTAGTCACTTTCACTGGTGCAAAGGATGTGCAATGTATGTCTTCCATCTGTGTTACACAGGGGTAAATGACTAAGGCCCCAGTCCTGCAAAGACTTATGCACATGCTTATCTTCATGTGCTGTGCGTGATCCCTGATAAAGTCAATGGAACGATTTGAATTTGTATTTGTATAACATTAAGCCCATGGGGAAACCTTTTCAGATGAGGGCCCGGGTCCTGTAGAAAACCAGGTCCAAAGGGAGTTTTCCTCAGTAAAGATTACAGATCAGGGCCTGATTCTGATTTTATAGCAGTGTAATCCTAATTTACATTGGTGTAAATGAAGCCAGAATCAAGCTCTTAGTTTGCACAGCTCTGTTATTATTATTTGTTTGTATTACCACAGCATATGCTAGGTGCTGTACAAACATATATGTTAACTCCACGATTGCTGTAAACATGGCTGCTAGTTGCTACCTCTCTATTCACAAGCTTCTAATAATCAATAAACAATAGTGTTGGTGAGACAGACGCATAACCCATCCTGTCTGTAATAATACTTTGCACTTAATTACCGGCATTGGGCCTGTTTCTTTTGTCAGTTATACCAGTGCATGACCAGGTATAATTCCATTCAGATGAGTAACTGTAAAATGTGTGCCTTTTGGTGCAGAACTCTTTGTATAACGACAATGACTGTTTAGGAGTATATTATCAGACTGCGCAGGACTTTAATAATTCACTTCCTTATTACACTTCCTATTCTATTACACTGTGCTGGTAAAGCCTGGGCATAGATTAAGGGATCTGGTCCTTTTATTTAAACTTTTGCTTTGACTTTTAAGTTTCAGACATCTGCCTTGTTAGCTGACATTTTACGCTTTGTTTATTTTTGTGTTACTTTTCAATTATTTCACCAGGAACCGGCCCCTTCTGTTTACAATCATGCCATTTGCATGCGGATCCCTCGCATGCAGATCCCTCGTATTTTAGCAAAGACCCTCAACAGAATCCCAAGAAGCTATTTTATTGCAACCTGCCTGAGGATTCCAGAGGGAATGTCATTACTTGGGTTGATTTCTTCCCCCCAAATTACCTGCAAGAGGGAGAGTGCTCATTCCTGAACAAACTGCCGGAAACACAGGATCCCACTGGGAAGCTACAGTAATGCAATGCTCCTTAAAACAAAGCCCTGAACATATTTTTACACAACCCACAATTGAACGCAGTCCCGGCGGCTACAAAGCTGCCCATCCTTTCTCTAGCAACTTGTGGTGCACCACAGCCTTTGTAACGGGCAGAGTCGGAGCAAATACTCAATCATTTCTGCTTTATTCTCTTTAGCCACAAAACCCAGCTCCCAAAGCGCAGTGCTGTTTTTAATAATGACATCTTGAGCGCCTTTCAGAGCCTGTCTGAAAGAAAATACAGGCCTTTAATAAGTTATTTTAATGCCCTTAACTCTGGAGAAAAGGATGCAGGGGGACATACATCTCTGCAAAAGTTTCAGGGTCTGGAAGAATCTGATTCAGAAACAAAAGCCTTTTGAATCTCTCTTGATCCCCCCCACATTCCTGATCCTCCCCCCTCTTCCTTCCTTCACGTTCCCTCCTCCCCTGCTGAGCAGTAACAGTGCCAACTTATCAGATACGTTTAGCTGCCAGCTTCCCAGATCCTTTCCTTTGAATGTGACCTGGCAGCAGCTTGGTGGAACTTTTCAACTGCTATATGTGTCATATGCTATGAAGAAGAAGAAGAAAAATGGAAGTATAATGACTACTGGAATATATGATTCATGACAAAGTCAAGAGTTGGGGAATGCAAGGCAATTTATTTTAACCCATAAGGCAACTAACTATCCAACAGGAGACGGAGATGGGGAAACAAGCATTGTAATATTTTGCCTTCATCTGAGGATCTCAATCCTCTTATAATCAGCTATGAATTAAGGCTCATGTCAGCCCCTTGGCAATGGCATGAGGAAAAGCTAGGCAGGGGGAGTGAAAATGAAGGTGTCCTGAAGTAATATGGATAGCAAGTGGGCTGTCTAAAGTGGGTGGCGGGACAGTGGTTACACCTGTGCCATGATGGTTGTGTCATTCGATCAGTCTGACACGGGGGAAATGAAGCACGTAGCCATTAAGTGACTTGTCCATAGTAAGACAGCAAATCAGTCATAGATTTGAGATTAGGAACCAGGTATCTTGACTTCCAGTCTTCTGCTTTAACCACTAGATGATACTGCCTGTCTTTAAAATAAAAATCCCCAGGGTAGAAACATGCAGCTTCACCTCTGTGAGTACCTGTTCAGGAAATGGCCTGTTCTAATACATCTAATTACTATAAAAAAATGACCATCCTGTGTGTCATTGTAATCATTTTTTTTTAAAAAAGGGGAAAGTGTGACTCAGAACACCTGATTCTCCTCCCAGCACTGCTACTCTCTCACCGAGACCCGTCACCTAGCCTGCTTTGTGCCTTAGCTTACCCCTCTGTAAACCAGATACAGTAATAATTTTTCATTATTAAGCACCTGGGGGAAGGTCTCAGGCACAAATAAAGACAGCCCTTGCCCTGAGGAGTTTGCTGGTCCTCAGCTGCCCCACTAGCCATGTCAGGAGACTTAATGAATTACTTTTGCCAAGCGCTTTGAGACCGGGGGTTGACAGGCACTGTAGAAATTTAAAGTATAATGATTAATTGCCTTTTCTTGGTGGGACGTTGGCCACTTTGCACCAAGAGAGGTGCCATCCTCTCTTCACTTTCTGTGACTGGCAAACCAGAGGGAATGTTTAACTTTTTTTTAAAAAAAACCAACATCTTTACAAAGTAACAAATTAAGATGCAAATCTGGAGGGGGGGGCTGGTTTTTTTTTTTTTTTTTTTGCTAATTGGCAGAAAATTAATGAACGTGTAGCTGACTGAGCAGATGCTCTCGTCAAAAAAGGCAGATTTAGAGTTTCTCTAACCCTCCTTTTTGAAAACACATCAAGAAGGCAGTAGCATGTGGCAGGTCAGGAATTAAGCGAAGGTAACTGTACAGATTGTAAAGAACACAAAGGAGGGTTTTGTGCGTGTGTGTGGGTTTTTTTTTCTTCTCTCTCTTTTGTTTTAACTTCCTTGCATTGGATTTTATTTTATTTTTTTTAAAGCCCGTATTCCTCTGCAGCTCATAATTAGCAGCCAGGCCTCTGGGACCTAATTAACCAATTCAATTAACCAAAAAAGCATACAAGTCACCCTGACATTTGTCAGCCATTAGGAGGGATGTGAGGCTGGCAGGTTCTGCCGACATACTAATGATGATTAGCTCATTTGCAGCTCACTTTTACCTTAGGTGTCCACCTGGAGAGACTGGCACAAAATGCTTTTCAGCGAGAGAGGGGCTGGGGCTGGGAAGAACATGGCCATGACCCTCAAAGGGAGTTTTGACCTTTTATTGAACGTATAATCAATATGTTTTTGCCTCAGTTAAGAGAAGCTGCTGTCCCCTCCACCAGCTTCTATGCTTGCTAACCTTCAGAGGAGCACTAGCCTGGAGAGCCAGGGGTCCCATACTTGCCTCAGGGGCTAAAATCCCTTGTTTTCAACTCCTTCGGTGGGAGAGGCCTTTCTTTTCCTTGTCGATAGCACTCTTTGCTTGCTTACCACAGCAGGGCTCCTTCGCTTGGCTGGGCTGTTTCTTAGTTCAAGCCAAGCTCTTTGTTCTTGGGATTGATTAACTACAGCACTCTATATAATATAGGCAGATATTTATATAGGCGTTGCTCCCGTCCCTGCTTCTAATCTTTCTTAATTTAACTCCATTTCCCCAGCAGCTCTGGTTTGGTAACAAGCGGCTGATTGCGATGGAAGGTGAACCCCCAGAAAAACTCGGGGCCAAAGTACTGAGAGGTTGAGGGGGCATGGGCCAGTTGCTTTTTAACACCCGAGAGCAACTTTCCCTTTTCCATTTAGGGGGGATGTCGCTGCCCGATTTCAGTCACTTTAGATATTTGCGTAGCACTTGTCATCCTAGTGTGAGCCAGATCCAGCTGCTGTTGAAATCAATGGAAAGACGCCCATGGATTCAACAGAATCAGGCCCTTGCTGAGCTTTGTCCAGAGGAGTGAAATTCCCTAATGCTATAAAGGCTTCAGGGGAGGCACTGTGAGTGTATGCATGGGGGTGGGGGGGAGCTATGGACTGGGATTGTATGCAGTGGAGCGGTATTTTGCACTGGTGGGAGTTTTTGGAGGGATAGGCGCATGGTCCAATGACTTAGGCCCCGGGTTGCAAGCTAGCCAGAATGGGTACTGTTCCCAGTTCTGCTGCTGACCTATTGTGGAAAGTCACTGCACCTGTTTCCCCCTCCTACCTGTTGTTTAGTTAGACTGCAAGCTCTTCAGGCCAGGGACTTTCTGTGCATGCGTAGTGGCTAGCATCATGGGGCTTTGTTCTTGGTTGGCCCCCTGGGTGCTATTGTAGATCATACCATAATAATGGCTAGTGCTTATGCTGATCCAGTGGTCACAATCCCCAATGCAGGGTTTACACAGGGGTCATGGCAACTATTTCCCTCAGTGCATCTGGAGGGGCTATGGAGCTGCCCCAGCCCTCACTAGCGCTGGTCCCCGCTACCCTTTATAGATCTGTACACAATCCATTTGCCTGGAATCTTCCACTAGCTCGGGTCTGTGAATTTCATTCTCCTTACCTATTATTCTGGTCTATAATAGTTGTCCACCTGCCCCAAGAAATGGCAGCTTTGCAGATCACCAATGGATATGCATAAGCAGGTTTCGGCCTGGGTTGATGTTTCTAGCAGGTTTTCTGCTGATGGGATAAACTGTGACCTCTCTGTATCCAGAAATGAGAACAGCAACAAAGTAAGGATTGAAAGACACAAGGAATGACTTTTTACTGGAGCAGAAAACATTGTGTATTTCAAAGGGATCCGGAAACTGTCCTTAATTTTAAGTCATCCTCGTTCCAGGTATGTCTTGATTAATTACCATGAGGCTAATTAAGCTCCTTGTGCAAAGCAGAATCTGTAGCACTAGCCAGAGCCAAACATTCCATCCAGGAAATCTACAGAGCACAATAGTAAACATATAGAATTGGAACCATTCATGTATTAACAATCTGGTGGCGGCAGCCTTTTGTTGTCATACACATTGTTAAACTCACAAAGAGCAACTGGTAGGTTAAACCTATTTTAGCTGGCAAAGCTCAACAAAAATCCTTGCCACCAAGCATTTGATACTGATCACAGTGTCACATCAGGGAACAGCAGCTCAAAAGAACAAGTCATTTTTATTTCTGAACTTTACAGGCAACATCCTCTCCTCTGCTCTGGCTCCCCAGGTCTTAGTCCTCTTAGTAGGAGGAGGGTTTTTTTTGTGTGCCACTCAATGACAGCAGATTCATGGGGGGAAAAAAAGAAGGAAACACACAATGCTGCATTGAGGCAGCAGAGGTGAACTGGGAATTCATTCAGTGTGAATGTCGTGCACCCGAGGGAAATCAAATCCAAACCTTGGAATTACAACAAAGGGCGTGGCTTCGGGTTTGACTTTTGACGGCACCATTTGGAACAATTATGGAATAAAACAGCTGCAGTATAGTGGTGAGATCTCTGACCTAGACTGTCTCCCTAGAGACATCCTAAATGGGAATCCACACAAAAACCTCTACTCAGCTTAGTTTCTTTAAGTTACAGACATTGGCAGTAATTTATATATTTTTTCCTGTGCGTTTTCTAGGCAATAGGACAAATATATGCCCAAATATATATATACAAATGGTTCAAAATAGCCCAAATCTGCTGACCAACTGGGCATGCTGAAAAGACACTTGTTTGAGAGTGTTTTTGGAGAAGGCTGAGGGTTTGCTTCCCAAAATGATGATGGGGTGGAAAGGAGTTTCTGTAATTCTCTGCCTGGCTCAGTTCCTGTTCTAATAGTTTCTTAATGCTGCGGGGGAGTTTATTGTGTTTTTAATGATGTGTTAGAGCCTTGTATCATTGTTGTTGTTTTTTAAATCTAAATAAATGGCCTTTGATTTCAGTAAGAACCTCTCACCATGGGTCATTGGAGGACCTTGGACCTTCAGCACAGAGCTTGGTCACTGCCACTTAAATTAAGGAGGAATTCCACTAGCTGGGAGTAATTGTAGCCCTTATTTTGTATGCTAGCTACTAGCAAGGCACACACCCTTAGCTAGTATGTTACATGTGGACTGACTATATGGATGAAGATGGGTTTTGGATTAAGAACTGGATATTTGAAGGGAGAAATGAATTAGTAATGGAGATACAGAGTCTTTGGCCTCTAAATCATGTGTTCAAAACCACCAGCAACCAAAAATTGCTACTATCTGATGGTTGGTTGCCTATGAATGACAAAGCCGTTGGTGATACTAGTCCAGTTCTTAGGGGTCAAATATCCACGTTACCCAATGTTCTTGCTAGTCTACTCAGCGGAGAAACCCCAAAATGAATGGGTATGGAGGATAAAAGACCAGAGATTGGAACTGGGGACCTCCAGAACTAAAAATCATAAGCTGCTACAGCTTGAGCTAAAGACCTATAGCTGGGGTTGTAACTGATGTATCCTCTGCAGATCAGGTCAGGCATAGAGGTCAACACATACACACACTCACCAGTGCTTTACACCTGCAATGAGACCTGCCATGAAGGCAATAGCAGCATCTCGCTTGACAGTAGCCAGGCAATGCAATACGACTCACATGACTCGCTGCTGCCCCTTCTGGTTCTCATGTTAGCCCCCTCATTGTGTCATAGCTGAAATGAGTTAACAAGCTCCTCAGGGCAGGGATCCTGTCTCCTTGTCAAGAACCCAGCACACTCCTGGGGGGAACGGTAAGATAATAAGGGGAAGCCCCTCTCACTATCCCCAGGGCCCATCAAGAAGGATCTACAGTAGCCTATAGCCATCAGCATACCTAAGGAGACAGGCACAAGCTGGCTATTGCCATGCTTTTAAAGTACCTTCAAACTCTTCTCTGTCCTTCCCACTGTGTCTGTCCACCGAGGACTAGTCCCTAGAAGAGGCGACAGTGAGTGGATGCACTATTCAGACTAAGCCCCACCAACCAGAACTTCAGTGCCCTGTGCAGCTTGGTTTAATTGACAGCCCAACACTTACCAGTGGCTCTCACACAGGGTCCAGTGGTGATGGGTTAGTCACCATTGAGAGTGCTGAGAACTGAATAACACCCCTACCTGACCCGGCATCTAGAGTAACACGGCATTACTGCTCTGATGTGCACAATGCCCCTGAGGAAGGCATCTTGCGCCACTGCCAGCCAGCCAAACAGCACCCGGAGGCTGCTGGGTCGGCCAGGGAAGTAATGCTGTAAATTGAACCTTGCCATCTTGTGGCAGTTTGGCAAGAGACTGCGAGAAGAAAAGCCGGTCAGGTGGCTATGCTGCTCCAAGGCTTGTGGACTTTAAGGAGGCTTTAAAAGGATTATTATTGTTTTGAAAATGAGTATAGCACCACCGCCAATTTGTGGTCCCTGTGGCTGTCACTATGTTGCATGCCACAGCCAGTTTCACAGTGACAGTGGGAATAGAACTTGCATCCTCCTCCTCTGAAAGGTCAAACACCTATTACTGTGGTTGGAAGAGACTCCCCATTAGCTTTGGAGACCATGACATACAGTTGAGCTGCTTTAATTATATCCACTAGTGGGCTGTGAGCGCTAGACGGTATATTACAGTCTTGCTACTTTTTATCCCTCGCAACTATTTCCCTTTTGAACGTTCTGAACTGTTTTGGGAAATGGCTTACCTTGATTTGGTTTTGAGTCTTCATTGGCTATCCACCCTCGACCCGAAAGAGACAGTTTCATTGCTAGGGCTTGGATTGGTGAGCACTTACTTGCATACATATGGGCTGCTCGTGCTCAGCAAAGCGTTCACAATCTGTCCCTATGATGCTATTGATTGGGAAGAAAATCCCATTGCCAAGTTGCAAACAGAGGGCCGCAGAAGCCCGGCACAAATAAGACATCTCTGTATGTTGCAGAACACTGTTTTTAGACTCCTAACACTGATAGTACAGGAAACATCTGGCTACCACTGAAGCGAGAATTTACATGGCTTCTGAGCACTAATCACGCCCCTGGAAGGGGGCTGATGGTACCACAGCATGTGTGTTATTCCATACTCGCTGAAATATTCAACAACTCCTCAAAGGGCCGATTGAACAGCAGACCACCAAACCACTACTGAAAAGAAAGGTGTTTGGTTAGAGAAACCACATGAAGGACCCTGGACTCAGCCCAAGATACTTGTGCTTGAAAACATTATGTTTGTGTTTATTTCTTTGGCTGTTTCTTACTGGTTGAATTTTAAGGTCTCATTTACCAGAAATTAAAAAAAAATGCCCCCCACAGTTCGATGTGAGCTTCATTTTCACAAAGATGGGAGGGCTCCCACGAAAGCAGAATGGCTGCGGTTTTACAAAGCGATGGGCAAGTCCTCTGGATAGTGCATGTTGGCTGGAACAGTTCTCAGAATTGTTTCCGGGCCATGTTCTCCCCTTGGTACAGGCCCAGTTCAGCCCATTCTATAATAGGCTGAACAAATAGGTTTTGTGCAAGGAAATAACTGGACTCAATCCTCCAAGCCATGGTCAGGTTGTAGGACTGCAGGTCAATCCCTCTGTAGGGCAGCTGTCCCTCCAGGCCCTGTATGCAGGGGTTCCTGAGAAGTAGATCAACAAACGCACACACACCCAATGGCTCTTTCTCCACCTTGTTCCAGTGCTCTCCTCTGTGTTGGAGAAGATCCCAGGCAAGGGGTTGGAGCTGTGCTGTGCAGCTGTGCTGCCCTTCCTCTTTCCCTGAACCCCCGATAATGCTGTGAAGGGAATGTGCAATACACAGAGCTTTGCATACACTCTCCACACGGGGGCAAACTTTGCTCTTCAGGTGCTTAATTCTCATTAGCATGAATGAGCTTTTTGTCTGCATATGTAACCTACATGCATCCACTGAGGCGCTCTGTCTCCTTCTAGTGGTGGTTGGGCCACACATGGTTGATGAGCCTGCTTCTACAGCCTTGGTGCTCAGAGGATGTGGGTTATACTAGCAAGTCAGAGACTGAGACAGCCTTAACCAGTTTGGGATCTTAGCCTGAATTTCTGGTGTGCACTCACACTGATTTCTGTGGGGTGTTAGGGTACACAGGGGATGGCCCCCTGCTCTATACTTCCCAACTTTTCCTGTGACTAAAGAGGGACAAGTCCTATTCCTGCTGCCAGGTGGCAGGAGGCCCAGGCATGGGAGGCCTGGTGCAGGCCCAACCTTCCCTCACTGTGTAGTGGCAGCTCCGGCAGTGTCTGTCCCAACATAATCAGAAAGTGAAATTGATCAGTTTCATTTCACGGTCCCAGCCCGGTGATTTGCAGTAATAGACTACAGAACAGCATACATGATGAGTAGAGCAAGGTGTAGAAAATTGTCACCAAAAATCTTCAAAGAATTGAATGAGATTTCCGATTTTTGAAAAATGTTTATCATTCTACAGGGAGTCCTCGGACTTACGACACAATTCGTTCAGCAGAATTGCGTTGTAAGTCAAAACGTTGTAAATCGAAACCGCTTTTCCTATAGGAATCAATGGTATGAAGAAGGGAATTGATTCCTGAACCAAGGCTTGAAACACTATTTTCACCATGATAACCCAGATTTTTGTACTAAATGAATTATAGATGACTAATGTTGCAATGTATTTACTGCATACTGTATTTTGTAGCATTCAAATAAACATATAAACTCTCTTATGCTGCTCAGAATGCCGGCAACACAGAAAGCCAGGGAGAACGGCACACATGCTGAGCCTCAGCCAATCACTGCTCAGGCTTTCTGATTGGCTGAGCCCGGGGCCGGGAGCCAATCAAAAACAAGTGGCACCCCAACCCAGCAAGAAGCTACCCTGCTGCCTCGAAGCCAATCAGACGCGACCCCTTCCAGCTACATGCCAGTATAACGCACCCAGGAAGCGATTTCAAGTGAACTTTATGCAAATTGAGCATCGTAAGGGTGAAACAAGCGTCGTAGGGGGAAATGGGCAGTCAATTGAAAAGCGTCGTAAGTGGCGTCCGACGTAAGTCGGGCATCATATGTCCGAGGACTCCCTGTATATGCAGCTTGAAAACAGCAAAAATATTCAAAACTTTGCAACCAGCTCTAATGAAAAGGGCACTAGATCATTTTCAAAATCCTTTTCTTTGAGAGGCTCTGAAATGTTACTGGTAACTCTGGAAAGCAGAGTCATGGTAAGGCCAAAGAACTGCTTTCATTGGCCTGGGTTTTCTAAATTCAAATTCTGCATGCAGAGGAGGCAGTGGGATTGGCTTACTCTTTCTGTACTGCAGTTGTGTTTGGGCTTTATATATTTTAGAGCCAGAAGGGACCATTGTGATAATCTAATCTGACCTCCTGCATAGTACTGTCCATAGAACCTCCCCCTGTAATTTCTACACTAGCCCATAACTATTCTTTGAACTAGAGCAGGCCTGCACAACTCATAAAGCGGCGAGGGCCACATTCCTCCAAAGAAAAGAGCTGAGGGCCGAAACCTCCCAGTCCGAGGAAACACCCCGCCCCAGGGCCACCCAGCCCTGCGGAAACAAACCCTCCTTCCCCAGCGCCGCCCCACCAAAACAGTTGTGGGCCAAAATGGAAGGTTGGGGGTAGGGAGGTGATACTTTATTTTAAATCAACCAGGGGCTCCCAGCTAAAGAGGTGGCTGGGAGCCCTCAGGGTCAAATTAAAGGGCCCGGGGCCCCGGCGGCTGGGGGAACCCGGCAGGGCTGGCTCTAGGTTTTTTGCTGCCCCAAGCAAAAAAAAATTTGGCTGTCCCCCTTCCCAGCCCTGGGCTCCCCCCTGTATCCTCCTGCTGCCCCAGTCCTGGGCTCTACCCCTACCCACACACACACCCTGCTGCCCCAGCGCTGGGCTTCCCCCTTTCCTCCCCACCAGTGCCCCCCCCACCTCCTGCCGCCCCAGCCCTGGGTCACTGGTAACTCGCTCCCAGGGCGGGTCATTCAGCCGGAATTTTGGATGTGCACAAAACACAGACAGGATTGGTTCCCATATGGTTACAGAGCTGGGGACAAGGAGAAGGGAGGCTTAGATAGGGGCTGGGGTCCCAAGGGGCAGTTAGGGGTAGGGGTCTTGGGAAGGGGTAATCGGGGGACAAGGACCAGTGGTGCTTAGATAGGGGGTGGGGGCCCTGGGGGGCAGTTGGGGCAGGGGTCCGGGGAGGGGGCAATCAGCGGCCACAGGCTGGGATTCAAAGGGCTCTGTGCTGCTGGCAGCCGCGGGGAGCCCTGAGCCCTTTAAATCCCAGCCGCGGCCTCGGCTGGGATTTAAAGGGCTCTGGGCTCCCTGCCCCTGCGGACAGCGCAGAGCCCTCTGATTCCCGGCCGCGGCTGGGATTTAAAGAGCTCTGGGCTCCCCGCCGCAGCGGGCAGCGCAGAGCCCTATGAATCCCGGCCCCGGCTGAGATTTAAAGGGCTCTGGGCTCCCTGCCCCTGCGGGCAGCGCAGAGCCCTCTGATTCCCGGCCGCGGCTGGGATTTAAAGAGCTCTGGGCTCCCCGCCGCAGCGGGCAGCGCAGAGCCCTCTGACTCCCGGCCGCGGCTGAGATTTAAAGGGCTCTGGGCTCCCTGCCCCTGCAGGCAGCCCAGAGCCCTTTGATTCCCTGATGCAGCTGGGATTCAAAGGGCTCTGGACTGCCCGCAGAGCGCCGTGTGCGGGGGATTTAGAATCCCCTGGCGGGCCGCACTGTGAGGCTCCGCGGGCCGCATGTTGTGCAGGCCTGAACTAGAGTATCTCTTTTACATCAAGACTGGATATTGTCTTAAAGAATTCAAGCGATGGAAAATTCACAACATCATATATTCATAGATTCCAAGGCCAGAAAGGACCATTGTGATCATCTAGTCTGACCACCTGCATAGCACAGGCCAGAGAACTTCCCCCGCAAAAAATTCCCAGAGCAGATCTTTTAAAAAAACATCCAATCTTAATTTAAAAATTGCCAGTGATGAAGAATCCACCACAACCCTTGATAAATTGTTCCAAATATTAATTACTCTCACTGTTAAAAATATACACCTTATTTCCAGTCTGAATTTGTCTAGCTTAAATTTCCAGCCATTGGAGCTTGTTATACCTTTCTCTGCTAGATTAAATATTTATTCCCTATGTAGGTGCTTATAGATCGTAATCAAGTCATCCTTAAACCTCTCTTTATTAAGCTAAATAAATGGAGTTCCTTGAGTATATCACTATAAAGCAGGTTTTCTAGTCCTTTAATCATTCTCTTGGTTCTTCTGTTTCTCTCTCCATTTTTTCAACAGCCTTCTTGAATAGTGGACACCAGAACTGAATGCACTTTTCCAGTGACAGTCACACCGGTGCCAAATACAGAGATGAAATAACTTCTCTACTCCTACTCAAGCTTCCCCTCTTTATGCATCCAAAGATTGCATTGGCCCTTTTGGCCACACTATCATATTGGAGCTCATGTTCAGCTGATTATCTACTGTGAAGCGCATATCTTTTTCAAAGGTATTGCTTCCCAAATAGAGTTCCCCCATCCTGCAAGGGAGGCCTCCATCTTTATTCCTAGATGTGCACATACATTTAGCTGTTTTAAAATGCATTTTGTTTGCTTGAGCCCAGTTTACCAAGAGATCCAGATCACTCTGATATAGTGACCTGTCGTCTTCATTATTTACCACTCTTCCAATTTTTGTGTCATCTGCAGACTTTACCAGTGATGAGTTTGTTTTCTTCTCTGTCATAAAAAGGTTAAATAGCATAGGACCAAGAACCTGCAGGTCCCTAGTAGAAACACACCCACTCTGTGATGATTCCCTGTTTACAATTCTTTTGGCCAGCTTTTAATCCATTTAAGGTATGCCATGTTCATTTTATATCATTCTAGTTTTGTGCCTCATCAAATGCTTTACAGAAGTCCAAGTATATTACATCAACACTATTATCTTTATCAACCAAGCTTGCAATCTCATAAAAAAAAAAGATATCAAGTTAGTTTGCCGGGATCTATTTTCCATAAACCCATGTTGATTGGCATTCATTATATTACTTTCCTTTAATTCTTTATTAATTGAGTACCATATCAGCTGCTCCATTATCTTGCCTGGTGTCAGACTGACAGGTCTATAATTACCCAGGTCATCTTATTTACCCCTTTAAAATATTGGCACAAGGTTAGCTTTCTTCCAGTCTCCTGGAACTTCCCCAGTGTTCCAAAACGCTTTAGATAAGATAGCTTGAATTTGTCTTACTTCACCTTCCAGCCACTGCATCTCGGGATGCCTTTTCCTGCTAGATGAAAGGAACCCTCTGTTACCAGAAATCTCTTCCCCATGTAGAGAAATATGTACTTTGAGGGTGCAGGCTGGTAAAATAGAATGACGTATTTTCTTGGATTGAGGGCGACGTGCCATCTTAACAAAGATATAAAAACTTACCATATGGATATTCTTTATTCCCACTCACCCCCCACACACCCCAATTTAATGCTGGTGAAAGGTGAAGCCAATAGATCACTCCTGTGAGTAAAGATTACTTGCAGGAATAAGGACTGTAGCATCAGTTCCCATCTCATTGTAACCATAGGTCATACATTGTGGATTCTAAAATCTCTCTTGAATTAATTACATCTCTTTTGGCTATGTAGCGACAGTATGATGAGGCATCTACCCACATGATCACAGATCCTTTTTTTTTTTAATAGGCATCTTCAATTTTATCCACTCAGGAATGATTTATTTTATACATTTTCATCCCTCGCTTTTTAAACACAAGCACAAGAAATAGCTTCACCCCGGCCTACATCTGTTTTAGAAAGGTTTACTAAAGTCCCAACAAAACCAGCCCATTTTTATGTATAAATCAACATAAAGGACTAATTTTTGCTGTAGGCTAATTGTGAAATTACATGGACGTTTATATAAAAAAGAAACAACCCCCAAACTCCTTAGTGGAAAATGGGTGGTCAGGGAGAGAGAAAGAAGGAAGAAATATTTGAGTGAAGGCTGCTGTATCCTAGATCTCTTAATGGAAATGTTTTTTCCCCCTCTGGATTATTTGCAAGGGACATCTGTGGTTACATGGTTAAGAAGTTTGCAGGAAGTCATCCAAGGTGGAAACAGCCTGAATATTAATTTACCCTGAATCTCCCCACAGCTTTGTGTAAAAAATCAAGGAGCTTATTAATGATTAGAAGAAAGCCTCATGCTTTTGTGATTCACACTATAAATTCTGTCCTGAGTCCTTTTCAATGGGACATACCAGCCTGCCTTTCACTTCCACCACCAGTGATTGACTTGAAGTGCCTGAAAGCACTTACATCTGATCAGTGCTGAGTAGTGGATTGATTTGTTATGGCTTGTCCTTCTCATGGTCTATTGTTTGAGTCGCTTTTATTTATTTTGGATGCTGTTTAAGGCATTGGAATGCTGAGCAGCAGATACAGCGTCTTTTGTGCCAGTCTGTTTGGTCAAGATTTTCAAAAACGTATGAGGCTCCGAAATCCAAATTTAGACACCTAAATAAATTGCCAGATTTTCAAAGGTGCTCAGCAGCTCACAGCTCCTATTGACTTCTCTATGAGTCACTAAGGGCTGGCTCCTCAGTTGTATTCAGCCACCTAACTCCCTTTGCAATCAATGGGAGATGCCCAAATACCTTGGAGGGTCTGGGTCTTTGCTCAGTTCTTTTTAAAAACCAGCTGCTTATTAGGTACCTAAAATATGGATTTAGGAGTCTAACTTTCAGTCCCCATTTTTGAACATATTACCTATTTAAATCAAGACTGGGTGTCTTTCTAAAACAGAGGCTATGGCTCAAACAAACGTTATAGGTGTGATGCAGGATTAACTGGGTGTGGTTCTATCTAGATCTTAGATGGTCCCCATTAATGTAGTATCTAAGCACCTCAAAGCCTGTAATGTATTTAGCCTCAAAGCACCCATGTGAGGTAGGGCAGTGCTATGATCATAATTTTACAGATGGGGCACTGAGGCATGAGAGATTAAGTGACTAGCCCATGGTCACATACAAAGTCTGTGGCAGAGCAGGAACTTTAATCCATCCCTCCCAAGTTCTAGGTGAGTGCCCCATCACTGGACCATCCTTCCTATGATGTATGTTTTGAAGGAGATCAGACTAGTTGGTCATAATGGTCCCTTCTGGCCTTAAGGTCTAATAAAATCTTGATTTCTTTGTCTACAGGAAGCAATTAATTTTAACAGCTAAAATTAGAGATAAGCCAAAGGCCCTCTGAAACCCCAAACTTTGATTAGAGATGGACACCCCTAAACCTTCACCCGGAACTGGAGCCACTTCCTGAAATGCATCTTTTCTTATAGTTCAATTAACATTTTATTGCTGTGTTTTTAATTTTTGTGCATGTGAGGGATAGAACTCAAGCAAGCCTAAGTCTGATAAATGTCCAAACTTCTGGCTGCTTCTCAGAGGTAACTCTACCAATCTCTGATGTTTACTCAGATCAACTGTGATTCAGCCCCAGGTTCTTTGGGCAGTGCCCATTTGGCATTCAACTGATTGAATTAAAAGAGCTGAAAGGGTGGGAGATGGTCAAGAGAAAAACGGGCACATCTGCTTTTGAAAGCAGGCAGGGCCAGCTACCATTTTTCACCAACATCTGCCAATGCAAACCAATCCAGATGGTGCTGGGCTGAGTTACACAGGACCCAATTTTGAAAGCATTGCGGGATCACACCCTAACTCAGCTCTAGTACACCTTGTGATCCCTGCAACAGAGCAGCCTTTTTTTAACCCAGCTACCATAATACATGGTTGTACATTGTCCACACTGGCTGGCCAACTCCAGTCCAGTCCAGTCACAAGCCTGTTTAAATAGTGCTTTGGTATGATTAAACACTATGGCTTTTTGTGCTGTGGAGATAGCCCTTAATATGTACATCCAGACACTGTTCCATGAGGATTACTAAACCAATGTTGGGTCAATATATATTTCAACCTTTTCAAATGCAGATGTGCATCAGCTTCTCTGGAGACGTGGTAGCCTATCTTCTCGTACGCAGCATCAGGCTGCTAATAATTCTTAAGAAGGGGGAAGAAAATCCTGTTAGAAAACAAGTTGTTTTGCACCTGCCAGAGGGTTTAAGTTGATTTTTTTTTCAGTATTTGTTGTATTTTTAAAACAAAAGCTTTGCCATTCACCTTCACTCCAAAGGACTTGCTTTTATATATCCCCTCACTTACGCCTCATTCTAATCCCTCCCTTTCCACTGTAGGCAATTTCTCTACAGGATAGGAAAGATTGATTTCTATTGGAAAACGAAGGCAGTCAGTGCCGTTTGCCTGCCTCTGTGCTCTGAAAGTTCCCAAGCCCTGCATTATTAATAATCCCAGGCCAAAACCCACAGTCCTTGCTCAGACAAAACTGCTGGTGAAGTCAACAGAAGTCACATGCCTCTTCTGAAAGGAGACGTTAGTCCAGCTAGCTTTCTATAACAGAATCATCTTGCTGGAGGGGATATGGCAATCCTCAGTTATCAGCGGGCCCTGTTTGAATAGCAATGCCATCCATGAAACAGCAGCAATCTGGACAGGCCCAGGGATTTGGGAGCAGATGCTGTTCCTTCAGCATGCAGCACTTCACCTCAGTCCAGTGGCAGCTACAAGACACCAGCATGATGACCTTCCATGTGTACTTAGTGTTGGGTGGTCGCAATCATCCCGTTTAGAGGTATTTGATTAGCATTTGGACAGACTCACCCTACTGTACCTCAGGGTAGCCAGCTCTTAGATCACCATGCGAGCAATGGTCCTAGGCTTGGGGCTTCTGGGTGCCTCATGCATGTTTCCTCATCGGTTCTCTTCTGATTCAAATTCTTGATACTGTTTTTCCACTGAGGCCTTCCTCCTCAGTCATATAGTGGGATCACCAAACGCCATAGAGCCTCTCAGCTGAACAAGCAGGAATGGGGTTGGTGTTTGTCATGAGTGCATGGAGACGATATGGAAGAAACTAGGCATTACAGTGAGTCCAAAAAGGGAGGAGCAAAACTTAGATTTTTTTTGGCAAAAAAATTAAAAAACCAAAATATTTCAGTCGAAACAAAATATTTTGAATCAGAAATGTGGCCTCAGTGCCTCATGGGAGTTGTAATTCCAGTGCCTCATGTGCCCATTCTCCTTGTCTGATTTTGCCAAGGTCTTAAAAAAAAATCCATAGGACTGGGCCTGGTGAGTTACTCACACTTTGCTGAACCATGTCTATCCATTGCTGCTAATAGCTTATGTAACACCAACAGACTCTGGTTGTTGGCAGGAGGGGATTGAACCTAGGACCTCTGAAGCCAGTGAGCTCAGGTTGCAGGAGAGGAAGGACAGCAGGGGAGAGGCTAGGAGTTAGCCTCCTGGGCCAGATGGTCCTGCAGGCTGGATGTACCCCATGGGTCATAGTTTGCCCACCCCTGGCTTAGTTGGTTCTAGGGAGACATCCCTGCTTAACATGTTTAATATAAGTGGCTAGGCTTTTTTGGATCAGGATTAAAATGTCCAAACCTCAACTTTAAGTGATTTTAGTTCAACAATTTGGAGATTTGGTTCACACCATTATAGATATCAGCCAGCTGTGAAATTCAGACCTAGTTTTAGATTCTGAAATCCCCAAAGTTCACATGGAAAATTCTGGTTTCTGTTTTAGGCCTGTCTCTAAAATTAACTCATATCATCTGGTAACATGGGACAAAACAGCACCTCTAACTTTCCCTCTCAGGTGAGCCCCCCACCCCTAAACAGTTATACACAGGTCTCTTGTCTGCCATTTTGTTTTAGTGGCAAAGGAATGTATCCACTCCTCTGAGTTTCAGAGTAAGCTCCTGTGCAAATATTCCGGGCTGTTTTCAGTATAGAGAGGGGGAAAGAAGTATGTGTTTGGGGAGGGGGGGGGGCTGGGAATTGGATTCCCAAAGGCTCCATATGAGTTGGGTTTTAGTCTACCATGTCAGCCTGCAAGACCACCCACATTCTGGCATGCTAGGTCACTTGAGCAGCACGTTTATTTCCTGAATAAGGAACAAGCTTCGCAGACCTCTGGCTCCATGCAGGAAGGTACTCTGCTGGGTAATGAATGAGGAGTCCAGTGGGAATGCAGCCTGTAAGGGCTCAGTAGCAGGCAAGTGCTTCAGAAACAAATGCGCTGGTGAGAGACCAGCACCAGGGGAAGGAGAATCTGTGCTGCTCACCTTCCAACCCTCCGGTCTGCTCTGAGGAGCACAAAAGAAGCCGTTTCGGGGCTTTGAGGAAGAGCTGGTCATGACCCCACCTCCCTTCACCCTCCAAAAGACATAAGAAAACAAAAGATTCACAGTTAAAAGGTAATAATTGGAGATATACCAATCTCCTAGAACTGGAAGGGAGCTCAAAAGGTCATTGAGTCCAGCCCCCTGCCTTACCTAGCAGGACCAATTTTTTGCCCCTGATCCCTAAGTGGCCTCCTCAAGGATTGAACTCATAACGCTGGATTTAGCAGGCCAATGCTTAAACCACTGAGTTATCCCTCCCCTTTTCCCTTTGTAGCAGCAGGTTGAGATACAAGATCTCCCTGAGATGGGAATTCTGTGGTAAAAGCTGGTCTCTTCTCCCACAGCTGGAAGGTTTTCACAAAACTCTGTTTAATTAAAAAAGAAGAAGAAAGAAAGGAAGAAACACTCGGTTGTAATCTTGGACGATGTTCCCCAAAGACTGTTCACAGGCTTCCCTGCTTGGCCCTGTCTTACCGTGAAGGTGGTTGCAGTGCTACCAGGTACATATTTACTATGCTAGGAGGCAATTTCACATTGACACAGAGACTCCCAGTTTGCAGGAGTCACCATTTCCTTTTTGCACCCCACAAGCATTTATTACTTTGCTTGGTGGCTGAGATCCGGCAGCCGTGCAATTTCCCCCCCTAGTTTGCCCCTCAAACCCCATATTACCTCATGGGGCTCCACCTTCCCCCATATGCTTGTAGTGTAAACCAGTTCCCCTGATTTCCAAAGGCTAACCTGTGGGGAGGCTACCACGACAGAACATAAGAACATAAGAAAGGCCGTACCGGGTCAGACCAAAGGTCCATCTAGCCCAGTATCTGTCTACCGACAGTGGCCAATGCCAGGTGCCCCAGAGGGAGTGAACCTAACAGGCAATGATCAAGTGATCTCTCTCCTGCCATCCATCTCCAGCCTCTGACGAACAGAGGCTAGGGACACCATTCTTATCCATCCTGGCTAATAGCCATTTATGGACTTAGCCACCATGAATTTATCCAGTCCCCTTTTAAACATTGTTATAGTCCTAGCCTTCACAACCTCCTCAGGTAAGGAGTTCCACAAGTTGACTGTGCGCTGCGTGAAGAAGAACTTCCTTTTATTTGTTTTAAACCTGCTGCCTATTAATTTCATTTGGTGACCCCTAGTTCTTGTATTATGGGAACAAGTAAATAACTTTTCCTTATCCACTTTCTCAACATCACTCATGATTTTATATACCTCTATCATGTCCCCCCTTAGTCTTCTCTTTTCCAAGCTGAAGAGTCCTAGCCTCTTTAATCTTTCCTCATATGGGACCCTCTCTAAACCCCTAATCATTTTAGCTGCCCTTTTCTGAACCTTTTCTAGTGCTAGAATATCTTTTTTGAGGTGAGGAGACTACATCTGTACACAGTATTCGAGATGTGGGCGTACCATGGATTTATATAAGGGCAATAATATATTCTCAGTCTTATTCTCTATCCCCTTTTTAATGATTCCTAACATCCCGTTTGCTTTTTTGACCGCCTCTGCACACTGCGTGGACATCTTCAGAGAACTATCCACGATGACTCCAAGATCTTTTTCCTGACTCGTTGTAGCTAAATTAGCCCCCATCATGTTGTATGTATAGTTGGGGTTATTTTTTTCAACGTGCATTACTTTACATTTATCCACATTAAATTTCATTTGCCATTTTGTTGCCCAATAACTTAGTTTTGTGAGATCTTTTTGAAGTTCTTCACAATCTGCTTTGGTCTTAACTATCTTGAGTGGTTTAGTATCATCTGCAAACTTTGCCACCTCACTGTTTACCCCTTTCTCCAGATCATTTATGAATAAGTTGAATAGGATTGGTCCGAGGACTGACCCTTGGGGAACACCACTAGTTATCCCTCTCCATTCTGAGAATTTACCATTAATTCCTACCCTTTGTTCCCTGTCCTTTAACCAGTTCTCAGTCCATGAAAGGACCTTCCCTTTTATCCCATGACAGCTTAATTTACATAAGAGCCTTTGGTGAGGGACCTTGTCAAAGGCTTTCTGGAAATCTAAGTACACTATGTCCACTGGATCCCCCTTGTCCACATGTTTGTGGACCCCTTCAAAGAACTCTAATAGATTAGTAAGACACGATTTCCCTTTACAGAAACCATGTTGACTATTGCTCAAGAGTTTATGTTTTTCTATGTGTCTGACAATTTTATTCTTTACTATTGTTTCAACTAATTTGCCCGGTACCGACGTTAGACTTACCGGTCTGTAATTGCCGGGATCACCCCTAGAGCCCTTTTTAAATATTGGCGTTACATTAGCTAACTTCCAGTCATTGGGTACCGAAGCCGATTTAAAGGACAGGTTACAAACCCTAGTTAATAGTTCTGCAACTTCACATTTGAGTTCTTTCAGAACTCTCAGGTGAATGCCATCTGGTCCCGGTGACTTGTTAATGTTGAGTTTATCAATTAATTCCAAAACCTCCTCTAGTGACACTTCAATCTGTGACAGTTCCTCAGATTTGTCACCTACAAAAGCCAGCTCAGGTTTGGGAATCTCCCTAACATCCTCAGCCGTGAAGGCTGAAGCAAAGAATCCATTTAGTTTCTCCGCAATGACTTTATCATCTTTAAGCGCTCCTTTTGTATTTTGATCATCAAGGGGCCCCACTGGTTGTTTAGCAGGCTTCCTGCTTCTGATGTACTTAAAAAACATTTTGTTATTACCTTTAGAGTTTTTGGCTAGCTGTTCTTCAAACTCCTCTTTGGCTTTTCTTATTACACTCTTGCACTTAAGTTGGCAGTTTTTGTGCTCCTTTCTATTTGCCTCACTAGGATTTGACTTCCACTTTTTAAAGGAAGTCTTTTTATCTTTCACTGCTTCTTTTACATGGTTGTTAAGCCACGGTGGCTCTTTTTTCGTTCTTTTACTGTTTTTCTTAATTTGGGGTATACATTGAAGTTGGGCCTCTATTATGGTGTCTTTAAAAAGGGCCCATGCAACTTGCAGGGATTTCATTTTAGTCACTGTGCCTTTTAACTTTTGTCTAACTAACCCCCTCATTTTTGCATAGTTCCCCCTTTTGAAATTAAATGCCACAGTGTTGGGCAGTTGAGGTGTTCTTCCCACCACAGGGATGTTGAATGCTATTGTATTATGGTCACTATTTCCAAGCGGTCCTGCTATAGTTACCTCTTGGACCAGCTCCTGCGCTCCACTCAGGATTAAATCTAGAGTTGCCTCTCCCCTTGTGGGTTCCCATACCAGCTGCTCCATGAAGCAGTCATTTAAAGTATCGAGAAATTTCCACATGTCCATGGATGGCAGGCACGAGGCTCACACAAGCGTTGGTGGTGATGGTGGGGGGAGTGAGAAGAGTCCTTGCCTAACCATCTGGCAAGGGAAGGGGAATCGCTGGAGAGAAGCAGAGCTGTTTCATTGACTACCGGTAGATCCAACAATATGGAGAGTCCACTGGTCCAATATGGAGGCCTACTGATCTCTGTAACCTAGGAGGTGTATTAAAGACAGCATTGAGACTCAGGTTCCAAGCAAACAGCCTGGCAGCTACCTTGGTTTCCCCCCTGCTCCTGATTTTCCATGTCCCCTCTATCACACAAACCAGCACATGCTGCTGAAAGCACAGTAGCTGACATTACCGTTCCTGCTAAGCTGCATGCACAAGCCGAGACATGTCTGCCCTGCACCCCATTTGTGTGCTAGTATCTTTGCACACTGCCCAAATACTGGCTGTTTCTGCATTTAACCTCTCTATGCCTCAGTTTACCCATCTATATAATGGGGCTAACAATAATACTGACCTATACCACATAGGGGCACTGAAATGCCATTAATGAATGCATACAAAGTGCTCCAGGACGCAGTGATGTTTAAATGCAAAATAACAAATAAATAAAATTGTGCGGCTTCAGAGCTCTGTTAGAGTGATGAAAAGGGGTTTTTAATAGATCTTGACTAAATGTCCGTTTGCTACTGGCCAGTGAGCAAAAACCAGGCTGCCTCACTCCATGGAAGAAGAGACTGTGAAGGCAAATTAAAACTCCACATGAATGGTCTTGATGTTATTTTTAGGAGAAGATTTTTCTGCAGTGGAAGGCCTGGCTGAAATTCACAGCCCCCAGGCCTCAGTTTGTGTCATGTGGTATCTGGTGCTAATACAATGGGTGGCAGTATAAAATATGCAGGAAGAGGAATGCAAGCTGGATCTGTTACCAGCTTTTTCTTAGCTCTGTGGGCAATATTTTATAAAAGTACCCACCTCATTTGCATGTAGCAAACTGGTAAATATGCACCTAAGTATGAGCAGATGCGTATCTGGGTTTGCCCACATGCTTTAATTGCTAGATTTTGTCCCCATATGTGCAATGAGACTCTCTCTGTAAAAGCAACTTGGCCGTTTTCATCCTTGCTTTCAGTTGTGCCACTGAAATTCTTTCTACTCTCCAGAGGCTCACAAGCTTGGAGAGCTTTTGTTTCAAAAATGTATTTTGCTCACCCAGTTTGATTTCCTCCCCAAATTCTCTCAGCTCTGATCTCCATGTAAAAACGTGGCTTTTTATAGTGAACGTGCAGCGGCTAAAAGATTCTGGTCTATTTGACCTCAGAAGGGGTGCAAGATCAACAGCAGTCCCTTCCAGTGAGGAGAAGAGCCACAAGATGCAGAGATCACATGAATGGAGAAAGGTTTCAGAGCGGTATCCGTGTTAGTCTGTATCAGCAAAAACTGGATACCATCAAATTATGCCTGAATAAAGACTAGGAATGGATGGGTCACTACAAAAAGTAAATCTCCCTCATCTGATACTCACACCTTCTTGTCAACTGTTGGAAATGGGCAATGTCCACATTGATTGCATTGGCATCGTTAGCACTACAAAAGTAATTTTCCCTCTCTTGGTATTCACTCCTTCTTGTCAAATGTTGAGAATAGGCCACTTCCACCTTAATTGAATTGGCCTCGTTAGCACTGATGCCCCACTTGGTAAGGCAACTCCCATCTTTTTCATGTGCTGTATACATATACTGATTACTGTATTTTTCACTCCATGCATCTGATGAAGTGGGTTCTAGCCCATGAAAGCTTATGCCCAAATAAATGTGTTAGTCTCTAAGGTGCCACAAGGACTCCTCGTTTTTTTTTTGAATGGAGAAAGTAAACTGAAAGTACAGGGAGAGAAGTGGGCTCCGGTATATAACAGCTGCTCATCAGGGGAGCACTCCAGGCAGAGAACTCCAGATATCACCCCACTGCTAAGAGAAGCTGCAGAAAGGTATGGGCCTGCTTTATCCTTGTGCGTTGGAAGGAGCCTCTGAAGTAGGCTTCACCCACAGAAACAACACGGGAACATGGGAAGTGCCAGAGTGGAGCAGACCCACGGCCCATCTAGTCTAGCAGTCTGTCTCTGGCAGTGTTCAGTACCAGTACGAGATGCTTCATGTAGGATGTAAGAACCCCACTGCAGGCAGATGTGGGATAACAAAAGGGAGGGTCACAATACAATAAAACAAGGGCCAATGAAACAGCTGGGGACAAATAAAGGAAAAAAACAGGGCTGGGAATGAGGTCACAGTCTGAAATAAAGGCTGAAGAAGGGTACACTGAGCGAAGCCCCCTGATGCTGAAAGGTGGAATTCTCTTTCTCCACTTAATAGGCATAGTACTAGTCAGCGGTGGTTCAAACTCATCCCAATACCAACAGAAAAATCTCTAGGGGCTAATTCAGTCTCCTGTTTAGTGCTTGGCCTCTTAGCTGCACCCACCAACAATGGTGCAAGTTACAATGATGTGAACACCTGTCCACTAGGAACTGTAGAGCACAAACTGATCTCACAGGCAACTGAACCACCATCCGCTTATGGGCGCTACTGACCCTGGTGGGATTCAGTGGGTGACCTAGGGGTGAAAGACTTTGTATCCTGTTACTAATCCCCTGATCCTTCTATCCAGGCCTCCTTTTCTTGCTCTCTTATTTTTCGAAGGGTTTATGCTGCTCCAGCTGCCAGAACATCTCAATTGCATTGTGTCAGAAGAGCCTTCTCAGCCTGATATTTTATACTCTGTAGGGCAGGTTTAGCTCTTCTGTTAAAAAATTAAATCCATCTGCATCGAACTCAAAACAGGCTCTGTTCTAAAAGAACAATAAATGTCGATGACTTGAGACATGCATGGCTTTTTATGATGTCTGATGACAACTGGTATCACTTATAGAACTTGCATCATAAAGAAACAGTGATGTTGCATGTCATCGGACAACGTTAAATGTCAGAAGAAATCTGTTTATCCTTTGTTTTTAGCGCCAAGTTTGGTTCAAGTGTCTAAATGAAATCTAAACATTCTGGTGTTTATCATGCAGCCTTATGCAAAGTGTTTTTCTGTTTGTTTGCTTGGTTGTTCATTGGCAAGGATACATTCCTGTTCTTTCAATCTAATTTGTACCTACTAGAGCTTTCCTGTTGTGAAATAGTCCTTTCTTCCTCCACCCTCTCTTTCTCCCTTTTTATTTTTGTGGCCTTAATCTTATGGTGAAATCATGGTTCTGACTGACTGCTAAAAACCCTAAGGTAATCAATGGCTCTATTGGACATAGGATGAGATTCACGAATGTAATGTAATGGAAATAAACCATATGTTTGTTGAAGCGGTTTGGAGACAGTGAGTTATAGATGAGAACACTGTCTCTAGATTTTTTTTTAATGCTATACAAAATTAGGACCTCCTGGGCAACTGTACCAGGGCCTTGTGGTTGAAAGAAAACAAACTCTGTCTTTGGATATGAACCTCACGGTCTTATTTATAGCTATGTAAATTAAAAATAAATGGCATTATTATGATATGGTCCCTCTGCTAAATGTTCTACTTGCATCTATTCTGGGTGCCTTAACATCTATTGGTGTGTGTATATATTATATATATAATTAGCCCACATATTATAAATATATATATTTATAAAAAAGGATGGAGGATATTTAAATATGTGGGCTAATTTTATATATATATATAAAATATGGAGGGTATTTAAATTATATATATATATATAAATAATATGGAGGGTATTTAAAGGATGGAGGATATTTAAATTTATATATATATTCATAAAAAGGATGGAGGATATTTACATATGTGGGCTAATCATGAGGTCCTTACTCTGTCTTTACTGAAGCAAAATCCTATTGAAGTTCTTTGCCTGAGTAGGGATGAAGTAATGGATGCATGAGCGATTTGGCCTTATCTTTATTCGGTTGTTTTTCATTTTTTGCTTTTGTTTACGTGAGGATTGTAACAAGAGTAGAACACTCTGTGTGTGTGATAACGCCATCCTTCAAGTGACAGGTGAAATGAGACAGAAAATACTGCTAGGCAAACATCAGGAGCGTTGTCTCAGTTTGGATCAGCACTCAGAAGTTTGAGTGTGGGATTTTCAAAGCGCTCAACGCTGGACTGAGTTTGCTCTGATTCAAGACTATGGGAGCTTTAATGTTGACTTCAATGGGAGCAAATGCCAATCAGGACTGAGTTCTTTTCAAAATCAGAATGTCTATCTTCATCTTCTGTAAATGCCCAGATGTCTACACTGTGTGAAACCCAGCCGCTGTCTCGCGAGAACATCCTTTCTTCTGAGACTTCCACTGCCTCCTACATACAAGGCCTTTTTCAATATTTCAACTATTGAAGGTCCCCAAGTGACATCACATGATGCATTTGACCCCTTTCTTTATCACGGCGGACATTAAACCACACATCCTTACACGGCAGAGAAAGTTTAGATCCAGAACTGAATTTTGCAGCTAATCTCTATTTGTAAATTGATCTTTGACCCCTGAATCTGAGCATCCCTAAAGCGGGGGAAAGTTTGCACCTGGATCTTAACTGTAGCTCAGGCTTATCTTTATCTGTGTGTTTATCATTTTTGTTGCTAGATGGATTCTGGATATGTAAAGAAGTGGTGTGTGCATGCACATGCATGTTTCTGTGTTGGGTTTTGGGGAATCATACCTATAATATTTCAGAAATTTCAAAACAAAGTTTGGTCCAGGTCCAGTTCTAGAAATATAGGTTCTGTCTGATTTTTATTTTCTTTTTTGGAAGTATTTGTCTTATCCCTGATTAGGGAAGTGGCTAGAATAAATGTAGCAAACTAATTGGAAAGGTTTTTTTAAAAAAATAATATGTTGCCCCGCAATTCACTGAATCAGAGTAATCCGGGCAGATTGTTAGGACTCGTTTAGAGTCTCTAACATTTTAAAGTGGGGGCTGGGGAGAAGGAACAGTGGGGAGTGGAGCAACAGTTACTTTTATCAGCATATTTTTTTCTCCAGTTGAATTTGTGGTTGAATTGTTTAAAATATTCCTGCTCCCAAAGCAAACTGAGTTTGTTATATAAAATAAATGTTAAGGTTGTAAGTCTGCTGGAAAAAAATAGATGTATTATAGCAGCCAAAGTAGGAAAGTTATTCTGGGAGACTACAAAAGTATCAAAAAGTAAATACAATCTAAAAAAAAAATTCTGGCTCTCATAGGCAATGGGAGAGACTGAGTTGCATTGCTTATTTGCATGTCAATACCCACAATGCTATGCCAGCTCATAGCTATTTCATAGCAGCATTGGTGTCTGAGCTGTAGGGAACCATTTGAGAGGTCATCTGAGCATATTTATGGGTTCGCTGATTTCTTTTCAGTGTGCTTTGGAAAATAAAACAAAAGTTGAGAGACGGGAGCTGTATCCTACACGATGGTTTGTCACTGACCTTCAGGTCTTCATTGAAAGCATGGTAGCTGGTTTTCCAGCTATACTGCAGTAGCTGTGTGCATTACACATTGCATTACAGGGAAAAATATGCCCACAGACTCAACAGTGGACTCTGGTACAGTAGAAGCTCAGAGTTACGAACACCAGAGTTACGAACTGACCAGTCAACCACACATCTCATTTGGAACCATAAGTACGCAATCAGGCAGCAGCAGAAGGGGGAAAAAAAGCAAATACAGTACAGTGTTACTGTGTTAAATGTAAACTACCAAAAAAAAGAGGAAAAGCTGCATTTTTCTTCTGCATAGTAAAGTTTCAAAGCTGTATTAAGTCAATGTTCAGCTGTAAACTTTTGAAAGAACCACCATAATGTGCTGTTCAGAGTTACGAACATTTCAGAATTACGGACATCCTCCATTCCTGAGGTGTTCGTAACTCCGAGGTTCTTCTGTATTGTAATTGCTGGCTGTAATTTGAGATTTAGTGCAGTATATTTTTGGGGTATGTTTTATCCTAACTTGACTCTCCTCTGTGTATGCGTGAGCTTTTCCTTCCCTGAACTTAAACCAAGGTCAGAGTGGTTGAAATGAAAGAACATCCAGCTTCAATAATAGCTCTTTCCACTTCTGTAAAACCTTTGCTCTGAAGATTGCCAGGCACGAACTCTGCCCTCATTTACACATGCCCAACTCCAGCTGAAGTAAATGGGAGCCACATACACAGATCTGAGAGCAGAATTTAGACCTAACTAATGAAGCCTCATAGTACCCCATTGGTAGGTACTTTAAGAAGGACATCGATCATGTCACTGAGGCTAGGTCTACACTGGGAGGGGGTCGACCTAAGATACGCAGCTTCAGCTACGTGAATAGCTGTCGGTAAAACATTTGTCAGGCCGGGGTGTGAAAAAACACCTCATTGTCTGACATAAGTTTCACTGACAGAAGTGCAGGTGTGCACAGTGCTCTGTCAGCGTGAAACACTCCTGCTGACATAGTTACTGCCACTCATTGGGGGGTGGTTTAATTATGCTGACGGGAAAGCAGCTACACGGAAGACCTTACAGCTGTGTCGCTGTAGTGTGAATATATTGCCTGAGTTCCAGAGTGGACCATAGCAGCTTTTTTAACACATCCAGCAACATTCCACAAACATTTAGGATGAGAGCTGAAGAAGAAAACCAAACTGAAACTGGAGAGTGGAAAGGTAGGCAGGCCTGATGGGACAGATCTTCCACTGGTGTAAATCAGTGTCGTCCGTTTACTTCAGTGGAGCTTTGTCACTTTATATTAGCTGAGGATCCGGCCCAACATACCCGAGTTCACAGTTGGACAAGACATTAGAGTGAACACATCTGCTATTACAAGCAGTGCGGTGATCCTTTATGACTCCAGTGGTCTCTGCCCACAAGTTTTTGTGACCTCTGTTTTACGTCTCATGAAGCCAGCACCTTCCTCTAGCAACAGGGTAAGAGCTAGTGTAGAACAGCTGCCAGCTCTTAAACACCTAATGTCTAACCCTACTCGACGCAGGTGACATGACAGGGTGGTATAAACCCCCTCACTGTGGCTACCACTGATGATGATGATGATAATTTATTGTGTTACCATAGCACCTAGGAGCCCTAGTCAAGGACCAGGACTCCTTGGTTGCATTAGGCGAGGTATTTCTAGTAGGGATAAGGAGGTGCTAGTCCATGTTTAAGAAGGATGAATTCAAACTAGAACAGGTACAAAGAAGGGCCACTAGAATGATCCGAGGAATGGAAGGCCTGAAGGATAAGAGGAGATATGATTACACTCTTTAAATATATCAGAGGGATAAATACCAGGCGGATATAAACTGTCAGTCAGGAAATTCAGGCTTGAAATTAAGGACCTCCATGACTTTAAGATTAAGCTAGATAAGTTTATGGAGGATGGTATGATAGGATATGCCACACTGGTAAATAGTACAATGGGTCAATGGTATGATATAACCTTTTCCAGAGGTTTGGCTGGAGAGTCTTGCCATGTGGCCTGCATCTTGCAGGAGGTCAGACTAGATGATCATAATGGTCCCTTCTGATCTTGAATTCTATGATTCTATGATTCTATGACTCCATTGTGCTAGGTTGCAGTGCTAGAACAACAAGAGCGGGAGATGTCCCCAAAATCCTACACAAGTCTTCAGAGGACTTTCATCCATATACAGACTTGGCCCAACCTGTTGTGTAAGGAAAGAGGTCTTGAAGATCTAAAAACAAATTCAGCAACTGGAAGATGTTGGGGGAAGGAGCTGCCAGCAAGCTCCTTCTGGCCAATTTTAGCTCGTCAGCCATTGCTGACAGCAGGCAAAGATTTTCATTCATTACTATGTACCTGCCAAAGCAGATAACCAGAGCTTTCCACCTTAACAATGTGAGTTTTGCTCAGTTATAGTCTTTGAGTTGTCTTTAAACTTCAGACTAGATGATCACAATGGTCCCTTCTGGACTTAAAATCTACGAAAACCAGAAACAAATCCCTTTTCTGGACTGAGATTGCATTAAATTAATTACAGGATTGAGAGTCTGCCTAATTTCACTCTGGAACACATTCTTTAATGTCAAATGCTGACCCCTCTTTGGTCTCGGATGCCGTTCTGCTGTGCTCACATGACTGTAAAGCATGCTTCCCACTGGAACGGTCCCTTTTCATATTCACAGGAAATCGGCTTCAGAACTACAAATAGACTCCAGAACTCTTGACTCTCCCGCCTGTGTCTGAACCATTTGTTGGGTCATTTGTTGGGACACCTGTACAGAACGAAGGGAGGCAGAGGAGGAACAATCTGGGGAAGGATGACAAAGGGAAAAATTAACTAACCAAATGTGCACTGAACATCATGTCAAATGTATTGTTGCATGCTATTTGTCTCTCTTGTTTGTTTAGCTTGCTAACGCTTTGAGGAAGGGACTGTATGTAATACAAGTAATAATCAAAATAAATAACAACACATTCACTCTCCTGTTCAGTATTTAGGAAAAGGCCATGAAGGCTAAATGGGTTTCATCCAGCCTGACTCCAGACTCGTGGGATTAAACCTAGGGCTTTTCCCCCTGCAAGCATCATTGTTCATGGTTATACTAGGAAGGTGTGAACTTAGCTAAACCTTTGCACAAAACCCAAATCAAACCTCTCTTGAGATTCAAAACATTTTGGTTAACTACTTGGTGTGCTTTTGTACTTCCACGTTCCAGCCTGAATGCCCCAAGTTCTGAAATCTTACAAAAAAGCCAGTTCCCGTGAATTGTTCAGCCCGATTTTAGAGGCTTAAGAGGCTTAAGAGGTGGTTGCAGGGCTAGATATGCCACTGTCCCGTTTTATAGTCTCTGATTGGCCCTCCTCAGGTGTTGGGCCTTCTGCCTTTACCTTCCTGGTGTGGAATTTTGCAGTTTTCCCACTTCTAGAACAAGCCCTGGGCTACAAGCCCTGTGTATCAACCATGCATACTCAGCAGGTCTGACTACGTTTTGTATCTGCAGTTTTTCCCTTTGAGATTCTGTGACCAGTGGTGTCTATAGTGACCAGACAGCCTTCTTAAAGCCAAAGTATTGCTCATTTTAATGTTGGGAACAAGGCGTTTAGAGAAAAAGGATTTTAAAACAACAAACAGTCCACACACACATCTGTCTTACCTAAAGGTTTACTATCCTCCTGATGGCAACCTAGGCCAGCCTAATTTCTTCACACACACCAACAGGTGCCTGTCTGCCACTCTGGTTCCCCCAAACAACTCTGCCCCATTCTTGATACAGAAAGCAAGAGCCATTTTAAACTGTTATGGTCCTTTTCTACTTCTACTTCCCTGGGCTTTGGCCATGCTGGACAAAACCAGTTTTGCAGGTTGGTTGGAGAGGAGATAAATCCTTCAAGATTAACAGTTCAGGCAATATCCCTTAACAACCCTCAAGTGTTTGCAGAAAGGTGGCTTATCCTGAGCCATTCTTTGGCCTTCCTGCTTATTTCTCCTTGCAGCCCACTATTAATCCAAAACCAATATAGTCAAACAGTAAACATCCCAATAACCAGGCCAATATACCGTTCATAGATTAGATCAGCTCCAGTTTGGAATCGGCATATAAATTCCAGATGAGCCTCCAAACACTGGGCGATTCAGCATTTTGTATCTATTAAGTTGACAATTCTGTTCACATGTTTAATTACCATGCTGAATCAGGGCCTGGGTTTCTCTCCATATAAATCTTGCAGTTCAATTAGTCTCTGATGTGTCTCCATTGACTTCAGTGGAGCTAAATCCTGGCTGATTTTGCCCTTGGAATCATAAGTCATTTGATTTTCCTCCATCACTAGCCCATATCTGAACAAAAATAGCTGGAGCTGTTCTTGTAATTCAGTGTCAACGTTTTAAGAAAGAAAAGTCCATCAATGGCTCTGCTAATTGTGCTTACATGTTTGTTTCCACATGATTGTGTTCAGCTGTTTAGCTTAACTCTTGGAACAGTCAGGCCCCATTGACTAATCAGACCTTCAGTGAAAAAAATTGGGCCTGACAGCTCCATGGACATAAATGCCCTCTAGCGCCTGGCAATCACTGTAAGTAGCTGTACTTTATATGTATGTACATGCTTTGGGAAACATCTTGTGTGGCTGTCCTGAAGAGTTACTTAACTGTAACTTTACTGGCCTCTTATTTCCCCACTCGGTTAGAGGAGGTTTTAATGAAGTTTATTTTTTAAGCAAACAGCTTTTTTTCCCCCGCCCCCTTTAGCTCTATACCAAATCAAAGCTACTGTATGTGGGAAAAATCATTATGTCACCGCTTTGTTTATTCAGCTTTCCATTGCCTTTCCCCCTTAAATATCAGGAACAGATGATAGTCATCACTGATTCCTGATCAACCTTGTTGCCACATTTTCTGCAGTCTGGATGTATTTTTTCTTCCCTTCAGCATGATTTAGTCCAATTGCATTTCTTCACAGCTGGAGGAAACTTCGCTCACTCTAATGAGCGGTGAAAGCAGGCAACTAGGAGGCAGGACTCCTGGGTTCTATTCCCAACTCTTCGTGTGAATGTGTGTAAGTCACGGAGGGTCTCATCTGATTTCTATTCAGATCAGCAGGAGTCTTTCCGTTGTCTCCAAGGGAAGTTGCATCATGTCTACTGTTTGACACAATTCACCCATCTGTAAAATGGGGATGACCATGTTTATTTATCTTGCAGGTGACGCGGGGACACCTAATGTTTTGACAGTACTTTGATGGAAGGATAATAATTGTTGTAAAAATAATAATACTTCTATGGCTCTGCTGTCCTCTGCCTGTGGCTCACAACAATTTAGTATCCTGAGGGCTGAGACACTTTCTTCTAACTAGCATCATTGGGCTCAAAATAGGGGTATCAGGGTGAAAGTAAATGGCCTGTGATATGCAAGAGGCCAGACTCAATGATCTAATAGCCCCTTTTGTCCTTAAACTCTATTAAATGAGCCAGATCATTCTATCCTTCCACATAACTCCTATTTTGGGAATTTTGCCTTTGGCCCTAAAAGTACAAAATATTATTAATATCCACCATCATTATTAGTTTATTTATTAGCAGATGGAGGGAAAACGCTCAGTTTAAGGAACCCAAAAATTTAAAATGTTGGTTCTGAGCAGATTTGTTTTTGATGGCTTTGTGCCATTAAGGAACAAGGGTGATGAGGGCTTATGCCACTTCAGTGAGTCATTTTGTGGGTTCTTAACTCTGAAATATTCATCTCGGTCATTTCTCCCTCCTCTTCTTGTTGCTTCTAATCTTTTTTTGTGTGCACATGCTGGTTTGAAGATTTAAGGGAGGAAAAGAATTCCATGGTATGCTTAAAAATAATCGCCAATGTCTTAGCAAAGTCACTGTCCTGTGCAGAACTCATGGTAACACCCCAGCATCATGGTGCTGTTTAATTTCCAGTACAAGCCAGATCCTGCAGACAATGACTCCTGGCAAATATGCTTATTCACACATGTAGTCAAGCAAATTTGCTGGGGTAACTGCTTGCAAGACTGGATCCTCATTTAAAATGTTATTTAATATTCACATGATGGTAAAAGTTAACCCCAGTAGCCACTTTGTGAAGCTCCTATGTGAAGCGAATCCAGTGGTCTTAGCCCTTTTTCCCAGTGGACAAGTATCCACATCATAATAATGGCTCCCCTTCGTTTGTCCCCAATCAATCTTCTTCTGTCTATTGTATTTTTTTAGATCATCAATCCCGCATCACCTGGGCTCTTTAATCAAGGCCAGATGTCTTTCTAAAAGGGAGGCTGTAGTCCAACCACAGTTTTTTGGGGCTAGATAAGTGAAATTTTTGGGTCCACGTTATGCGGGCAGTCAGACTAGATGATCATGAAGATCTCTTCTGGCCTTAAGTAAACTATTAATCTGTTCAATCAATCAATATCATACGGCGACACCAAATTATAGCAGAATTCTTTTAAAGAAAAAAATAACCGAGTTTTTGATGAAATTTCCAGCACTTCCTGGCTAGAAACACTCTGGTAACAATTACAAGCAGTCTCAACCACTGCCTGGATGTGGCATGGGCGTAGTTTGGGGAGGTGCAGTGGGGGTATTGTGGAGGCAAGGTGTGTGTGGGGGTTATGTGGAGTCATGTGCCACTCCCCCACCCCGATTTCTGTAGCTGCCTTACAGGGCTTGTTCTGTTCGGCCTGCTAGAGGATGGCAGGGGGTGGGGGGTGGAGGAGGCTCTGTCCTTCCCATACTGCACCTCCCCACTCCTGGCACATTTCAGCTCATGGTGGACACCACCTCCTGGGTCCTAGTGCCCACCTGTTTCCTGTACAATGGTGAATGCCCGCGGGGGAGCAGGGCAAGGGATGTGTGTGTGGGGTGGGGGGAAGAGACAGTGGGGAAAGGGATGGGATGGGGCAGGGGGAAGGAGATGAGACAAAGGGAAGAGAAGGGGATAGAGCAGCAGACAGTGGGGAGAGGGATGGGGAGAAGATGGGGAAGAAAAGGGGATATGGGAATGGGTGGGAGGAAGCAGGAGCCTGGCATGTGGCATCCCCTTGGCATCAGCAGCCACAGCAGGGAGGCGGCCACAGCTGCACCAGAGCAGAGACATCGCTGCACCAGCCCATGCCAGAGTGGCTGCCAGCAGCAGCTGGAGTTCCTCTGTTAAGCCAATCTGTACCGCCACCAGCGCCAGCAGCCCAGGTACCGCTCCAGGTGTGGGGAGACAGCCAGTGAGCCAAGGGGTGGTATGAGATCCGGAAAAGGTATGTGAAAATGCAGGGAAGCAGCAAGTTCAGTGAACTTTTTTTAATTTAAAAAAATGTTTAGATTCAGTTTGTGCTCTGGGTAAAAGTCCAGATGAATTTTTATAAATCATGTTGTAACAGGGTAAGCTGGCCCTTTAAGGCAGGATACAGGATCAGCGCTGCTCTGTTCCTAGTTCAACCCCGACCCAAAGCATTCTGGAACTTGTAGTCCAGAGGGACCCTGGGAGCTGTAGGCCTCTCAGCAAGGAATGTTGGGAATAGAAGCTTGTAAATAAGAGCTCCCTTTTGAACAGTGTGGGTATGTTTGAAGGAAGTTTGACCACACATTGAATCTCTGCAAAGAAAGGGCTAAGGAGGGGCTTTAGAAGAGCTTGCAAAGGGCCCTATATGGACAACTTGCTAACGTACCCTGAGAAATGGGTGGTATTTTGGCTAGGAAGCCAGAGAAGGCCATGAATTAAAGAACTGTAGCAGAGCCTAGGAAAGAGCCCTAAAGGAAAGTGAAGTGGGGATATTTTGAGATTACATAAAATGGCTGCTTCATTGTTTAGAGTTTGAGATTATCTATACCTTTGAAGGGCCATCATTATTGTTATACCTCAAAAAGGGAGGTAAATTGATAGACCCTCAAGGGTGAGCTGCCTGAAATGATTTAATAGAATATTGGGGTTGGAAGGGACCTCAGGAGGTCATCTAGTCCAACCCCCTGCTCAAAGTAGGACCAATCCCCAGACAGATTTTTGCCCCAGATCTCTAAAGGGTCCCCTCAAGGAGTGAGCTCACTACACTGGGTTTGGCAGGCCAATGCTCAAACCACTGAGCTATCCCTCCCCTTGAATGGAAAGGTTATTTTTATTTCTGAAAAATGCCCTTTTTGACAACAAAAAATGTGAGGAGGGGATTTTTGCTCCCTCTCCCCCCACGATTAATAAAGCCATAGATTTTTTTTAATCAAAATTATTATCAACTTTTTTGTTTACTGAAAATACATTTCCAGTGAATAAAAGGCAGTAACCATTTAAATAATGATAAAAATGTATATTAAATTCTCTCATGAAAACTTTTAAAAAACAATGAACCCTGCAAAATGGAATTAACATTGAAAGAGAAAGAGATTGGGTGAAAGTCCTGGATTCTTGCTGTGTTTATTTTGAATTTGGCTACCCTGTAAGGAGCAGAGTTGTAATTTTTGTTGGAGGGCTAAAATCCATCCCATTAAGGAGGGACATCCTATTATATTCTGTCCAGGTTCTTCTATCATAATAGACTCATAGACTCTAAGGCCAAAAGGGACCATCATGATCATCTAGTCTGACCTCCTGCACATTGCAGGCCACAGAACCTCACCTACCCTCTCCTGTAATAGACGTTTGACCTCTGGGTGAGTTACTGAACTCTTCAAATCATGATTTAAAGACTTCAAATTACAGAGAATCCATAGGAGTAAGTGATGGATCCATTAGGCTACCAGGGAATAAAGGGGGCTGTTAAGGTGGATATGGACATTGTTGAGAAGCTAAATTATTTCTTTGGAACAGTGTACACCACAAAGACATTGTGAAGATACATCTAAGCAGTCATGGGGTGAGAGGCAAAGTATTATCCTAGACTAGAAATCATTAGACTCATACTTCTAATGGATAATAAAAACCTGAAGAGTATATTAGATAGGACTTTTTCGGGAAGGGATTTAAACCTTCACGTTTTGGAGTATAACCCAACCACTAATCAACAAAGATAATTCCCCTACAGAAGGTTACACCATAATTGTCCACTTGAGGGTTTCTTGCACCTTCACCTGAAGCATCTGGTACTTACCACCTTATGAGACGGGCTACCATGTTGGATTTGGTATGAAAATTCCTATTTTGCTATGAATTCTTTTTAAGGTGGGTAAACGTGATTCCCTGAAGACTTCCTCCCCTCCTTCCTTATCTTCAGCGCTGTACGTTCCTCACAGGTCTGCATCTACCCTTTGTTCACTCCAGCCCCTGCCGAGGTCCCACATATACATTGCCACTGCTCATTTGCATGCATGTGCAAACTCTACCAGCAAGCTGCCACTCGGGGCATGCAATGCAGATTCTTGTGTTTATATAAATGCTGTTAATTCCTGGATCCTGTGTAGTACAAATGCAGAACTGCTAGAGAGCTCCTTTTATCCAGGAAGGCTCCATAAATCCATACAGAAGGCACTTGCATGTTATGGGAAAAGAGACAAACTCCTCTTGCTAAGTTTGACTATGTATCATGGTGACTGAAGGTTTTGCATCAGGCTCTGTTTTTGTTTTTGCTACCATTGGACTAGTTGCATTATTTGTTAAACAAACATCTCCCGTGTGCCTTTCTGTGCGTGTGTTCGTGTCTCTCTCTTTTCCATGTTGCCACTGTATGGATTCCTCATTGCAATTCATACGCCTGTCACTTTGGGGAGTCATTGCCTCCTGCCATGCTGATTAAAAACCAGGAAAAAAAGGGGGAGGGAATTGCCATATAAATAAAAAATTATAGACTTGTCACATTTGAAAAAAGGACCGATGTTAAAACTGCCAATTTTCAGTACAATGCTTGTTTCCTGATTACTTATAGCTAGGGAGAAAAGCATCTAATGTCTTGTTTTTTAGTGTTTAAGTGGTTAATGATTTAATGAACTAAAAAAAATCTCATTTGTTGCATCCCTTGGACTTAGAAAAAAACCTCAAAGAGCTGATTTTCTGTGTACCTCAGTCCAATATTGCTACCTGCTGGGATATGAACACAATCTCTAAATAAATTGCAAGTGGCCTTGGGCAAATGGAAGAGTTTCGCTTTGATCTTGCTAGAGAGAATGAAGTCAAATGTTCAATCAATCAATCAAATTCATAACTTCTAGCTACAATCGGCCTGACAACAGCCTATTATTTATTTTTAAAATCACATATTTCATTATTGCAAAACACACAGCCTCTCGTGGGGGAAAAAGAACTAAATTATTGATAAGCCTTATATGTGACTGAGTTTGTTGTTTTTGACATGCTTGTCACTAACTATTGTCAGGAAGAATTTACTAAGATGTTGAGTCTGAAAAGTTGGCTGCGAATGTGTGTGGTGCCAGATTTAAACTGGGTAGAGTAAACTTTAATGGCCTCTTTCTTATTGAATTCCTAGTTGGTAAAGACAGCTGAAGGCAAACAAGCTTTCTAGTGTGAAAACAATGCTTTAAAAAGAGCTACCTTTGTTTTAATTGGTACGAAACAGATGATTCAGGGTCTGAAATTATCCATGAGGTGGGGATATGAAACTTTTGATTTATACGTTTCTGGAAATAACAATTCTCCGTTTGCAGCACAACTGTATAAATAGAAAAGGAAGAACAATTAACCCACACATCTCAAGAGTCTGCCTTTACAAGAGTGTCTGTCAAAAACATCAGAAGAGCTGCAAAGATAAGAATACATTGTATAACAATGTGTAGGGAGAGTTACAGTGTGCATTCGTTCGGTTGTACTATTGCATTAATCAGGGTGTTCCAACGGCTGCTCTGGCTGGATTTAGTAGTGAGGGAATTACATGGACACGACATAAGTCTCTAAATTATTTTACAGCACCCAAAAGTGTTCTAGGCACCTCAAATCTGTCTAATTGTATTTGTCCCCATGTCCATATTATCTGAGTACCATGGAAAAGAACAAAATGGAGAGTGACTTTCTGGCCCCACTGGATATGTCTACACTGAAAACAAACAAACAAAACCAGCGCAGCAAGTCTGAGAGCCCAGGTCAACTGACGCAAGTTTGCATTACAGGGCTAAAGATAGCACTGGTCTGTAGATGTTCCCGCTCAGGCTGGAGTCTAGGTTCTGAAACCCGGTGAATGGGGAGGGTCTCAGACCCTGGGCTTCAGCCGATGCGGGAACATCGAAACGGCTATTATTAGAATTATCTTCACCCAGCAGGCCAGTAGCAGTCACAGGTATAGCACTCACGCTGCCTGAGTCCCTGACGAGGGCTCCCTCCCCTAGGCTGTGCCACATTCCTGATCTGAGGTCATGAAGGGGTGTAATAGACAGTAGTGGGGAGGACAGGGATGGGCAATCAGATCATGTGGTCACTTCAGAGACTGATAGATTTGATACTTCTGGATGTTCAAAAGAACTGTAAGTCTGAAGGAAGGATTTAAGTAAAGAGGGCATTAAAGTGATCTGGATGTAGAGCACTCAGACACTTACAGTAGATGCCACATATTGTCAACACAGAACAGTGACATTTGAGTAGAACAGAGCCAAAATCAGGAGCATAAGGCACTCTTGGCAAATGTACCCTGCGTCTAACAGAGAGAAGTGTGAGCTTAGTGGTCAGAATTCCAGACTAGGAACCCTGAGCTCCTGAATGCTGCCCCTTCCTATCTCATTAATGTGTTCTACTGTACTGAGCAAGTCACTGAATCTCTCTCTGCCTCATTTTACCCATCTGTAAAATGGGTATAAAATGCTGATTTAACTAATACGGATGTTGTGTGGATTAGACCCCGATTCTTCCAACACAGAAGGTATGTGTACACTTATCGGAGATCGACGCTACGGCGATGGATGCACTGCGGGTGGATTTAGCGGGTCTAGTGAAGACCCACTAAATCGACCGCAGATTGCTCTCCCATTGACTCTGGTACTCCACCGGAACGAGAAGCATAAGGTAAGTCGACAGGAGAGTTTCTCTCGTGGACCCAGCACGGTGTAGACACTGCAGTAAGTTGACCTAAGCTACGTCGACTCCAGCTATGTTATTCACGTAGCTGGAGTTGCGTAACTTAGGTCAATTTACCCTCGTAGTGTAGACCAGGCCTAAGTCACGCGGGGAGTCTTTACACAGCATGCTAGTGGGTGGGACTACTCATGTGACAGGCTTGTCAATTAAGGGTTTACAAAAGTTGGGCCCTAGATTATTAGAACTTTTCCCTGTAGTTTTCCTTTAACTAATTTGAACCCTGTGTGACGGGGTACCACCTGATGTACTGGGGTACCACTGAGCCCACCTGTTCCACCAGTCTAGGCTCCTTTACACTGCCCTGCTGAGCCAGACCCTCAAGCCTCCTCCAGCACATACACTGGTGCAGAAAGAGACACTGAGATCAGTTCTTCATGGGAAAACTCAAATAGGGATTTTCCCACCATTCAAGTGCACACCCCTCCCCCCCGCCGGAGAATAAACCCAAAGTTGTATTGTCTTGCGGTGCACAGAGAACTGTACAGTGTAAGCGAATTGAAATTCGCCTCCTCCCTCAATGTGGAGGAAGATATGCACAGCTTTTTGTGCCCCAGTTATGAATTCCACAAACTGGTTTAGAATAAACAAAAACAAGTTCTCCATGCATCTGAAGAAGTGGGTTTTTCACCCACGAAAGCTTATGCCCAAATAAATCTGTTAGTCTTTAAGGTGCCACCAGACTCCTCATTGTTTTTGTGGATACAGACTAACACGGCTACCCCTCTGATACTAAAAGCAAGTTTATTAACTACAAAAGGTAGATTTTAAGTGATAATCAAGGATAGCAAACAGATCAAAGTGGATTACCCAGCAAATAAAACAAACACGCAAACTAAGCTTACGACACAAAAGAAACTGGTTACAAGCAGTAATTTCTCACCCTAAATGTTGTTTTAGGCATTTCTTTCGCAGGCCAGACACCTTTTCCAGCCTGGGCTCAGCTCTTCTCTCCCCACATCCTTTTGTCTTTGTTTCTTAGATGTTTCCAGCAGTCATCCTGGGCAGGGATTCAGTGAAGAATGACCCTGATTAACTCACTTTCGTGCCTTAAATAAGATTTACATATGGCGGGACTCCTTTGTTTCCCAGTTTGAGCCCTACCCCCTATTAGTGGAAAAATACTAGTAGTCCAAGATGGAGTCCAGTAGCAGGTGGCATGATCACATGACCCAGGAGTCCAAGGTTGTTTGCAGCATCCCAGGAAGCTTGTCATGAAGGTGAGAGATTAGTATCTTAAAAGACCTATTGTTCTCCCTAATGGCCCATCCAGGCTGATTGCATTCTGTCTGGTAGGCGTTCACCAGGTGTAAACACAGTTGTAATAGGTACATAGACAGTATTCCTAACTTCAGATACAAAAATGATACGTGCATACAAGTAGGATAATCATAATCAGTACATCATAGCCTTTCCAATGATATGTCACATGATCCATCTTGCATAAAACATATCTTAGTTATGCCATGTTCATATTATAACAATATTTCTATGAAGAATATGGGACATTGTCACACCCTGTACTAACCAACTTTGTTTTAGCAGTACTTCCTCACTAGCCAGAACAACTGTGTGCCAGGGAGTGTATTATAATGAAAGAGGGATGGATTTTTCCTAGTGTTTGGCTCCTCAGTGGATGGAAAGTACGATAAGGCTTTTGATCTTGCAAAGTGAATGACTTGTAAATGCTGCAGTTCAGACTGGAATCATTTTCTGCTTCTGTCCAATGCCAGGTTACGGTTACTTTAAATAACCAGAGGATTTTAAAGTCAGGAAGAAGGTAACAGGTGACAATTATGAGGCTCACAAATGCCATTGTGCAAAACTTTGAGTGACAGTTCACTTAGCAAGAAATATACAGAGAGAAATCCTCCTAGTTCTGGTGAGTGCAAAGTGAGCTCATTGTCAGAGAACTGCAGTACGAAAGCCAAAGAGCGCCCAAGCTGTAGCCTGCTGGCTAAGTGCAGTGCACACCCCCACTTTGAAGAGGTACAATTACTAGAGAGGAAGGAAGAGTTTGTGGATAAGGCACCTGAGTGGGACTCGGGCGATAATGGGTCAATTCCCACAGGCTTCCTGTGTGATCTCGGGAAACTCCTTTTCTCTCTGTGTGCTTTAGTTCACCATTTGTAAAATGGATATTATTTCTTCCATCTCTTGTCTAGCTAGATGGTGAGCTCTTCAGGGCAGGAACTATCTCTTGGTAAGTATATGTACAGTGCCTAGCACAATGGGGCCCCTATCTCAGATGACATGTCCCAGCAAGCCATGTTCCATATCAATTCAAGTAGCACATTGCTTGTATCAGACTTGGAATCTCTGTGGAATACGACATCTCACTGAATATGATGATGGCTGCAGTTTGCTCCATTTCATGAAAACTAGGTTCACCATTACATGACAATTGCCAGTTCAACCCTGGAAAGAACAACCTTGGCTGTCCCTACCGTAGCAACAAGAGGACTTCCTGTGACATAAATAATCAGGATTTATGCACAGAAGTGTGGGTGAGATGGAAAGGTGAATCCTGCCCTCCAACTAAGGCCTGGGGTTGGAATAGCGGTCCCGGCACCTCTGTGCTACTTGCACAAGTCACCAGGGCAACTGGATAATGATCATGGAGGGGTAGGAATACTTAATCCGGTCTCAGCTCATAGGGACAGACTAGATGACCTCCTGAGGTTCCTTCCAGCCCTAAATTTCTATGATTCTGTAATCAAGGCTCTTCTGGCCCCTTGCTCAGGTCATTCCTGCTAGGTTCTATGCAAACCGGTTGTGCCTCGCTACTCCAGACTGGCATAACAACCCATTCTGCAGTGCGCAGGGGAGGTGCATCCACAAAGCTGACCCACTCAAAGCCCCACTGCACAGAGCTCCAACCCTGGGCCTAACTGGTACAGACTTTCACCCCACATGATCAGAGAACACTGGAAGAAGAACAGCAAAGCCTCACAAAGCCCTTCCCGGGGTTCCTCTGTTTGCAGAGTCATCAGAGGCAATGCTGCAGAAGTATCCAGCCTATGTTGTTGATGACACTCGGTGCCAACAAACCTGGATGTGGTTCAAGAGATTCTCTTCCCTGAGTCTCTTATTGCAGTGTAGACGTACTCTTAAGGGCTAGAACCCCAGCTTCAGATTGACTTCCGCGGAGCATTGCTGATTTGCAACAGCTGATGCTCAGTTTGCAGTTGATCTTGTAGTTTGTGCTGACACTTTTTTAGCTCTAGCCCCTTATATTGTGAAGTGCTGTATTCCCATATTTATCCTCTTGGTAACATAAAATAAATACATCTCCTCTTGCAGACATAAGACTTGGTTATCTGTAATTGCATGGGGGAAACTGGATTATGCAAATATGATTATTACTCTCTAAGGTTTGTTGTGGTGTTGGTGGCTTTTTAAAAAAAATCGGGCTCATTAACACTCCAGGCAACGTGGAATTTTTTTATTTTTTGCTGCCATTTCAACAGAATATGCTGGGGAAAAAATTGCTTCCACATTTTTTCTGTCCGGGCTGGATGCATTTAAAAAAAAAAGACTTGAAATTGTTGACCGTTTTCCCAACTCCCTTCTCTCTTTTTTTTGGTCACAAGCTGTGAGTATCAGCCAGGAGCAAATATTAAATGTTTTTGTAGTGGTTTCCATAGAAATTAAGGCAGGTTTTTGTGCGTCACCTTAATCGCGTATGTTGCAGATCATGGTCATAAGTCACCATGACAAAAAGGCCAGGAAACCTTAATATTTTTGTTTACAGTATGTTAGACAGATGTTTTTTTCAGTGTAGAGATAAGACTATGTTAAATATGATTTCATAAATAGAGCCTCTCTCAGTTCAGTTCCTCTTGGGACTGCTCTGTGGTTTGTTCATTGGATGATTATAATGGGTTTTAATTATACCTGTGAGCCAAGGTATATCAGAAGTAAATTCCAAAGCACCTTATAGTCAAGATTTTTCAACATACAATAAGCTAAACAAGGCTTTTTGTCCAAAACGACAAAGAAAAACAATTTCCCCCCACATTATTAACTTGCAAAAGTAGGCAAACACAGCCGTGAGAACACAGAAGATTTAGACAGATAAGCTCCTAAACATTTTTGGAGGGGCAATTAACAAGCACTTATGAGTTAACCCCTTATGAACCACAGAGTGGGCAGGGCCTTCTGTGCTTCTGGTATCTTCATACTCAACAAATATTAGGTGGAATGTCCAGCAATCAATTTTGCCTCATTGTGGTTCTAAGGCTTTTCATAAGAATACGGGAGCCGAATGTTATAATTAATTTAAAACTAAAATGGACATTTTAAAGAGAAGGACAACAAGCAATAATCAGTACTCCAGCAAAACAAACAAGCAAGCAATAACAAAAAGCACCATGGTCTGGTCTCTTTCTCTGAGTCATCTACAGTTGCCCCATAGACTACAAGGTACATCTTTCGTGAGATGCACATTTAGCTATTCCCTCTGGGAACATGAAAAAGGATGAATATTTTATCCATAAATAGTGCTTAGTAAAGTCAGAAAAGCTCGGGAATTCCACACAGACTCATGGCTTGGGTGAATATGCTCGACAAAACCATTTTGCACAGCCCTTTAAGAATGTTACTTAAAAAGACATAGGTGCTATTATCTATTGGCCCATTGAAGTCGATGAAAATACTCCCATTGGTTTAACTCCGATTGTGATCAGGACCTGAATTTATTGCTTCTGAATGCAGTTGCACTAATCTGAGAAACAGGCTAAGTGATTTAGGCTCCTACACCTGTTTTCAAAAGTGACTTGAGCACTCTGATGCTAAGTCTTATTGACGGTCTTTAGTTCCTAATGGCCTAAGTCATTCAGGTGCTTTTGAAAATTGTATCCATTCATACAAGATCTTTGCTAAGATTTTTTCCATGTAAAAATCCAACGCCTAAGCTTATGTTTGCAGATGCACAATTTCACACTAAATGAAAAGACGCCTTGGTGTTTAGAAAATGTGATTCTGGGCCCAATCCTGATGTCTTTACACTGTGTTGCTTGGGCCTTAATCAAGCAAACCTCAGCACTTGGATGCTGCGTTTTGGGGCAGTTTGTCTGCTGACTCTTAGGCCACACAGTCAGGAGTAGGTGGAGAGTCCAACAGTATCCCTAGATGTGTTTGGACGAGCCCTGCTTTTCAAACTGCAGAGCAGATGAAGGTTAAGGTTGTTTTTAATTTAATTTCAATGGCTTTTCCCAGTTTAATGATGAGTACAGTTACTCCACTTTAAACTCTCTGGTACTGCTCACGATGCTCTACTCATTCCAACATCATCTCTGGGAGGCAAGCACAAAGAGATGCTGCTGTTCATCAGGGGAGTAATAATGGAGTTGAATTTAGTATAATTGGGAGCCAAGGTGCATTACACTGTGTGTTTGTTTGTAGAGGGCGGTGCGGTAAATGTGACGTGTAATGAATGACAATTTTTTGACTTTTGAATTATTATGAAGAGTTATCATTGACCTTGCAAATAAGTCTTTTGACCTGTATTTCAAAAGCAAGTCTTCAAATTACTGGCTGCTTTGTTGAACTAAAAACATTCCTTAATTAATCATCCAGGTCTGCACTTTTTGAAAAGCACACGAATCAATGCTTTCATAATGTGACTGTTAAATGTATCAATCTATTTGAACACCAAGGCTACAGGTTCTTTGGTGCTGAATAAAAAAGGAGCTCTTTGAGAGATCCGTTCCGAGTGACACATTAGTTGACACCACCACGGGCAAGGTAAAAAGTAAATGCTAGCATCCTTTCAAAGTGACGAAGATTTCTGTTTGTTTACGGAAAAGTCCTTGATTTGTGTTTACCTTTTTTAATTTGGCCAATGACAGACTCGGCTGAAAAAAAGACAGGAAAAAATGTTGATTGTGAATGGATAAAAGATTAATTGTAAATATAGTTCTGAGAAAGCTGGTAGACAAACTGTGTGGTAGACACAGGGGAGGTTAGGAACTCTGCAAAAATCCAGTGTATGCTTTGCCATTCCAGCCATTGTTAGGCATTTTCTCACAGATGTGGTGGAGCAATGTGTTTGTGGCTGCTAGCTGGTGGCATGTAATGTACAAATATTTCCATCTGTGCTCAGACCAGCGGTAGTTCTGGGATGGTAGAATCAGAATGGACCTCGTCTCTGTTTCAGCCACTGCAGTTCTATTTGTGTAGAGATTGTGACACACAAAACTACAACTACTGCTTGGGGCATACAGGTTTTGAGGAATGCAATTGCTGGGAAAGAATGTGCATGGGGCTCTGTGGTAATTGAGGGGCCTCTTTTCGGTTTCAGAAAACAAAAGGAGAACACAATCCATCCTTTGTTGATTTCATTGGTGCCCTGTGGGTGCCAACACTATTAAAAATACACATATTTTAGCTGATCAGCCTTTAGGGCCTGATCCAAAGTCAGCTGAAGTGAATAGGAGTCTTTTCATTGTCTTCCGTGGACTATGCATCAGGCCTTGAACTGGCTTGGGTGAAATTAAGCTCTGGAGCAAGCAAGGGGTAACTCTCTGAATTCGGCCTAATGACCTATGGCTGGATGATGTAGGAAACCAATACCTTTTTGAAAAGAGGAGGTTGAGTTGTCTAGTGGCGATGCAGTGATAAGGATACCTTAGTGTAATGGCTTTTATCCCAAAGGATGCCCAGACAGCTCACTGCGAGTGTTTAATATGGCACAGAAACCCTACGCTACAGGAAAGTGGAGGTATAGTGGCAAGAAATGAAGAATGCCCTGACCTGCTGAAACTCCTGGAAGCACTTGAGCAGGCTCAATGGTGCTGCAGTACAACACAACTTCGTTTGCTCTTGTTAATTATCCAGTCTGTAATTTATCTAGGATCACCCCATTGTGTCTTTCATGACCTGAGCTGTGACCTCCATGTCATGCAGTAACTTAGGGTACGTCTACAGTACGAAATTAATTCAAACGTATTCTATTCGAATTTTTGGAAGCAATTTTATACATTCGGTGTTGTGTGTCCCCACTAAAGCACATGAATTTGGCGGTGTGCGTCCACAGTACTGAGGCTAACATGGAATGTTGGAGCAGTGCACTGTGGGAAGCTATCCCACAGTCCCCCCCTGCCCATTGGAATTGTGGGTTAATCTCCCAGTGCATGATGGGGCAAAAACATTCTTGCGGGTGTTTCTGGGTGTGTGCCATCACTCACTCCTCCCTCCATGAAAGCTACAGCAGACGCCATGTTGCCAGCAGACGGTGCAGTACAGTGCACTGCCTGTCTCCTGGTACTATGAATCCACCTTGCATGTCCTCTCGTCTTTCTATCTACTCTTTTATCTAACCATTTCCCGCCTTTTTTCGGCTACCGTGTACCGAGCAGCACAGGTTCCACCGCAAACTCTGTTCTCCTGCTCTTTCATCGGTAGCTAATTTTTCTATGTTGTCTGTCCTGGGCTCCTGTGGAAGCTACAGAAGGCAAAATTCCCTGCTGTTTTTGGCCATTGTGAACTGAGCCGCACAGCTTCCACCGCAAACTCTGCTCACGCTTCCGCCGCAAACTCTGTTCTCCCACTCTTGCAACTCTAGCGAGCTTCCCTAGCTCTAGTGAAAGCTACAGAAGACAAGTATTTACCGCCTTTTATCGGCCATCTTGAACAGAACAGCTCTCCTATGTTTTGCACCCTTTTTCCAGGATTACCCATACAGGCGCCATAGCGCAACAATCATGGAGCCCGCTCAGAGCGCCACTGCAATTTTGACCATTGTAAATACCTCACACATTATCCAGCAGTATGTGCAGTACCTGCAAAACCGGGTGAGGAAGTGACAACTGTGCGATTACTATACTGATGAGGACATGGACACAGATGTTCCTAGAAGAATGGCATGTGGCGATTGGGAGATCATGACGGCATTGGGCCAGGATCATGCCGTGGAACGCCGATTCTGGGCCCAGGAAACAAGCACAGATGGTGGGACCACATAGTGTTGCAGGCCTGGGACAATTCCCAGTGGCTGTGAAACTTTAGTATGCATAGGGCCACTTCCATGGAACTTTGTGACTTGCTGTCCCTTGCCCTGAAGCGCAAAGACACCAAAATGAGAGCAGCCCTCACAGTTGAGAAGCGAGTGGCCATAGCACTGTGGAAGCTTGCAATGCCCGACAGCTACCAGTCAGTCGGGAATCAGTTTGGAGTGGGCAAATCTACTGTAGGGGCTGCTGTGTTGCAAGTAGCCAATGCAATCATTGACCAGCTGCTATCAAGGGTAGCGACTCTGGGAAATGTGCAGACCATTGTGGATAGCTTTAATGCACTGGGGTTCCCTAACTGCGGCAGCGCAATAGACGGAATGCATATCCTTATCTTGGCCCCGGCACACCAGGGCGGCCAGTACATAAACTGCAAGGGGTACTTTTCCATGGTGCTGCAAGCACTGGTGGATCACAAGAAACGTTTTATTGACATCAACATGGGATGACTGGGAAAGGTCCATGACGCTCGCATCTTCAGGAACTCTGGTCTGTTTGAACAGCTGCAGGAAGGAACTTACTTCCCAGACCAGAAAATTACGGTTGAGGATGTTGAAATGTCCATAGTTATCCCCGGGGACCCAGCCTACCCCTCAATGCCATGGCTCATGAAGCCATACACAGGCACCCTGGACAGTAGTAAGAAGCAGTTCAACTATAGGCTGAGCAAGTGCAGAATGGTGGTAGAATGTGCTTTTGGATGTTTGAAAGCGCGCTGGTGCAGTTTACTGACTGAGTTAGATCTCAGTACAACCAATCTTCCAATTGTAATTGCTGCTTGTTGTGTGCGCCACAATATCTGTGAGAGTAAGGGGGAGACGTTTATGGTAGGGTGGGAGGTTGAGGCAACTCACCTGGTGGCCTCACCTGGTGGCCAATTTTGCACAGCCAGACAACAGGGCAATTAGAAGAGCGCAGCAGGGCACGCTGCGCATCAGAGAAGCTTTGAAAGCCAGTTTCATGACTGGCCAGGGTACAATGTGACACTTGTGTTTGTTTCTCTTGAAGTTACCCACCCCCTATATATATGAAAGGAAATAAACTCAAAATTGTTTAAAAACTGTTCTTTATTATTTGTTGCACAACACATTGAGAGAAATCAGAAGGTAGACCGGGGCGGGGGTGTGCGTAATTGGGTTAGGGGGGTGGAGGAAGAGGGAAGGACAAATCCAGAAACCAAATCAAAAGTTTGATTTGCCAGCTTTCTGCTGCTTGGGCGATCCTCTGGGGTTGAGTGTGTGGGTCCCCGTAGCCTCCCCCATCCTGTTCTTGGGAATCTGGGTGAGGAGGCTATGGAACTTGGGGAGAAGGAAGGGTGGTTATACAGGGGTTGCAGCAGCAGTCTGTGGTCTTGCTGCCTTTCCCGCATTAGATCCACCATACAGCGGAGCATGTCAGTTTGCTCCCCCATGAGCTTGACCATAGTGTCCTGCCTGCTCTCATCGCATGTGTCCCTCCTCTCTTCATGTTCCTGTAATGCTTTACGGGACTCTGCAATTGTTTGCCTCCACGCATTCAGCTGGGCCCTATCAGTGCGGGAGAACTGCATGAGCTCGGCAAACATGTCATCCCGAGTTCGTTTTTTCCACCTTCTAATCTGGACCAGCCTCTGGGATGGAGTAGATAGGGGCCGGGTTGAAACATTTGCACCTGCAGGAGGAGAAAAAGGGAGGGTAGTATTTTAAAAGATACATTTCAGAGAACAAAGGGGACACTTTGGTGTGAGTAAACCATCACACACGCCGGGCAACAGAATTCAGCTTGCAGGCAGCCTAGGCCCATGCAGGGTTCTGCTTCTCCTACATTCATTTCAATGCTTTCAAACTGCTGGGCCTCCTTTCCCATAGCAAGCAATGCCTGGTGGGTTTGCCATATAAAATGATGGCCTGCGGGTTCTCTGGGATGATCGCTTCACACAACACCCCGCACCCACCGTGTGGCTCCGATGAGGTGCTGAGCAGGGATGAGCCCTTTAAACTAACAGCCCAGCGACCGCGTGGCTCCGATCAGGCTCTCACTCACCAGAAGTACCTTCTCCGGGGTCATGGTCCGGGAGCCCGCCTTGGGAGTGGGGGGAGGCTGTTGGCTCCAGCGTTAAGCATAGTTCCTGGCAGGGGGGAAAACGGATTCCCCACTTGCTGCCTGTGCACTGTCCTCCTCCTCCTCCTCTTTGTCCTCCAGTGACTCTTCCTTCTCGCTCTGTGCAACTCCCCCCTTGCAGGTGTCCCCGGACAGTGGTGGGGTAGTGGTGGCATCACCCCCCATAATTGCATGCAGCTCACGGTAGAAGCAGAATGTATGGGGCTGTGACCCAGAGCGCCCGTTCGCCTTCCCGGCTTTTTGGTATGCTTGCCTGAGCTCCTTGATTTTTGTACGACAGTGCTCTGTGTCCCTGGAGTAGCCTCTTTCCGTCATGGCCCTGGAGACTTTAGCATACGTATTTGCGTTCCTTTTTTTGGAACGTAGTTCTGCCATAACAGACTTGTCTCCCCAACATGCGATGAGATCCAGTACCTCCCGTTCGGACCTTGCTGGAGCTCGTCTGCGAATCCGGGACTGCGTGATCTCCTGTGATGGTGGACTGTGCTGATGGTGACCAAACAGGAAATTAAATTCAAAAGTTCCTGGGGCTTTTCCTGCCCACCTGGCTAGTACATCGGAGTTGAGAGTGTTGTCCAGAGCTGGCAAGTAGGGCTGGTCAGAAAATTTTCATTGGAATGATTTTCCAACAGCAAATGCCCTTTTTGCAAAATTGAAACTTTCTGAACAAAACATTCTGTTTTGCTGAAAATGTTTAGTTTTCTGTTGGAAAAATCAAAATGGTGGTTCCCCAGGTGCTCAGAAGCTTCTTGTTGGTTTCACTTTCTGCCAGTGAAACTGACCAAAGCTTTCCTGGAGGGCTGTCCAGGCTAAGTACCCTGACTCTCTGCCTCTCTGACCCCAGAGCTGAGCAGGGCAGTGGCTGCGCTTCCTGCTTCTCTGACTTCCAGACTCCAAGGCTCTGAAATTGACCAGAACCTTTCAGTCCTACTGCCAGGAAACTGAAAAATTCTCCCAAAATGAAATTTAACATATAAAAATGCCTCTCTTGAAAATTTTCATGTTTCTATGTTTTGTTCCAGTTTTGGACCCCCTTGTCCCCCAAAATAAAAATTTTTCAGTGAAAGGACCTTCCGTTTTCCAGCCAGCTCTAATGGCAAGCTAGAGCTGGTCTGACTGCAAACATCTACTTTTACTCTGCCAGGGCAGAAAACAATAATGCTATATAATGTGTTTCACTTACACAGCACCTTCCATATAAGGCCTATAGTAGCTCTATAGATGTGTAGACCTTGCTGGTCCGTTCAAAGACAGTTCTTTACCCTTTGGTGTATCCTTTGTTGCAAGATGCCTGGGGGCGTGATACTCAAAAATGCCTAGTGTTGATTTACCTCTGTTCCCACTAACTTCAATGGGAGCAGAGTTAGGCCAACAGCGAGCGTTCTTTAAAATCCCATCCCTAGCGAACAGAATGCAATGGCTAGTTTCTGCTCTTGTGGCAACCAGAGCTTTGATCTCCAAACAAACTCTCCTTTTATTATAATTTGAGATCAGAAATGCTGATCCACAAAAGTGAAGATCTAAACACATCAAAGGAAACTAAACTGGCCTAATTTCTAGATTCCTTCTCTCTTTCTATGTGACAATCCAGCCCTTCACTGCCATAGAGGTCAGTATCCATCTGCAAGTGACAGATGAGTATGCCTACACTAACAAGAGAGATACAGGAAGGTTATAACAACTGTAGCATATAGGATTATAAAAAGTAGCTTTCAGACTACTGTCAACTTTGACAAGCATTCCATTGAAATTCAGATACCTCATTCTTATCCTGAGAGCATAAATTAATTCAACAAGAATCTGTTGCTCTAGTTCTAATGAGAAATGAGAAAGGACCCACTTTTAATAATGATATATAATCCATAATCATGTCTTACTGCAAGCTCCGCAGTGCCCGGACCATGTCTCCCTATAAATATGCACGTGCTTAGCACATTTTGAGTATTATTGTTTTATAATATAATAATGGGCAAAATCTGCTCAGAGCTCACACTTGAACATGAGGCTGGAATTTGGAATTGTTGCTGGGATTTTGGTAATATCAAGTGGAATAATATTACACACTTACATATGAAAAATCTACTTCTTTAAGTCTTTACCTGCATTTAGAAGATGTTGATAAGTATTTCTGACACGCTCATATCCTTCCATTTAAACATTATTAAGAATATTCTCTCTTCTTTTGTTCACTGGAGCTAGACATTTCTGAGCTTTCTCTTCATCCGAGAAGCAACAAACGCACAACAAATTGCACTTGACTAATTTTGTTAAATTCTGCAGGAAAGCAAATGTGAAGTCAAGTCTCTAGTGGCCAGAGTCTTTGGCAAGAAGAATTTATAAGTGGCCTACATATCTATTTGTTCTCTGATTATTTGCCCTGCTGACAGTAGACGAAGGAAAGGAGAAGCAGAAGATTTGTACTAATTTAGAAAAATGTTTGAAAATGTTGAGCTTGTAGATCCAAGTATATTAGCTAAATATTGTGCAGTGAAAATGAGAATGGGCGTGTATCAGCTGAAGGACTTTGAAACTATAGTAAATTAATTTGTATTTATTTAACCCTACTCTCAATGGCTCATTGTTCATGTTTCTGTAGCTTGGATTCTCTTGAAACAACTGATCTCTCTTTCAATCTCTTCTTTATTTTAGGAATCAGTCGAAGAGTGATATTCCCTAATGAGGTTAGAAGAAGCCATAAAGTAAATACATAAAGTGAAGAGTTCACTTATAGGAGATAATATTGTTTGTATTAGACTGACACCAACCAAAATCTTGGCCTTATTGTGGGCCTCCCAAAAGTCCCAGCTTTTGTTTCGCTGTCCTGTTTTGACCTACAAAAACCCCTGTCCCGGTTGAAGCAGCTACTTTCCCACGGGGCTGGCTGGGCTTGGCTTCCTGCTCCAGGCATTGCAACCTGCTCCCCGTCCCTTGCAGCCCCCTCTTCTCCCTGCTCTCCAATTTGCTCCTCAGTGCCAGCCCTCCCTGAGCCTGACGTGCTCAGAACAGGGGAGCTGAGCCCAGCCAAGACAGACCCTCCCACCTTCTTGGGGGCAGCTCCTATCCTGCTTTAGCCACCGAGAATGTTGGGTGGTATGTCATTGGTAGATAACGCATAAACACATCATAAGAGCTAGTCCTTGCCCCAGTCCTACATATCCAAGACAGATGAGAGAAAAGGAAGTACTATTATCCCTATTTTACAAATGGAACACCGAAGCACAGAGATTAAGAGACTTGCCCATGGTGCTGCAAGAAATCTGTGGTAAAGCCAGGTTTTGAACCCAGGTCTCCTGAGTCTCAATCCATGATCTTACCCACACAACAAATCCTCCTTTTACAGGAGCTATATATTATAGATAGATGCATTTTTATTAGGAAGGGGGAAAATATTTGATCCAGCTAAAAGTGCAAGAGGAGCTTGACTGGGAAGAATGTGACTGCTCATCTGGAGAGACACTGGGGCAAACGCCGCAACCATCCAAAGTGGTCGGGACCTTAATTTTTCATCTCATCTGGAAAGTCAACACTGCCAACTGCACAGTGCCCACCAACACCCTGCTGGACCATTGTTAATACTGACTCAGGGGAATGTGCCAGCTACTAAATCATTGACAACACTTCCTGCCAACACTCAGCCTGGGCGGTCTTGCATCCAAGTACGGCTTAACGCAATCCCAGCCCAAGGTGGTATGGCTGCATATTGACACGGAATACTGAAGAAAATCCATCCAAAGGTGACCTCTGTTGGAAGTAAGCGTTGAGCTTTGAAACATATTTACTTCAAGATGGGGTTCAATACATGGCTAGCCTCATTAGTACATGCTGGGAATTTAGACCAGTCACTAATATGATCACTTGTGAGCCTTCCACTTTAGAGGGCCAACCATATTATGATATTACCAGAAGTGGAGAATCCTAAACCTATCAAGACTTTTGTTTTGTAACTTTAGCTGTATCTGAAATAGTTGGCATACAGAAGAGGCAAAACTGAAACCTCGTATTTTAATCTATTGATATTTCACAGGCTTTGGATTCAAAATGACATACTAGAATCCTCACTGCCCAGGCTTTTGGTTCCATCTTGGATCCAAAATGAAAGGCGCTTGTAATATGGTACCCATTCAGCTGCACTCAAATCTCACAGACATGAGATTTTGGTCCAAGGTAGTAGAAATCTCGCATGTCCTGCTGTCTGAACACCACGTGTGAGCAACATCTCTCCAGCCTTGCTCGAATTCTGCATCCCCATATTTGCTGTGTGTTTCATTAAAGTAAAATAGAGACATAATCCTAGTGCCTGATGCTCTACCTGCTTTGCAGGATGGACTCTATTACATATAACATTTGAGTTCTTGTGGAAAAGAGATTGCCTTCCTGCTCATGAAATGTCAAGTTAGCAGGACTGTGCAGAAAAGCAACACTTTCCTGGTTTTCAGGGTTCCCTGGCTTCTTAATGACTTGCTTTAACTAATTTGGTTTCACAACAAGACTGCAAGAATTCCGTGTGTCTGGTAAAATATAAGGAAAATGGAGCAAACCAGCAAATACGGTAGATGATTTCAGATGTTGATCTGAGGTCTCTTCTGGTGGCTGCGTAGGCAGAAGTTAAAGATTCGATGACAGTTCATGAAAATGAGTAGGCGAGAAGCCTTATCATTCCTCCCTTGTCTGAGGGCTCAGTTATGTTAAGGGTTAAGCGTCATCTCCCACTGAACTCAATGGGAATTGAGGGCACATGGCAGGATCAGGCGCTGAATGTAGAACTGCTGCGCTATTGCCTACACAATTGTGTTAACTACAGCAACTCATTGCATTGCAGGGCGCATTGGGAAAAGTCAGACGGACTAAAGAAATAAATGAGAATTTATGATAGTCGTTATTTTTTTAATAATGTCTGTCTGGATTTAGGAAATAAAACATTTGACAGGATGCTGTTTAGCATTAGTGCTAGCAGGTTAGCATGTGCACTCGAAGCTAGGGCTTCCTGAACTTCTAATATTAGCTCCCACACTGACTCACTTTGAAGCCTTAATAGCTCTTCTTTAGATTACGCATCTGTAAAATGGGCATAAATGTACCTGCTTACCTACTTTTATAAGGGTGTTCTGAGGGCATATTAATTATTATTCATAATATATGTTATGTGAGATGAACAGTGTTATGAAGAGTTAAATATTCTCATTCTCATTTTGCCAACAAACCCAGAAATTCATTATTCACCCAGGCACCCCTCTGCAAATTTAAAGAACAAAAATAAAATAGCAGTTTAGCTCCAAGCATCAATGTAACGCCAACAGACCCCGGTCATTGGCAGGCAGGATCAAACCTGGGACCTCTGGAACTTAGTGCATGAGCCAAAAGCCATATGGCTGTTAGCAGACTCATTAATCTCTCTCTAAGTGGTCTCAGTGCCACTAGATGGGACAGAACACCACACCCAGGAGGTATGTGAGTTACATACTCCCCCTAGCTGAGGAAACACATCCCGAGCTTCAGAGACTTCGCAGTTGAAATCCCAGCTGAGCCCCCACTTGTAACACCGACAGACCCCAGTCATCGGTAAGCGGGATTGAACCTGGGACCTCTGGAGCTTAATGCATGAGCCTCTACTGCATGAGCTAAAAGTTAGCTAAGGGTGTACAGCACCCTCTCTCTCTAAGGGTACGTCTTCACTACCCGCCGTATCGGCGGGTAGCAATCGATTTCTCGGGGATCGATATATCGCGTCTCATCTAGACGCGATATATCGATCCCCGAACGCGCTCATGTCGACTCCGTAACTCCACCAACGCGAACGGCGGTAGCGGAGTCGACATGGGGAGCCGCGGACGTCAATCCCGCGCCGTGAGGATGGTAAGTAATTCGATATAAGATACTTTGACTTCAGCTACGTTATTCACGTAGCTGAAGTTGCGTATCTTATATCGATTTTCCCCCGTAGTGTAGACCTGCCCTAAGTGGTCTTGGTGCTCTGGCCCCTCTTGTGGCACCACACCCAGGAGGTGTGTGGGTTACATCAGCAGAGCTCAACCCCCCCGCCAAACAAATAACTCAACTCCCCTGCGCATCTACTCGCCATGAAATCTCACCCTCTATGGCAACCTGCCCACACAGAGGTAAAACTATAGATACAGGCACATTATGTATATTTGTTGTGTGTATAATCTAAAGTCTATATCCTCATCCATTTTAGCCAAGCTCAATGCAGTACTAGGGTGTGAGGGTGAAGGTGACCTTAAGGCACCCCTGTGGTCCTTAGATCATGGGTCCATATGGGTATAAATCCAGTTCCCAGCATAAGTCAGAGGAACTCATGCCCAGTTGCCCACAATCCCAAGGGGCTCTTTCAGTAGCTGGGCACAGCCAGAGGACAGATGCCCCCTGGCCACTTCCTTGTTCCTGAAAGAGCAGTCTCTCCCTGTGGCCATTGCACCACTAGACATTTCCCTTGCTCAAAAGGGAATCCCCATGTAGGTCTTCCAGACGAGCATAAGGCAACTGCATCTCAGGCTAGAATACATCCCTAAAGCCCTGCTTTGTTCATCAGTGTGAGTAAGGGGATGAATAATCCTTAGGTCGCAATTCTTGGATTTAACAAGGAGAGGTTCTAATTTGTATTTATTTAGATATGACCGTAGAGGGCAGAAGGTCAAAATACTATTGTTCCTGTATCATAAAGGCTATCTAAGGAATCGCTGGCGTTATGCCCCTGCCTCTTCTACCTTCTCCAAACCCCTGCAGTGAGTCTGTATGGCTTTTTTTGGAAAGTGGTACAGAAAATACATTTCCATTGCTATTTTTATGTTCATGACTCAGAGGATCGAGGACAGATGTGAATATACTTCTTAAACTTTGTAACCAGCTTTAAACATTAGGCAGCTGGGGAAGAAAGATGCATAAAATATTATGTTATTTCCTGAGCTTTACTTCTGTTTTAATGGGTAAATTGGGAGAATTGGGCTAAAGAATATAGCTATTTAATCGTTTGAAGAAATACGACTTTGGGAAGCAAAGATATCTAGACATTTTAGATACTATTAAAAACATTTCTCTAATTTTTGTGCACATCTTCATTTCATTATAGAACCCTCCAACAGCCAAAACACAGTTAAAACTGGCTTCATTCAAGCCAGAGGTATAATAATATATGATATAGTACAACCTAATGTGACAAGTAGGTCAAGATCTAGCTGTAATTTCAGAAGATTTTTTTTTTAAATACTCGGAACAACTGCTCCCTTCTATCAAGAAGCAATTTTCATTGGCTGTTAAAATGTCTTGTGCTGTACAAGGAACATATGGCTTTTTTCCTATCTGGTAAATCTGAACCTCTGTTCAACTCCTCCTCTGTCTGAGGTTGGGCCATTTAAATTTCACCCGTATGCTAAATGATTGGGGGAGTGAAATAGGAAAGTCTTGGAGCTAGTTAGATCTTCACACTGTATTCTGGGTATGATGCCTCCTGATGGGAAGCACTCTAATAAAGCTTCCATTTTCAAGTTGAGATGAAAGCATTACCTATCCGATAGATCTGTACGTAGACACTAATGCCTCTCTGCTTTGTTTTCATATATTATATGCACCACTAACATTAATTGTTGCATTTTTCTTATGTCTTTCCAGTATGTTTTTAATCTCCACAGGCTGTATTGATTTTTTTTCTGTGTTGCTTCTGCACTTGCCACCAGGACCTCCTTGTAGATAAGGTGGTACAATTCAGTGTGTGATATTTCTTGGGAAAATGCACTAAAACACTTTTTTTTTAACGTGTTTTTTTTTCTCCTCTCCCTTTTGCGACATATTAAAAGGAAGACACTGGAAAAGAATTCAGCGCTCAAAGCACACCCTTGCAATGCCCTTTCTCTTTCAGAAAACTCTTTTATTCTACTGTTGGGAATGAAGCACTTCTGTTATAGCAAATACAGACTCTTGTTTTGTAGCAAAAGCTGTTTAAAAGGTTGCACAGATGGTATATGTAGCCGAAGCTAGTAGCAAGCGTGTGTGTGTGTGTGTGTGTTTTATATATTATATAGATGCTGCTAACGTCATAACCAGCCCTGTTAAGGAACGATCCATCCTCTTTCATTGTTACTATTTTCCTCAGCTCTAATTTATAGCTGAGGAGGATTCCAGTGGAGAAAAGTTAAGGCAAAAAGTTAAACTGTCATAGACTCAGATGGAGGTTAAGGAAGGGTTATCCAAGACCATTCCCATTGTCGTGACATCCATTCCTCCAGTACAATGGATGACTGATAGCAAAAGCAAGGCTTGAAATGGGGCGGGTAAATTCTGTGACTGCAGAGGCACACATTGCAACATTTGTTGTTTTCAGATGTATAATGAATTCCTTAAAAAAATAATGTGGGGGGGCGGAGGGGGCTCTTTATTGTTCAAGTCTATACAACATCCAAT